>NW_028255683.1:0-382952 GCF_964263255.1 Lissotriton vulgaris
CAGGGCTACCTGCCATTCGGACTCATCAAGGTTGCCCACATCCCAGGACCAGGTCTGTCTCAGCTTGGACATAGGGTCTAGTAAGTTGTTGACTATTTTACGGTACGTCAAGGACGTCGCCCTGCTTTTCATGTGTTCTGTCAAAAGTCTATCCTCTAATAGGGTGGCCTCCTGCAGGGAGGTGCCCGGTGGTATTACTGTCTGGAGCGCATGTCTGATTTGGAAGTATCTAGATTTCTCCGTCCGTGCCCTACCGTATTGTGCTTGTAGCTGCGCAAACTCTGCCACCGTCCCCTTTTTCCAAAGATCACTCACTACAGAAAGACCTATATTGTCCCAATTCTGAAACCCTTTGCTCCTACGTAGGCAGCCTAGCCTTTGTGAGTCCCACAGTGGTGTCATTTGCGTAACAGTTCCTGCACATTTTAGGCGGGTCTGCGCTTGGTACCAAATACGAATTGTGTGCCCCGTAGGGCCAAGTAAATCTGTGGGTTTGCGGCGACTGTATAGATTCCCCATCAGTCCCTTCCCCTCTAGGCCCTGTCTGTCTGCATGATATGCCAGTTCGGTTTGCGGGGCATGTAACCAATAGTTTATCAGTATAAGATGCGCCGCTCAATAGTACAGCTCTGCGTTCCACCTACTTAACTTTTAACGAAGGTGAAAAAGTACCATTCGCATACAAATCACATTTGTACACACAAGCAGAAATGAAATTCACTTCTACAGAAAAAATTCTGACAGCAGTTCAAATCGCTGTAGCAAAAGAAAGCGCCCTAGCACAGGGGAAACGAATAATGATCATAACTCCTGTACCTGCCTTAGTGGCAGTGACAAAAGCGAGCATTCCAAATGCTAAAGCTTTACATCCGAGATGGATACAATGGGTTAATTCTCTTACTGCTGATGTTGAATACCTTATTTGAAAACACAAGCTTTCCTGCAATACGAACAAGAATGCCCTCTGCCTACTGAAATTCTGCTTCTAGACCAGTATGAATGTATAATTTATACTGACGGATCAGCACAACCCGCTACGGGAGGTAAACAAGCTTATAGTGCTGCATACGAGATCATTAAAGGTCATATGCGTGATGGCAAATATAGACCTATGTTCACAAAAACGCAATCTCTAGGAGATTTTGCAGCTCAGAGAGCTGAATTACAAGCATTCATAATGGCACTTGAAAATATGACTCGCAAATTTCCCGCACTCATAGTGTGCAATTCTTTCTACTGTGAACAATCATATAATGAATATTTGCAGAATTGGCATCAAAATGGTTTCAAAGATGCAAAAGGTGGTACAATCAAGCATAAAACGAACAAGTTGTTTAGTTGCAAAACGGACTACAAAACACTCACGTAATACACACGCTGAGTCATCAACGTGATGACGTTGACGTTGAAGGGACGTTGAAGGGAATTCATTGGCTGATGAAGCCGCAAAGGGGGCTGTGCAGTCGGCTTCCGTAGCTGCAATCACGCGTTCAAAAACAAAAAAAGACTGAAATAATACTGGCTGTCAATGCTACAAGCAAAGGCAGCATTACCGCGTTACCTAAAAAATTTCCACCGATATATAACTGATGTGAACAGCGTTCCGTTTGCTCGAATTCCTAGAGTGGGGGGACGGAGTAATTTCAAACAGGGAACGGAGAGCAGCTTTGATTTACGAAGCACATTTGGGACAGGGTCTGATGCATCAGGGGATCTCTAAAACAATAATAACTGTAAAAGAGATGTGCTGGGGGCCAGGAATGAATGCACACATTCACATATTTGTCAATAACTGCACAGACTGCAGTAAAGATCACAGCACAGAACGCCTCCTGATACCTGACTATAGCATAGCCAGCCCAGTACAGACACCATTTGTTAGACAACATTAGACTTTCTACGTGCAGGCGTCCTTATGGACGAATGCAGTCCCACAAACACTAAATAAAGGTTCCTTTGGATTTGGCCTCAGCGCTCGGCTGACGCTCGAACTGTTATAAAAGATTTGCGAGTCTTTATCGGCACATACGCAATAGGCACACTACATTCTGACCAGGGCCCTGCGTTTAGCTCTCAAGCTTACAAAGAAGCCATGGCCAGTTTGGGCATTGAATTGCGGTACTCTTCTCCATTCCATCCTGAGGGATATTCTGTTGTGGAAAGAAAAAAACGGGACATATAGCAGTCTATAACAGCTAGGGTATTAGGTTCTTTTGACGGGTGGGTCAAACATCTGATTGGGGTTCAACATGCTCTTAACAACTTGCCAAGAAGTTCTCTAGGGGGTATCACTCCATATGAGGTCCTATTTGGGACATGAATGTTGGTTCCTGGCCATGATTGTCGTACAGCAGTGGTGGAAACTAAGAAATTTGATATCAAAGATCGTTTGGCTGTTTTACAGGACTTAAATGAACTGAGAATGAAACAAAGCAACGTGTTCCTGAAGCAAACTACCACTGGGGAAAAAACCAACCGTCCAAGCAAGGCCTGTCTGGATCCAAAGCTTGTTGATCTAGTCAGAGAAAAGATCGCGGACAAGAAGGAATTTGGGCCTTCTTACAGACAACCAGTACCTGTCCTAGCAATCCACGGAACAGGCACAGTGATACTGCCGCCCCTTGCTGATAAAAAGGAGAACTGGTTTGTGTTTATCGACCTGATCAAACCACATTGTGTGGCCGATATCAAGCAGTAGGCCATGTGGACTCCGACATTGTAGCAGACGCACTCCTCTAGCTACAATCCAAGAGGTTCAAACTGAGAGACTCATCTCCATTGAAGAATCTGCAGTGAGAAAAGAAGGACTAAGCAACAAAGCTATGGAACTCGTTCCTCTTGAGACTCAAATAACAGTTCGTGCTGAAGCACCTGTCTACAATGAAGTAATAAGTGATCAAGTTTTTTATTTTTTTATTTTTTAATTTTTCTTGAAATAACCACTTTTTAAACCCTCACAGTGACCCAAATGGCCATTTTTACAGAGTTTTGCTTACTCAAAAAGCTTCAATTTTGACCCGTTTCAGTCACAGAAATGACTTTAAACACACTTATTTTAGTTGAAAAAGTCATAATTCACACCCAACAGTCATTTAGAGTCAAAAGATTAAATGTTAAAATTTCATCATTATAGACCATTTTGGGAACGTTCGACATGTCCGGAGTCATCGTTTTTCATCCGAAAATTGATTTTTTGGACTGTACCAAAAATGATTCAAAATGTCAATTGGATCATGCCTCATGTTGAATAACCACTTTTTAAACACTCACAGTGACCAAAATGGCCATTTTTACAGAGTTTTGCTTACTGAAAAACTTCAATTTTGACCCGTTTCAGTCACAGAAATGACTTTAAACACACTTATTTTAGTTGAAAAAGTCATAATTCACATCCAACAGTCATTTAGAGTCAAAAGATTAAATGTTAAAATTTCATCATTATAGACCATTTTGGGAACGTTCAACATGTCCGGAGTCATCGTTTTTCATCCGAAAATCGATTTTTTGGACTGTACCAAAAATGATTCAAAATGTCAATTGGATCATGCCTCATGTTGAATAACCACTTTTGAAACCCTCACAGTGACCAAAATTGCCATTTTTACAGAGTTTTGATTACTCAAAAGCTTCAATTTTGACCCGTTTCAGTCACAAAAATTACTTTAAACACACTTATTTTAGTTGAAAAAGTCATAATTCACATCCAACAGTCATTTAGAGTCAAAAGATTAAATGTTAAAATTTCATCATTATAGACCATTTTGGGAACGTTCGACATGTCCGGAGTCATTGTTTTTCATCCGAAAATTGATTTTTTGGACTGTACCAAAAATGATTCAAAATGTCAATTGGATCATGCCTCATGTTGAATAACCACTTTTTAAACCCTCACAGTGACCAAAATTGCCATTTTTACAGAGTTTTGCTTACTCAAAAGCTTCAATTTTGACCCGTTTCAGTCACAGAAATGACTTTAAACACACTTATTTTAGTTGAAAAAGTCATAATTCACATCCAACAGTCATTTAGAGTCAAAAGATTAAATGTTAAAATTTCATCATTATAGACCATTTTGGGAACGTTCGACATGTCCGGAGTCATCGTTTTTCATCCGAAAATCGATTATTTGGACTGTACCAAAAATGATTCAAAATGTCAATTGGATCATGCCTCATGTTGAATAACCACTTTTTAAACCCTCACAGTGACCAAAATTGCCATTTTTACAGAGTTTTGCTTACTCAAAAGCTTCAATTTTGACCCGTTTCAGGCACAGAAATGACTTTAAACACACTTATTTTAGTTGAAAAAGTCATAATTCACATCCAACAGTCATTTAGAGTCAAAAGATTAAATGTTAAAATTTCATCATTATAGACCATTTTGGGAACGTTCGACATGTCATCGTTTTTCATCCGAAAATCGATTTTTTGGACTGTACCAAAAATGATTCAAAATGTCAATTGGATCGTGCCTCATGTTGAATAACCACTTTTTAAACCCTCACAGTGACCAAAATAGCCATTTTTACAGAGTTTTGCTTACTCAAAAGCTTCAATTTTGACCCGTTTCAGGCACAGAAATGACTTTAAACACACTTATTTTAGTTGAAAAAGTCATAATTCACATCCAACAGTCATTTAGAGTCAAAAGATTAAATGTTAAAATTTCATCATTATAGACCATTTTGGGAACGTTCGACATGTCCGGAGTCATCGTTTTTCATCCGAAAATCGATTTTTTGGACTGTACCAAAAATGATTCAAAATGTCAATTGGATCATGCCTCATGTTGAATAACCACTTTTTAAACCCTCACAGTGACCAAAATTGCCATTTTTACAGAGTTTTGCTTACTCAAAAGCTTCAATTTTGACCCGTTTCAGGCACAGAAATGACTTTAAACACACTTATTTTAGTTGAAAAAGTCATAATTCACATCCAACAGTCATTTAGAGTCATAAGATTAAATGTTAAAATTTCATCATTATAGACCATTTTGGGAACGTTCGACATGTCCGGAGTCATCGTTTTTCATCCGAAAATCGATTTTTTGGACTGTACCAAAAATGATTCAAAATGTCAATTGGATCATGCCTCATGTTGAATAACCACTTTTTAAACCCTCACAGTGACCAAAATTGCCATTTTTACAGAGTTTTGCTTACTCAAAAGCTTCAATTTTGACCCGTTTCAGGCACAGAAATGACTTTAAACACACTTATTTTAGTTGAAAAAGTCATAATTCACATCCAACAGTCATTTAGAGTCAAAAGATTAAATGTTAAAATTTCATCATTATAGACCATTTTGGGAACGTTCAACATGTCCGGAGTCATCGTTTTTCATCCGAAAATCGATTTTTTGGACTGTACCAAAAATGATTCAAAATGTCAATTGGATCATGCCTCATGTTGAATAACCACTTTTGAAACCCTCACAGTGACCAAAATTGCCATTTTTACAGAGTTTTGATTACTCAAAAGCTTCAATTTTGACCCGTTTCAGTCACAAAAATTACTTTAAACACACTTATTTTAGTTGAAAAAGTCATAATTCACATCCAACAGTCATTTAGAGTCAAAAGATTAAATGTTAAAATTTCATCATTATAGACCATTTTGGGAACGTTCGACATGTCCGGAGTCATCGTTTTTCATCCGAAAATTGATTTTTTGGACTGTACCAAAAATGATTCAAAATGTCAATTGGATCATGCCTCATGTTGAATAACCACTTTTTAAACCCTCACAGTGACCAAAATTGCCATTTTTACAGAGTTTTGCTTACTCAAAAGCTTCAATTTTGACCCGTTTCAGTCACAGAAATGACTTTAAACACACTTATTTTAGTTGAAAAAGTCATAATTCACATCCAACAGTCATTTAGAGTCAAAAGATTAAATGTTAAAATTTCATCATTATAGACCATTTTGGGAACGTTCGACATGTCCGGAGTCATCGTTTTTCATCCGAAAATCGATTTTTTGGACTGTACCAAAAATGATTCAAAATGTCAATTGGATCATGCCTCATGTTGAATAACCACTTTTTAAACCCTCACAGTGACCAAAATTGCCATTTTTACAGAGTTTTGCTTACTCAAAAACTTCAATTTTGACCCGTTTCAGTCACAGAAATGACTTTAAACACACTTATTTTAGTTGAAAAAGTCATAATTCACATCCAACAGTCATTTAGAGTCATAAGATTAAATGTTAAAATTTCATCATTATAGACCATTTTGGGAACGTTCGACATGTCCGGAGTCATCGTTTTTCATCCGAAAATCGATTTTTTGGACTGTACCAAAAATGATTCAAAATGTCAATTGGATCATGCCTCATGTTGAATAACCACTTTTTAAACCCTCACAGTGACCAAAATTGCCATTTTTACAGAGTTTTGATTACTCAAAAGCTTCAATTTTGACCCGTTTCAGGCACAGAAATGACTTTAAACACACTTATTTTAGTTGAAAAAGTCATAATTCGCATCCAACAGTCATTTAGAGTCAAAAGATTAAATGTTAAAATTTCATCATTATAGACCATTTTGGGAACGTTCGACATGTCCGGAGTCATCGTTTTTCATCCGAAAATTGATTTTTTGGACTGTACCAAAAATGATTCAAAATGTCAATTGGATCATGCCTCATGTTGAATAACCACTTTTTAAACCCTCACAGTGACCAAAATTGCCATTTTTACAGAGTTTTGCTTACTCAAAAGCTTCAATTTTGACCCGTTTCAGTCACAGAAATGACTTTAAACACACTTATTTTAGTTGAAAAAGTCATAATTCACATCCAACAGTCATTTAGAGTCAAAAGATTAAATGTTAAAATTTCATCATTATAGACCATTTTGGGAACGTTCGACATGTCCGGAGTCATCGTTTTTCATCCGAAAATCGATTTTTTGGACTGTACCAAAAATGATTCAAAATGTCAATTGGATCATGCCTCATGTTGAATAACCACTTTTTAAACCCTCACAGTGACCAAAATTGCCATTTTTACAGAGTTTTGCTTACTCAAAAGCTTCAATTTTGACCTGTTTCAGGCACAGAAATGACTTTAAACACACTTATTTTAGTTGAAAAAGTCATAATTCACATCCAACAGTCATTTAGAGTCAAAAGATTAAATGTTAAAATGTCATCATTATATACCATTTTGGGAACGTTCGACATGTCCGGAGTGATTGTTTTTCATCCGAAAATTGATTTTTTTGGACTGTACCAAAAATGATTCAAAATGTCAATTGGATCATGCCTCATGTTGAATAACCACTTTTTAAACCCTCACAGTGACCAAAATGGCCATTTTTACAGAGTTTTGCTTACTCAAAAACTTCAATTTTGACCCGTTTCAGTCACAGAAATGACTTTAAACACACTTATTTTAGTTGAAAAAGTCATAATTCACATCCAACAGTCATTTAGAGTCAAAAGATTAAATGTTAAAATTTCATCATTATAGACCATTTTGGGAACGTTCGACATGTCCGGAGTCATCGTTTTTCATCCGAAAATCGATTTTTTGGACTGTACCAAAAATGATTCAAAATGTCAATTGGATCATGCCTCATGTTGAATAACCACTTTTTAAACCCTCACAGTGACCAAAATTGCCATTTTTACAGAGTTTTGCTTACTCAAAAGCTTCAATTTTGACCCGTTTCAGGCACAGAAATGACTTTAAACACACTTATTTTAGTTGAAAAAGTCATAATTCACATCCAACAGTCATTTAGAGTCAAAAGATTAAATGTTAAAATTTCATCATTATAGACCATTTTGGGAACGTTCGACATGTCCGGAGTCATCGTTTTTCATCCGAAAATTGATTTTTTGGACTGTACCAAAAATGATTCAAAATGTCAATTGGATCATGCCTCATGTTGAATAACAACTTTTTAAACCCTCACAGTGACCAAAATGGCCATTTTTACAGAGTTTTGCTTACTCAAAAACTTCAATTTTGACCCGTTTCAGTCACAGAAATGACTTTAAACACACTTATTTTAGTTGAAAAAGTCATAATTCACATCCAACAGTCATTTAGAGTCAAAAGATTAAATGTTAAAATTTCATCATTATAGACCATTTTGGGAACGTTCGACATGTCCGGAGTCATCGTTTTTCATCCGAAAATCGATTTTTTGGACTGTACCAAAAATGATTCAAAATGTCAATTGGATCATGCCTCATGTTGAATAACCACTTTTGAAACCCTCACAGTGACCAAAATTGCCATTTTTACAGAGTTTTGATTACTCAAAAGCTTCAATTTTGACCCGTTTCAGTCACAAAAATTACTTTAAACACACTTATTTTAGTTGAAAAAGTCATAATTCACATCCAACAGTCATTTAGAGTCAAAAGATTAAATGTTAAAATTTCATCATTATAGACCATTTTGGGAACGTTCGACATGTCCGGAGTCATCGTTTTTCATCCGAAAATCGATTTTTTGGACTGTACCAAAAATGATTCAAAATGTCAATTGGATCGTGCCTCATGTTGAATAACCACTTTTTAAACCCTCACAGTGACCAAAATGGCCATTTTTACAGAGTTTTGCTTACTCAAAAGCTTCAATTTTGACCCGTTTTAGTCACAGAAATGACTTTAAACACACTTATTTTAGTTGAAAAAGTCATAATTCACATCCAACAGTCATTTAGAGTCAAAAGATTAAATGTTAAAATTTCATCATTATAGACCATTTTGGGAACGTTCGACATGTCCTCGAGTCATCGTTTTTCATCCGAAAATTGATTTTTTGGACTGTACCAAAAATGATTCAAAATGTCAATTGGATCGTGCCTCATGTTGAATAACCACTTTTTAAACCCTCACAGTGACCAAAATGGCCATTTTTACAGAGTTTTGCTTACTCAAAAGCTTCAATTTTGACCCGTTTCAGTCACAGAAATGACTTTAAACACACTTATTTTAGTTGAAAAAGTCATAATTCACATCCAACAGTCATTTAGAGTAAAAAGATTAAATGTTAAAATTTCATCATTATAGACCATTTTGGGAACGTTCGACATGTCCGGAGTCATCGTTTTTCATCCGAAAATCGATTTTTTGGACTGTACCAAAAATGATTCAAAATGTCAATTGGATCATGCCTCATGTTGAATAACCACTTTTTAAACCCTCACAGTGACCAAAATTGCCATTTTTACAGAGTTTTGCTTACTCAAAAGCTTCAATTTTGACCCGTTTCAGGCACAGAAATGACTTTAAACACACTTATTTTAGTTGAAAAAGTCATAATTCACATCCAACAGTCATTTAGAGTCAAAAGATTAAATGTTAAAATTTCATCATTATAGACCATTTTGGGAACGTTCGACATGTCCGGAGTGATCGTTTTTCATCCGAAAATTGATTTTTTGGACTGTACCAAAAATGATTCAAAATGTCAATTGGATCATGCCTCATGTTGAATAACCACTTTTTAAACCCTCACAGTGACCAAAATGGCCATTTTTACAGAGTTTTGCTTACTCAAAAACTTCAATTTTGACCCGTTTCAGTCACAGAAATGACTTTAAACACACTTATTTTAGTTTAAAAAGTCATAATTCACATCCAACAGTCATTTAGAGTCATAAGATTAAATGTTAAAATTTCATCATTATAGACCATTTTGGGAACGTTCGACATGTCCGGAGTCATCGTTTTTCATCCGAAAATCGATTTTTTGGACTGTACCAAAAATGATTCAAAATGTCAATTGGATCATGCCTCATGTTGAATAACCACTTTTTAAACCCTCACAGTGACCAAAATTGCCATTTTTACAGAGTTTTGATTACTCAAAAGCTTCAATTTTGACCCGTTTCAGTCACAAAAATTACTTTAAACACACTTATTTTAGTTGAAAAAGTCATAATTCACATCCAACAGTCATTTAGAGTCAAAAGATTAAATGTTAAAATTTCATCATTATAGACCATTTTGGGAACGTTCGACATGTCCGGAGTCATCGTTTTTCATCCGAAAATTGATTTTTTGGACTGTACCAAAAATGATTCAAAATGTCAATTGGATCATGCCTCATGTTGAATAACCACTTTTTAAACCCTCACAGTGACCAAAATTGCCATTTTTACAGAGTTTTGCTTACTCAAAAGCTTCAATTTTGACCCGTTTCAGTCACAGAAATGACTTTAAACACACTTATTTTAGTTGAAAAAGTCATAATTCACATCCAACAGTCATTTAGAGTCAAAAGATTAAATGTTAAAATTTCATCATTATAGACCATTTTGGGAACGTTCGACATGTCCGGAGTCATCGTTTTTCATCCGAAAATCGATTTTTTGGACTGTACCAAAAATGATTCAAAATGTCAATTGGATCATGCCTCATGTTGAATAACCACTTTTTAAACCCTCACAGTGACCAAAATGGCCATTTTTACAGAGTTTTGCTTACTCAAAAGCTTCAATTTTGACCCGTTTCAGTCACAGAAATGACTTTAAACACACTTATTTTAGTTGAAAAAGTCATAATTCACATCCAACAGTCATTTAGAGTCATAAGATTAAATGTTAAAATTTCATCATTATAGACCATTTTGGGAACGTTCGACATGTCCGGAGTCATCGTTTTTCATCCGAAAATCGATTTTTTGGACTGTACCAAAAATAATTCAAAATGTCAATTGGATCATGCCTCATGTTGAATAACCACTTTTTAAACCCTCACAGTGACCAAAATTGCCATTTTTACAGAGTTTTGCTTACTCAAAAGCTTCAATTTTGACCCGTTTCAGGCACAGAAATGACTTTAAACACGCTTATTTTAGTTGAAAAAGTCATAATTCACATCCAACAGTCATTTAGAGTCAAAAGATTAAATGTTAAAATTTCATCATTATAGACCATTTTGGTAACGTTCGACATGTCCGGAGTCATCGTTTTTCATCCGAAAATTGATTTTTTGGACTGTACCAAAAATGATTCAAAATGTCAATTGGATCATGCCTCATGTTCAATAACCACTTTTTAAACACTCACAGTGACCAAAATGGCCATTTTTACAGAGTTTTGCTTACTGAAAAACTTCAATTTTGACCCGTTTCAGTCACAGAAATGACTTTAAACACACTTATTTTAGTTGAAAAAGTCATAATTCACATCCAACAGTCATTTAGAGTCAAAAGATTAAATGTTAAAATTTCATCATTATAGACCATTTTGGGAACGTTCGACATGTCCGGAGTCATCGTTTTTCATCCGAAAATCGATTTTTTGGACTGTACCAAAAATGATTCAAAATGTCAATTGGATCATGCCTCATGTTGAATAACCACTTTTGAAACCCTCACAGTGACCAAAATTGCCATTTTTACAGAGTTTTGATTACTCAAAAGCTTCAATTTTGACCCGTTTCAGTCACAAAAATGACTTTAAACACACTTATTTTAGTTGAAAAAGTCATAATTCACATCCAACAGTCATTTAGAGTCAAAAGATTAAATGTTAAAATTTCATCATTATAGACCATTTTGGGAACGTTCGACATGTCCGGAGTCATCGTTTTTCATCCGAAAATTGATTTTTTGGACTGTACCAAAAATGATTCAAAATGTCAATTGGATCATGCCTCATGTTGAATAACCACTTTTTAAACCCTCACAGTGACCAAAATTGCCATTTTTACAGAGTTTTGCTTACTCAAAAGCTTCAATTTTGACCCGTTTCAGTCACAGAAATGACTTTAAACACACTTATTTTAGTTGAAAAAGTCATAATTCACATCCAACAGTCATTTAGAGTCAAAAGATTAAATGTTAAAATTTCATCATTATAGACCATTTTGGGAACGTTCGACATGTCCGGAGTCATCGTTTTTCATCCGAAAATCGATTTTTTGGACTGTACCAAAAATGATTCAAAATGTCAATTGGATCATGCCTCATGTTGAATAACCACTTTTTAAACCCTCACAGTGACCAAAATTGCCATTTTTACAGAGTTTTGCTTACTCAAAAGCTTCAATTTTGACCTGTTTCAGGCACAGAAATGACTTTAAACACACTTATTTTAGTTGAAAAAGTCATAATTCACATCCAACAGTCATTTAGAGTCAAAAGATTAAATGTTAAAATGTCATCATTATATACCATTTTGGGAACGTTCGACATGTCCGGAGTGATCGTTTTTCATCCGAAAATTGATTTTTTGGACTGTACCAAAAATGATTCAAAATGTCAATTGGATCATGCCTCATGTTGAATAACCACTTTTTAAACCCTCACAGTGACCCAAATGGCCATTTTTACAGAGTTTTGCTTACTCAAAAACTCCAATTTTGACCCGTTTCAGTCACAGAAATGACTTTAAACACACTTATTTTAGTTGAAAAAGTCATAATTCACATCCAACAGTCATTTAGAGTCATAAGATTAAATGTTAAAATGTCATCATTATAGACCATTTTGGGAACGTTCGACATGTCCGGAGTCATCGTTTTTCATCCGAAAATCGATTTTTTGGACTGTACCAAAAATAATTCAAAATGTCAATTGGATCATGCCTCATGTTGAATAACCACTTTTTAAACCCTCACAGTGACCAAAATTGCCATTTTTACAGAGTTTTGCTTACTCAAAAGCTTCAATTTTGACCCGTTTCAGGCACAGAAATGACTTTAAACACGCTTATTTTAGTTGAAAAAGTCATAATTCACATCCAACAGTCATTTAGAGTCAAAAGATTAAATGTTAAAATTTCATCATTATAGACCATTTTGGTAACGTTCGACATGTCCGGAGTCATCGTTTTTCATCCGAAAATTGATTTTTTTGGACTGTACCAAAAATGATTCAAAATGTCAATTGGATCATGCCTCATGTTCAATAACCACTTTTTAAACACTCACAGTGACCAAAATGGCCATTTTTACAGAGTTTTGCTTACTGAAAAACTTCAATTTTGACCCGTTTCAGTCACAGAAATGACTTTAAACACACTTATTTTAGTTGAAAAAGTCATAATTCACATCCAACAGTCATTTAGAGTCAAAAGATTAAATGTTAAAATTTCATCATTATAGACCATTTTGGGAACGTTCGACATGTCCGGAGTCATCGTTTTTCATCCGAAAATCGATTTTTTGGACTGTACCAAAAATGATTCAAAATGTCAATTGGATCATGCCTCATGTTGAATAACCACTTTTGAAACCCTCACAGTGACCAAAATTGCCATTTTTACAGAGTTTTGATTACTCAAAAGCTTCAATTTTGACCCGTTTCAGTCACAAAAATGACTTTAAACACACTTATTTTAGTTGAAAAAGTCATAATTCACATCCAACAGTCATTTAGAGTCAAAAGATTAAATGTTAAAATTTCATCATTATAGACCATTTTGGGAACGTTCGACATGTCCGGAGTCATCGTTTTTCATCCGAAAATTGATTTTTTGGACTGTACCAAAAATGATTCAAAATGTCAATTGGATCATGCCTCATGTTGAATAACCACTTTTTAAACCCTCACAGTGACCAAAATTGCCATTTTTACAGAGTTTTGCTTACTCAAAAGCTTCAATTTTGACCCGTTTCAGTCACAGAAATGACTTTAAACACACTTATTTTAGTTGAAAAAGTCATAATTCACATCCAACAGTCATTTAGAGTCAAAAGATTAAATGTTAAAATTTCATCATTATAGCCCATTTTGGGAACGTTCGACATGTCCGGAGTCATCGTTTTTCATCCGAAAATCGATTTTTTGGACTGTACCAAAAATGATTCAAAATGTCAATTGGATCATGCCTCATGTTGAATAACCACTTTTTAAACCCTCACAGTGACCAAAATTGCCATTTTTACAGAGTTTTGCTTACTCAAAAGCTTCAATTTTGACCTGTTTCAGGCACAGAAATGACTTTAAACACACTTATTTTAGTTGAAAAAGTCATAATTCACATCCAACAGTCATTTAGAGTCAAAAGATTAAATGTTAAAATGTCATCATTATATACCATTTTGGGAACGTTCGACATGTCCGGAGTGATCGTTTTTCATCCGAAAATTGATTTTTTGGACTGTACCAAAAATGATTCAAAATGTCAATTGGATCATGCCTCATGTTGAATAACCACTTTTTAAACCCTCACAGTGACCCAAATGGCCATTTTTACAGAGTTTTGCTTACTCAAAAACTTCAATTTTGACCCGTTTCAGTCACAGAAATGACTTTAAACACACTTATTTTAGTTGAAAAAGTCATAATTCACATCCAACAGTCATTTAGAGTCATAAGATTAAATGTTAAAATGTCATCATTATAGACCATTTTGGGAACGTTCGACATGTCCGGAGTCATCGTTTTTCATCCGAAAATCGATTTTTTGGACTGTACCAAAAATGATTCAAAATGTCAATTGGATCATGCCTCATGTTGAATAACCACTTTTTAAACCCTCACAGTGACCAAAATTGCCATTTTTACAGAGTTTTGCTTACTCAAAAGCTTCAATTTTGACCCGTTTCAGGCACAGAAATGACTTTAAACACACTTATTTTAGTTGAAAAAGTCATAATTCACATCCAACAGTCATTTAGAGTCAAAAGATTAAATGTTAAAATTTCATCATTATAGACCATTTTGGGAACGTTCGACATGTCCGGAGTCATCGTTTTTCATCCGAAAATTGATTTTTTGGACTGTACCAAAAATGATTCAAAATGTCAATTGGATCATGCCTCATGTTGAATAACCACTTTTAAACCCTCACAGTGACCAAAATTGCCATTTTTACAGAGTTTTGCTTACTCAAAAGCTTCAATTTTGACCCGTTTCAGTCACAGAAATGACTTTAAACACGCTTATTTTAGTTGAAAAAGTCATAATTCACATCCAACAGTCATTTAGAGTCAAAAGATTAAATGTTAGAATTTCATCATTATAGACCATTTTGGGAACGTTCGACATGTCCGGAGTCATCGTTTTTCATCCGAAAATTGATTTTTTGGACTGTACCAAAAATGATTCAAAATGTCAATTGGATCATGCCTCATGTTGAATAACAACTTTTTAAACCCTCACAGTGACCAAAATGGCCATTTTTACAGAGTTTTGCTTACTCAAAAACTTCAATTTTGACCCGTTTCAGTCACAGAAATGACTTTAAACACACTTATTTTAGTTGAAAAAGTCATAATTCACATCCAACAGTCATTTAGAGTCAAAAGATTAAATGTTAAAATTTCATCATTATAGACCATTTTGGGAACGTTCGACATGTCCGGAGTCATTGTTTTTCATCCGAAAATCGATTTTTTGGACTGTACCAAAAATGATTCAAAATGTCAATTGGATCATGCCTCATGTTGAATAACCACTTTTGAAACCCTCACAGTGACCAAAATTGCCATTTTTACAGAGTTTTGATTACTCAAAAGCTTCAATTTTGACCCGTTTCAGTCACAAAAATTACTTTAAACACACTTATTTTAGTTGAAAAAGTCATAATTCACATCCAACAGTCATTTAGAGTCAAAAGATTAAATGTTAAAATTTCATCATTATAGACCATTTTGGGAACGTTCGACATGTCCGGAGTCATCGTTTTTCATCCGAAAATTGATTTTTTGGACTGTACCAAAAATGATTCAAAATGTCAATTGGATCATGCCTCATGTTGAATAACCACTTTTTAAACCCTCACAGTGACCAAAATTGCCATTTTTACAGAGTTTTGCTTACTCAAAAGCTTCAATTTTGACCCGTTTCAGTCACAGAAATGACTTTAACCTCTTCGCCGCTAATGACAAGGGTAACTCGTCATGGACTTTCCATTGATTTCAATGGAAAATCAATGAAAAGAAAAATATTGCCTTAGCAGCCAAGTGGTTAAACACACTTATTTTAGTTGAAAAAGTCATAATTCACATCCAACAGTCATTTAGAGTCAAAAGATTAAATGTTAAAATTTCATCATTATAGACCATTTTGGGAACGTTCGACATGTCCGGAGTCATCGTTTTTCATCCGAAAATCGATTTTTTGGACTGTACCAAAAATGATTCAAAATGTCAATTGGATCATGCCTCATGTTGAATAACCACTTTTTAAACCCTCACAGTGACCAAAATTGCCATTTTTACAGAGTTTTGCTTACTCAAAAGCTTCAATTTTGACCTGTTTCAGGCACAGAAATGACTTTAAACACACTTATTTTAGTTGAAAAAGTCACAATTCACATCCAACAGTCATTTAGAGTCAAAAGATTAAATGTTAAAATGTCATCATTATATACCATTTTGGGAACGTTCGACATGTCCGGAGTGATCGTTTTTCATCCGAAAATTGATTTTTTGGACTGTACCAAAAATGATTCAAAATGTCAATTGGATCATGCCTCATGTTGAATAACCACTTTTTAAACCCTCACAGTGACCCAAATGGCCATTTTTACAGAGTTTTGCTTACTCAAAAACTTCAATTTTGACCCGTTTCAGTCACAGAAATGACTTTAAACACACTTATTTTAGTTGAAAAAGTCATAATTCACATCCAACAGTCATTTAGAGTCATAAGATTGAATGTTAAAATTTCATCATTATAGACCATTTTGGGAACGTTCGACATGTCCGGAGTCATCGTTTTTCATCCGAAAATCGATTTTTTGGACTGTACCAAAAATGATTCAAAATGTCAATTGGATCATGCCTCATGTTGAATAACCACTTTTTAAACCCTCACAGTGACCAAAATTGCCATTTTTACAGAGTTTTGCTTACTCAAAAGCTTCAATTTTGACCCGTTTCAGGCACAGAAATGACTTTAAACACACTTATTTTAGTTGAAAAAGTCATAATTCACATCCAACAGTCATTTAGAGTCAAAAGATTAAATGTTAAAATTTCATCATTATAGACCATTTTGGGAACGTTCGACATGTCCGGAGTCATCGTTTTTCATCCGAAAATTGATTTTTTGGACTGTACCAAAAATTATTCAAAATGTCAATTGGATCGTGCCTCATGTTGAATAACCACTTTTTAAACCCTCACAGTGACCAAAATGGCCATTTTTACAGAGTTTTGCTTACTCAAAAGCTTCAATTTTGACCCGTTTCAGTCACAGAAATGACTTTAAACACACTTATTTTAGTTGAAAAAGTCATAATTCACATCCAACAGTCATTTAGAGTCAAAAGATTAAATGTTAAAATTTCATCATTATAGACCATTTTGGGAACGTTCGACATGTCCGGAGTCATCGTTTTTCATCCGAAAATCGATTTTTTGGACTGTGCCAAAAATGATTCAAAATGTCAATTGGATCATGCCTCATGTTGAATAACCACTTTTTAAACCCTCACAGTGACCAAAATTGCCATTTTTACAGAGTTTTGCTTACTCAAAAGCTTCAATTTTGACCTGTTTCAGGCACAGAAATGACTTTAAACACACTTATTTTAGTTGAAAAAGTCATAATTCACATCCAACAGTCATTTAGAGTCAAAAGATTAAATGTTAAAATGTCATCATTATATACCATTTTGGGAACGTTCGACATGTCCGGAGTGATCGTTTTTCATCCGAAAATTGATTTTTTGGACTGTACCAAAAATGATTCAAAATGTCAATTGGATCATGCCTCATGTTGAATAACCACTTTTTAAACCCTCACAGTGACCAAAATGGCCATTTTTACAGAGTTTTGCTTACTCAAAAACTTCAATTTTGACCCGTTTCAGTCACAGAAATGACTTTAAACACACTTATTTTAGTTGAAAAAGTCATAATTCACATCCAACAGTCATTTAGAGTCAAAAGATTAAATGTTAAAATTTCATCATTATAGACCATTTTGGGAACGTTCGACATGTCCGGAGTCATCGTTTTTCATCCGAAAATCGATTTTTTGGACTGTACCAAAAATGATTCAAAATGTCAATTGGATCATGCCTCATGTTGAATAACCACTTTTTAAACCCTCACAGTGACCAAAATTGCCATTTTTACAGAGTTTTGCTTACTCAAAAGCTTCAATTTTGACCCGTTTCAGGCACAGAAATGACTTTAAACACACTTATTTTAGTTGAAAAAGTCATAATTCACATCCAACAGTCATTTAGAGTCAAAAGATTAAATGTTAAAATTTCATCATTATAGACCATTTTGGGAACGTTCGACATGTCCGGAGTCATCGTTTTTCATCCGAAAATTGATTTTTTGGACTGTACCAAAAATGATTCAAAATGTCAATTGGATCATGCCTCATGTTGAATAACCACTTTTTAAACCCTCACAGTGACCAAAATTGCCATTTTTACAGAGTTTTGCTTACTCAAAAGCTTCAATTTTGACCTGTTTCAGGCACAGAAATGACTTTAAACACACTTATTTTAGTTGAAAAAGTCATAATTCACATCCAACAGTCATTTAGAGTCAAAAGATCAAATGTTAAAATTTCATCATTATAGACCATTTTGGGAACGTTCGACATGTCCGGAGTCATCGTTTTTCATCCGAAAATTGATTTTTTGGACTGTACCAAAAATGATTCAAAATGTCAATTGGATCATGCCTCATGTTGAATAACAACTTTTTAAACCCTCACAGTGACCAAAATGGCCATTTTTACAGAGTTTTGCTTACTCAAAAACTTCAATTTTGACCCGTTTCAGTCACAGAAATGACTTTAAACACACTTATTTTAGTTGAAAAAGTCATAATTCACATCCAACAGTCATTTAGAGTCAAAAGATTAAATGTTAAAATTTCATCATTATAGACCATTTTGGGAACGTTCGACATGTCCGGAGTCATTGTTTTTCATCCGAAAATCGATTTTTTGGACTGTACCAAAAATGATTCAAAATGTCAATTGGATCATGCCTCATGTTGAATAACCACTTTTGAAACCCTCACAGTGACCAAAATTGCCATTTTTACAGAGTTTTGATTACTCAAAAGCTTCAATTTTGACCCGTTTCAGTCACAAAAATTACTTTAAACACACTTATTTTAGTTGAAAAAGTCATAATTCACATCCAACAGTCATTTAGAGTCAAAAGATTAAATGTTAAAATTTCATCATTATAGACCATTTTGGGAACGTTCGACATGTCCGGAGTCATCGTTTTTCATCCGAAAATTGATTTTTTGGACTGTACCAAAAATGATTCAAAATGTCAATTGGATCATGCCTCATGTTGAATAACCACTTTTTAAACCCTCACAGTGACCAAAATTGCCATTTTTACAGAGTTTTGCTTACTCAAAAGCTTCAATTTTGACCCGTTTCAGTCACAGAAATGACTTTAAACACACTTATTTTAGTTGAAAAAGTCATAATTCACATCCAACAGTCATTTAGAGTCAAAAGATTAAATGTTAAAATTTCATCATTATAGACCATTTTGGGAACGTTCGACATGTCCGGAGTCATCGTTTTTCATCCGAAAATCGATTTTTTGGACTGTACCAAAAATGATTCAAAATGTCAATTGGATCATGCCTCATGTTGAATAACCACTTTTTAAACCCTCACAGTGACCAAAATTGCCATTTTTACAGAGTTTTGCTTACTCAAAAGCTTCAATTTTGACCTGTTTCAGGCACAGAAATGACTTTAAACACACTTATTTTAGTTGAAAAAGTCATAATTCACATCCAACAGTCATTTAGAGTCAAAAGATTAAATGTTAAAATGTCATCATTATATACCATTTTGGGAACGTTCGACATGTCCGGAGTGATCGTTTTTCATCCGAAAATTGATTTTTTGGACTGTACCAAAAATGATTCAAAATGTCAATTGGATCATGCCTCATGTTGAATAACCACTTTTTAAACCCTCACAGTGACCCAAATGGCCATTTTTACAGAGTTTTGCTTACTCAAAAACTTCAATTTTGACCCGTTTCAGTAACAGAAATGACTTTAAACACACTTATTTTAGTTGAAAAAGTCATAATTCACATCCAACAGTCATTTAGAGTCATAAGATTAAATGTTAAAATTTCATCATTATAGACCATTTTGGGAACGTTCGACATGTCCGGAGTCATCGTTTTTCATCCGAAAATCGATTTTTTGGACTGTACCAAAAATGATTCAAAATGTCAATTGGATCATGCCTCATGTTGAATAACCACTTTTTAAACCCTCACAGTGACCAAAATTGCCATTTTTACAGAGTTTTGCTTACTCAAAAGCTTCAATTTTGACCCGTTTCAGGCACAGAAATGACTTTAAACACACTTATTTTAGTTGAAAAAGTCATAATTCACATCCAACAGTCATTTAGAGTCAAAAGATTAAATGTTAAAATTTCATCATTATAGACCATTTTGGGAACGTTCGACATGTCCGGAGTCATCGTTTTTCATCCGAAAATTGATTTTTTGGACTGTACCAAAAATGATTCAAAATGTCAATTGGATCATGCCTCATGTTGAATAACCACTTTTTAAACCCTCACAGTGACCAAAATTGCCA
The DNA here is from genome assembly GCF_964263255.1 of Lissotriton vulgaris. Classification (NCBI taxonomy): domain Eukaryota; kingdom Metazoa; phylum Chordata; class Amphibia; order Caudata; family Salamandridae; genus Lissotriton; species Lissotriton vulgaris. Next base: position 20,492 of record NW_028255683.1, read on the forward strand.
TTTTTACAGAGTTTTGCTTACTCAAAAGCTTCAATTTTGACCCGTTTCAGTCACAGAAATGACTTTAAACACACTTATTTTAGTTGAAAAAGTCATAATTCACATCCAACAGTCATTTAGAGTCAAAAGATTAAATGTTAAAATTTCATCATTATAGACCATTTTGGAAACGTTCGACATGTCCGGAGTCATCGTTTTTCATCCGAAAATCGATTTTTTGGACTGTACCAAAAATGATTCAAAATGTCAATTGGATCATGCCTCATGTTGAATAACCACTTTTTAAACCCTCACAGTGACCAAAATTGCCATTTTTACAGAGTTTTGCTTACTCAAAAGCTTCAATTTTGACCTGTTTCAGGCACAGAAATGACTTTAAACACACTTATTTTAGTTGAAAAAGTCATAATTCACATCCAACAGTCATTTAGAGTCAAAAGATTAAATGTTAAAATGTCATCATTATATACCATTTTGGGAACGTTCGACATGTCCGGAGTGATCGTTTTTCATCCGAAAATTGATTTTTTGGACTGTACCAAAAATGATTCAAAATGTCAATTGGATCATGCCTCATGTTGAATAACCACTTTTTAAACCCTCACAGTGACCAAAATGGCCATTTTTACAGAGTTTTGCTTACTCAAAAACTTCAATTTTGACCCGTTTCAGTCACAGAAATGACTTTAAACACACTTATTTTAGTTGAAAAAGTCATAATTCACATCCAACAGTCATTTAGAGTCAAAAGATCAAATGTTAAAATTTCATCATTATAGACCATTTTGGGAACGTTCGACATGTCCGGAGTCATTGTTTTTCATCCGAAAACCGATTTTTTGGACTGTACCAAAAATGATTCAAAATGTCAAATGGATCATGCCTCATGTTGAATAACCACTTTTTAAACCCTCACAGTGACCAAAATTGCCATTTTTACAGAGTTTTGCTTACTCAAAAGCTTCAATTTTGACCTGTTTCAGGCACAGAAATGACTTTAAACACACTTATTTTAGTTGAAAAAGTCATAATTCACATCCAACAGTCATTTAGAGTCAAAAGATTAAATGTTAAAATTTCATAATTATAGACCATTTTGGGAACGTTCGACATGTCCGGAGTCATCGTTTTTCATCCGAAAATCGATTTTTTGGACTGTACCAAAAATGATTCAAAATGTCAATTGGATCATGCCTCATGTTGAATAACCACTTTTTAAACCCTCACAGTGACCAAAATTGCCATTTTTACAGAGTTTTGCTTACTCAAAAGCTTCAATTTTGACCCGTTTCAGGCACAGAAATGACTTTAAACACACTTATTTTAGTTGAAAAAGTCATAATTCACATCCAACAGTCATTTAGAGTCAAAAGATTAAATGTTAAAATTTCATCATTATAGACCATTTTGGGAACGTTCGACATGTCCGGAGTCATCGTTTTTCATCCGAAAATTGATTTTTTGGACTGTACCAAAAATGATTCAAAATGTCAATTGGATCATGCCTCATGTTGAATAACCACTTTTTAAACCCTCACAGTGACCAAAATGGCCATTTTTACAGAGTTTTGCTTACTCAAAAACTTCAATTTTGACCCGTTTCAGTCACAGAAATGACTTTAAACACACTTATTTTAGTTGAATAAGTCATAATTCACATCCAACAGTCATTTAGAGTCAAAAGATTAAATGTTAAAATTTCATCATTATAGACCATTTTGGGAACGTTCGACATGTCCGGAGTCATCGTTTTTCATCCGAAAATCGATTTTTTGGACTGTACCAAAAATGATTCAAAATGTCAATTGGATCATGCCTCATGTTGAATAACCACTTTTGAAACCCTCACAGTGACCAAAATTGCCATTTTTACAGAGTTTTGCTTACTCAAAAGCTTCAATTTTGACCCGTTTCAGTCACAAAAATTACTTTAAACACACTTATTTTAGTTGAAAAAGTCATAATTCACATCCAACAGTCATTTAGAGTCAAAAGATTAAATGTTAAAATGTCATCATTATAGACCATTTTGGGAACGTTCGACATGTCCGGAGTCATCGTTTTTCATCCGAAAATTGATTTTTTGGACTGTACCAAAAATGATTCAAAATGTCAATTGGATCATGCCTCATGTTGAATAACCACTTTTTAAACCCTCACAGTGACCAAAATTGCCATTTTTACAGAGTTTTGCTTACTCAAAAGCTTCAATTTTGACCTGTTTCAGGCACAGAAATGACTTTAAACACACTTATTTTAGTTGAAAAAGTCATAATTCACATCCAACAGTCATTTAGAGTCAAAAGATTAAATGTTAAAATGTCATCATTATATACCATTTTGGGAACGTTCGACATGTCCGGAGTGATCGTTTTTCATCCGAAAATTGATTTTTTGGACTGTACCAAAAATGATTCAAAATGTCAATTGGATCATGCCTCATGTTGAATAACCACTTTTTAAACCCTCACAGTGACCCAAATGGCCATTTTTACAGAGTTTTGCTTACTCAAAAACTTCAATTTTGACCCGTTTCAGTCACAGAAATGACTTTAAACACACTTATGTTAGTTGAAAAAGTCATAATTCACATCCAACAGTCATTTAGAGTCATAAGATTAAATGTTAAAATTTCATCATTATAGACCATTTTGGGAACGTTCGACATGTCCGGAGTCATCGTTTTTCATCCGAAAATCGATTTTTTGGACTGTACCAAAAATGATTCAAAATGTCAATTGGATCATGCCTCATGTTGAATAACCACTTTTTAAACCCTCACAGTGACCAAAATTGCCATTTTTACAGAGTTTTGCTTACTCAAAAGCTTCAATTTTGACCCGTTTCAGGCACAGAAATGACTTTAAACACACTTATTTTAGTTGAAAAAGTCATAATTCACATCCAACAGTCATTTAGAGTCAAAAGATTAAATGTTAAAATTTCATCATTATAGACCATTTTGGGAACGTTCGACATGTCCGGAGTCATCGTTTTTCATCCGAAAATTGATTTTTTGGACTGTACCAAAAATGATTCAAAATGTCAATTGGATCATGCCTCATGTTGAATAACCACTTTTTAAACCCTCACAGTGACCAAAATTGCCATTTTTACAGAGTTTTGCTTACTCAAAAGCTTCAATTTTGACCCGTTTCAGTCACAGAAATGACTTTAAACACACTTATTTTAGTTGAAAAAGTCATAATTCACATCCAACAGTCATTTAGAGTCAACAGATTAAATGTTAAAATTTCATCATTATAGACCATTTTGGGAACGTTCGACATGTCCGGAGTCATCGTTTTTCATCCGAAAATCGATTTTTTGGACTGTACCAAAAATGATTCAAAATGTCAATTGGATCATGCCTCATGTTGAATAACCACTTTTTAAACCCTCACAGTGACCAAAATTGCCATTTTTACAGAGTTTTGCTTACTCAAAAGCTTCAATTTTGACCTGTTTCAGGCACAGAAATGACTTTAAACACACTTATTTTAGTTGAAAAAGTCATAATTCACATCCAACAGTCATTTAGAGTCAAAAGATTAAATGTTAAAATGTCATCATTATATACCATTTTGGGAACGTTCGACATGTCCGGAGTGATCGTTTTTCATCCGAAAATTGATTTTTTGGACTGTACCAAAAATGATTCAAAATGTCAATTGGATCATGCCTCATGTTGAATAACCACTTTTTAAACCCTCACAGTGACCAAAATGGCCATTTTTACAGAGTTTTGCTTACTCAAAAACTTCAATTTTGACCCGTTTCAGTCACAGAAATGACTTTAAACACACTTATTTTAGTTGAAAAAGTCATAATTCACATCCAACAGTCATTTAGAGTCAAAAGATTAAATGTTAAAATTTCATCATTATATACCATTTTGGGAACGTTCGACATGTCCGGAGTGATCGTTTTTCATCCGAAAATTGATTTTTTGGACTGTACCAAAAATGATTCAAAATGTCAGTTGGATCATGCCTCATGTTGAATAACCACTTTTTAAACCCTCACAGTGACCAAAATGGCCATTTTTACAGAGTTTTGCTTACTCAAAAACTTCAATTTTGACCCGTTTCAGTCACAGAAATGACTTTAAACACACTTATTTTAGTTGAAAAAGTCATAATTCACATCCAACAGTCATTTAGAGTCAAAAGATTAAATGTTAAAATTTCATCATTATAGACCATTTTGGGAACGTTCGACATGTCCGGAGTCATCGTTTTTCATCCGAAAATCGATTTTTTGGACTGTACCAAAAATGATTCAAAATGTCAATTGGATCATGCCTCATGTTGAATAACCACTTTTTAAACCCTCACAGTGACCAAAATTGCCATTTTTACAGAGTTTTGCTTACTCAAAAGCTTCAATTTTGACCCGTTTCAGGCACAGAAATGACTTTAAACACACTTATTTTAGTTGAAAAAGTCATAACTCACATCCAACAGTCATTTAGAGTCAAAAGATTAAATGTTAAAATTTCATCATTATAGACCATTTTGGGAACGTTCGACATGTCCGGAGTCATCGTTTTTCATCCGAAAATTGATTTTTTGGACTGTACCAAAAATGATTCAAAATGTCAATTGGATCATGCCTCATGTTGAATAACCACTTTTTAAACCCTCACAGTGACCAAAATGGCCATTTTTACAGAGTTTTGCTTACTCAAAAACTTCAATTTTGACCCGTTTCAGTCACAGAAATGACTTTAAACACACTTATTTTAGTTGAAAAAGTCATAATTCACATCCAACAGTCATTTAGAGTCAAAAGATTAAATGTTAAAATTTCATCATTATAGACCATTTTGGGAACGTTCGACATGTCCGGAGTCATCGTTTTTCATCCGAAAATCGATTTTTTGGACTGTACCAAAAATGATTCAAAATGTCAATTGGATCATGCCTCATGTTGAATAACCACTTTTGAAACCCTCACAGTGACCAAAATTGCCATTTTTACAGAGTTTTGATTACTCAAAAGCTTCAATTTTGACCCGTTTCAGTCACAAAAATTACTTTAAACACACTTATTTTAGTTGAAAAAGTCATAATTCACATCCAACAGTCATTTAGAGTCAAAAGATTAAATGTTAAAATTTCATCATTATAGACCATTTTGGGAACGTTCGACATGTCCGGAGTCATCGTTTTTCATCCGAAAATTGATTTTTTGGACTGTACCAAAAATGATTCAAAATGTCAATTGGATCATGCCTCATGTTGAATAACCACTTTTTAAACCCTCACAGTGACCAAAATTGCCATTTTTACAGAGTTTTGCTTACTCAAAAGCTTCAATTTTGACCCGTTTCAGTCACAGAAATGACTTTAAACACACTTATTTTAGTTGAAAAAGTCATAATTCACATCCAACAGTCATTTAGAGTCAAAAGATTAAATGTTAAAATTTCATCATTATAGACCATTTTGGGAACGTTCAACATGTCCGGAGTCATTGTTTTTCATCCGAAAATCGATTTTTTGGACTGTACCAAAAATGATTCAAAATGTCAATTGGATCATGCCTCATGTTGAATAACCACTTTTGAAACCCTCACAGTGACCAAAATTGCCATTTTTACAGAGTTTTGATTACTCAAAAGCTTCAATTTTGACCCGTTTCAGTCACAAAAATTACTTTAAACACACTTATTTTAGTTGAAAAAGTCATAATTCACATCCAACAGTCATTTAGAGTCAAAAGATTAAATGTTAAAATTTCATCATTATAGACCATTTTGGGAACGTTCAACATGTCCGGAGTCATCGTTTTTCATCCGAAAATTGATTTTTCGGACTGTACCAAAAATGATTCAAAATGTCAATTGGATCATGCCTCATGTTGAATAACCACTTTTTAAACCCTCACAGTGACCAAAATTGCCATTTTTACAGAGTTTTGCTTACTCAAAAGCTTCAATTTTGACCCGTTTCAGTCACAGAAATGACTTTAAACACACTTATTTTAGTTGAAAAAGTCATAATTCACATCCAACAGTCATTTAGAGTCAAAAGATTAAATGTTAAAATTTCATCATTATAGACCATTTTGGGAACGTTCGACATGTCCGGAGTCATCGTTTTTCATCCGAAAATCGATTTTTTGGACTGTACCAAAAATGATTCAAAATGTCAATTGGATCATGCCTCATGTTGAATAACCACTTTTTAAACCCTCACAGTGACCAAAATTGCCATTTTTACAGAGTTTTGCTTACTCAAAAGCTTCAATTTTGACCTGTTTCAGGCACAGAAATGACTTTAAACACACTTATTTTAGTTGAAAAAGTCATAATTCACATCCAACAGTCATTTAGAGTCAAAAGATTAAATGTTAAAATGTCATCATTATATACCATTTTGGGAACGTTCGACATGTCCGGAGTGATCGTTTTTCATCCGAAAATTGATTTTTTGGACTGTACCAAAAATGATTCAAAATGTCAATTGGATCATGCCTCATGTTGAATAACCACTTTTTAAACCCTCACAGTGACCCAAATGGCCATTTTTACAGAGTTTTGCTTACTCAAAAACTTCAATTTTGACCCGTTTCAGTAACAGAAATGACTTTAAACACACTTATTTTAGTTGAAAAAGTCATAATTCACATCCAACAGTCATTTAGAGTCATAAGATTAAATGTTAAAATTTCATCATTATAGACCATTTTGGGAACGTTCGACATGTCCGGAGTCATCGTTTTTCATCCGAAAATCGATTTTTTGGACTGTACCAAAAATGATTCAAAATGTCAATTGGATCATGCCTCATGTTGAATAACCACTTTTTAAACCCTCACAGTGACCAAAATTGCCATTTTTACAGAGTTTTGCTTACTCAAAAGCTTCAATTTTGACCCGTTTCAGGCACAGAAATGACTTTAAACACACTTATTTTAGTTGAAAAAGTCATAATTCACATCCAACAGTCATTTAGAGTCAAAAGATTAAATGTTAAAATTTCATCATTATAGACCATTTTGGGAACGTTCGACATGTCCGGAGTCATCGTTTTTCATCCGAAAATTGATTTTTTGGACTGTACCAAAAATGATTCAAAATGTCAATTGGATCATGCCTCATGTTGAATAACCACTTTTTAAACCCTCACAGTGACCAAAATTGCCATTTTTACAGAGTTTTGCTTACTCAAAAGCTTCAATTTTGACCCGTTTCAGTCACAGAAATGACTTTAAACACACTTATTTTAGTTGAAAAAGTCATAATTCACATCCAACAGTCATTTAGAGTCAAAAGATTAAATGTTAAAATTTCATCATTATAGACCATTTTGGAAACGTTCGACATGTCCGGAGTCATCGTTTTTCATCCGAAAATCGATTTTTTGGACTGTACCAAAAATGATTCAAAATGTCAATTGGATCATGCCTCATGTTGAATAACCACTTTTTAAACCCTCACAGTGACCAAAATTGCCATTTTTACAGAGTTTTGCTTACTCAAAAGCTTCAATTTTGACCTGTTTCAGGCACAGAAATGACTTTAAACACACTTATTTTAGTTGAAAAAGTCATAATTCACATCCAACAGTCATTTAGAGTCAAAAGATTAAATGTTAAAATGTCATCATTATATACCATTTTGGGAACGTTCGACATGTCCGGAGTGATCGTTTTTCATCCGAAAATTGATTTTTTGGACTGTACCAAAAATGATTCAAAATGTCAATTGGATCATGCCTCATGTTGAATAACCACTTTTTAAACCCTCACAGTGACCAAAATGGCCATTTTTACAGAGTTTTGCTTACTCAAAAACTTCAATTTTGACCCGTTTCAGTCACAGAAATGACTTTAAACACACTTATTTTAGTTGAAAAAGTCATAATTCACATCCAACAGTCATTTAGAGTCAAAAGATCAAATGTTAAAATTTCATCATTATAGACCATTTTGGGAACGTTCGACATGTCCGGAGTCATCGTTTTTCATCCGAAAATCGATTTTTTGGACTGTACCAAAAATGATTCAAAATGTCAATTGGATCATGCCTCATGTTGAATAACCACTTTTTAAACCCTCACAGTGACCAAAATTGCCATTTTTACAGAGTTTTGCTTACTCAAAAGCTTCAATTTTGACCCGTTTCAGGCACAGAAATGACTTTAAACACACTTATTTTAGTTGAAAAAGTCATAATTCACATCCAACAGTCATTTAGAGTCAAAAGATTAAATGTTAAAATTTCATCATTATAGACCATTTTGGGAACGTTCGACATGTCCGGAGTCATCGTTTTTCATCCGAAAATTGATTTTTTGGACTGTACCAAAAATGATTCAAAATGTCAATTGGATCATGCCTCATGTTGAATAACCACTTTTTAAACCCTCACAGTGACCAAGATGGCCATTTTTACAGAGTTTTGCTTACTCAAAAACTTCAATTTTGACCCGTTTCAGTCACAGAAATGACTTTAAACACACTTATTTTAGTTGAAAAAGTCATAGTTCACATCCAACAGTCATTTAGAGTCAAAAGATTAAATGTTAAAATTTCATCATTATAGACCATTTTGGGAACGTTCGACATGTCCGGAGTCATTGTTTTTCATCCGAAAACCGATTTTTTGGACTGTACCAAAAATGATTCAAAATGTCAAATGGATCATGCCTCATGTTGAATAACCACTTTTTAAACCCTCACAGTGACCAAAATTGCCATTTTTACAGAGTTTTGCTTACTCAAAAGCTTCAATTTTGACCTGTTTCAGGCACAGAAATGACTTTAAACACACTTATTTTAGTTGAAAAAGTCATAATTCACATCCAACAGTCATTTAGAGTCAAAAGATTAAATGTTAAAATTTCATAATTATAGACCATTTTGGGAACGTTCGACATGTCCGGAGTCATCGTTTTTCATCCGAAAATCGATTTTTTGGACTGTACCAAAAATGATTCAAAATGTCAATTGGATCATGCCTCATGTTGAATAACCACTTTTTAAACCCTCACAGTGACCAAAATTGCCATTTTTACAGAGTTTTGCTTACTCAAAAGCTTCAATTTTGACCCGTTTCAGGCACAGAAATGACTTTAAACACACTTATTTTAGTTGAAAAAGTCATAATTCACATCCAACAGTCATTTAGAGTCAAAAGATTAAATGTTAAAATTTCATCATTATAGACCATTTTGGGAACGTTCGACATGTCCGGAGTCATCGTTTTTCATCCGAAAATTGCTTTTTTGGACTGTACCAAAAATGATTCAAAATGTCAATTGGATCATGCCTCATGTTGAATAACCACTTTTTAAACCCTCACAGTGACCAAAATTGCCATTTTTACAGAGTTTTGCTTACTCAAAAGCTTCAATTTTGACCCGTTTCAGGCACAGAAATGACTTTAAACACACTTATTTTAGTTGAAAAAGTCATAATTCACATCCAACAGTCATTTAGAGTCAAAAGATTAAATGTTAAAATTTCATCATTATAGACCATTTTGGGAACGTTCGACATGTCCGGAGTCATCGTTTTTCATCCGAAAATTGATTTTTTGGACTGTACCAAAAATGATTCAAAATGTCAATTGGATCGTGCCTCATGTTGAATAACCACTTTTTAAACCCTCACAGTGACCAAAATGGCCATTTTTACAGAGTTTTGCTTACTCAAAAGCTTCAATTTTGACCCGTTTCAGTCACAGAAATGACTTTAAATACACTTATTTTAGTTGAAAAAGTCATAATTCACATCCAACAGTCATTTAGAGTCAAAAGATTAAATGTTAAAATTTCATCATTATAGACCATTTTGGGAACGTTCGACATGTCCGGAGTCATTGTTTTTCATCCGAAAATCGATTTTTTGGACTGTACCAAAAATGATTCAAAATGTCAATTGGATCATGCCTCATGTTGAATAACCACTTTTGAAACCCTCACAGTGACCAAAATTGCCATTTTTACAGAGTTTTGATTACTCAAAAGCTTCAATTTTGACCCGTTTCAGTCACAAAAATTACTTTAAACACACTTATTTTAGTTGAAAAAGTCATAATTCACATCCAACAGTCATTTAGAGTCAAAAGATTAAATGTTAAAATTTCATCATTATAGACCATTTTGGGAACGTTCGACATGTCCGGAGTCATCGTTTTTCATCCGAAAATTGATTTTTCGGACTGTACCAAAAATGATTCAAAATGTCAATTGGATCATGCCTCATGTTGAATAACCACTTTTTAAACCCTCACAGTGACCAAAATTGCCATTTTTACAGAGTTTTGCTTACTCAAAAGCTTCAATTTTGACCCGTTTCAGTCACAGAAATGACTTTAAACACACTTATTTTAGTTGAAAAAGTCATAATTCACATCCAACAGTCATTTAGAGTCAAAAGATTAAATGTTAAAATTTCATCATTATAGACCATTTTGGGAACGTTCGACATGTCCGGAGTCATCGTTTTTCATCCGAAAATCGATTTTTTGGACTGTACCAAAAATGATTCAAAATGTCAATTGGATCATGCCTCATGTTGAATAACCACTTTTTAAACCCTCACAGTGACCAAAATTGCCATTTTTACAGAGTTTTGCTTACTCAAAAGCTTCAATTTTGACCTGTTTCAGGCACAGAAATGACTTTAAACACACTTATTTTAGTTGAAAAAGTCATAATTCACATCCAACAGTCATTTAGAGTCAAAAGATTAAATGTTAAAATGTCATCATTATATACCATTTTGGGAACGTTCGACATGTCCGGAGTGATCGTTTTTCATCCGAAAATTGATTTTTTGGACTGTACCAAAAATGATTCAAAATGTCAATTGGATCATGCCTCATGTTGAATAACCACTTTTTAAACCCTCACAGTGACCCAAATGGCCATTTTTACAGAGTTTTGCTTACTCAAAAACTTCAATTTTGACCCGTTTCAGTCACAGAAATGACTTTAAACACACTTATGTTAGTTGAAAAAGTCATAATTCACATCCAACAGTCATTTAGAGTCATAAGATTAAATGTTAAAATTTCATCATTATAGACCATTTTGGGAACGTTCGACATGTCCGGAGTCATCGTTTTTCATCCGAAAATCGATTTTTTGGACTGTACCAAAAATGATTCAAAATGTCAATTGGATCATGCCTCATGTTGAATAACCACTTTTTAAACCCTCACAGTGACCAAAATTGCCATTTTTACAGAGTTTTGCTTACTCAAAAGCTTCAATTTTGACCCGTTTCAGGCACAGAAATGACTTTAAACACACTTATTTTAGTTGAAAAAGTCATAATTCACATCCAACAGTCATTTAGAGTCAAAAGATTAAATGTTAAAATTTCATCATTATAGACCATTTTGGGAACGTTCGACATGTCCGGAGTCATCGTTTTTCATCCGAAAATTGATTTTTTGGACTGTACCAAAAATGATTCAAAATGTCAATTGGATCATGCCTCATGTTGAATAACCACTTTTTAAACCCTCACAGTGACCAAAATTGCCATTTTTACAGAGTTTTGCTTACTCAAAAGCTTCAATTTTGACCCGTTTCAGTCACAGAAATGACTTTAAACACACTTATTTTAGTTGAAAAAGTCATAATTCACATCCAACAGTCATTTAGAGTCAAAAGATTAAATGTTAAAATTTCATCATTATAGACCATTTTGGGAACGTTCGACATGTCCGGAGTCATCGTTTTTCATCCGAAAATCGATTTTTTGGACTGTACCAAAAATGATTCAAAATGTCAATTGGATCATGCCTCATGTTGAATAACCACTTTTTAAACCCTCACAGTGACCAAAATTGCCATTTTTACAGAGTTTTGCTTACTCAAAAGCTTCAATTTTGACCTGTTTCAGGCACAGAAATGACTTTAAACACACTTATTTTAGTTGAAAAAGTCATAATTCACATCCAACAGTCATTTAGAGTCAAAAGATTAAATGTTAAAATGTCATCATTATATACCATTTTGGGAACGTTCGACATGTCCGGAGTGATCGTTTTTCATCCGAAAATTGATTTTTTGGACTGTACCAAAAATGATTCAAAATGTCAATTGGATCATGCCTCATGTTGAATAACCACTTTTTAAACCCTCACAGTGACCAAAATGGCCATTTTTACAGAGTTTTGCTTACTCAAAAACTTCAATTTTGACCCGTTTCAGTCACAGAAATGACTTTAAACACACTTATTTTAGTTGAAAAAGTCATAATTCACATCCAACAGTCATTTAGAGTCAAAAGATTAAATGTTAAAATTTCATCATTATATACCATTTTGGGAACGTTCGACATGTCCGGAGTGATCGTTTTTCATCCGAAAATTGATTTTTTGGACTGTACCAAAAATGATTCAAAATGTCAGTTGGATCATGCCTCATGTTGAATAACCACTTTTTAAACCCTCACAGTGACCAAAATGGCCATTTTTACAGAGTTTTGCTTACTCAAAAACTTCAATTTTGACCCGTTTCAGTCACAGAAATGACTTTAAACACACTTATTTTAGTTGAAAAAGTCATAATTCACATCCAACAGTCATTTAGAGTCAAAAGATTAAATGTTAAAATTTCATCATTATAGACCATTTTGGGAACGTTCGACATGTCCGGAGTCATCGTTTTTCATCCGAAAATCGATTTTTTGGACTGTACCAAAAATGATTCAAAATGTCAATTGGATCATGCCTCATGTTGAATAACCACTTTTTAAACCCTCACAGTGACCAAAATTGCCATTTTTACAGAGTTTTGCTTACTCAAAAGCTTCAATTTTGACCCGTTTCAGGCACAGAAATGACTTTAAACACACTTATTTTAGTTGAAAAAGTCATAATTCACATCCAACAGTCATTTAGAGTCAAAAGATTAAATGTTAAAATTTCATCATTATAGACCATTTTGGGAACGTTCGACATGTCCGGAGTCATCGTTTTTCATCCGAAAATTGATTTTTTGGACTGTACCAAAAATGATTCAAAATGTCAATTGGATCATGCCTCATGTTGAATAACCACTTTTTAAACCCTCACAGTGACCAAAATGGCCATTTTTACAGAGTTTTGCTTACTCAAAAACTTCAATTTTGACCCGTTTCAGTCACAGAAATGACTTTAAACACACTTATTTTAGTTGAAAAAGTCATAATTCACATCCAACAGTCATTTAGAGTCAAAAGATTAAATGTTAAAATTTCATCATTATAGACCATTTTGGGAACGTTCGACATGTCCGGAGTCATCGTTTTTCATCCGAAAATCGATTTTTTGGACTGTACCAAAAATGATTCAAAATGTCAATTGGATCATGCCTCATGTTGAATAACCACTTTTGAAACCCTCACAGTGACCAAAATTGCCATTTTTACAGAGTTTTGATTACTCAAAAGCTTCAATTTTGACCCGTTTCAGTCACAAAAATTACTTTAAACACACTTATTTTAGTTGAAAAAGTCATAATTCACATCCAACAGTCATTTAGAGTCAAAAGATTAAATGTTAAAATTTCATCATTATAGACCATTTTGGGAACGTTCGACATGTCCGGAGTCATCGTTTTTCATCCGAAAATTGATTTTTTGGACTGTACCAAAAATGATTCAAAATGTCAATTGGATCATGCCTCATGTTGAATAACCACTTTTTAAACCCTCACAGTGACCAAAATTGCCATTTTTACAGAGTTTTGCTTACTCAAAAGCTTCAATTTTGACCCGTTTCAGTCACAGAAATGACTTTAAACACACTTATTTTAGTTGAAAAAGTCATAATTCACATCCAACAGTCATTTAGAGTCAAAAGATTAAATGTTAAAATTTCATCATTATAGACCATTTTGGGAACGTTCAACATGTCCGGAGTCATTGTTTTTCATCCGAAAATCGATTTTTTGGACTGTACCAAAAATGATTCAAAATGTCAATTGGATCATGCCTCATGTTGAATAACCACTTTTGAAACCCTCACAGTGACCAAAATTGCCATTTTTACAGAGTTTTGATTACTCAAAAGCTTCAATTTTGACCCGTTTCAGTCACAAAAATTACTTTAAACACACTTATTTTAGTTGAAAAAGTCATAATTCACATCCAACAGTCATTTAGAGTCAAAAGATTAAATGTTAAAATTTCATCATTATAGACCATTTTGGGAACGTTCAACATGTCCGGAGTCATCGTTTTTCATCCGAAAATTGATTTTTCGGACTGTACCAAAAATGATTCAAAATGTCAATTGGATCATGCCTCATGTTGAATAACCACTTTTTAAACCCTCACAGTGACCAAAATTGCCATTTTTACAGAGTTTTGCTTACTCAAAAGCTTCAATTTTGACCCGTTTCAGTCACAGAAATGACTTTAAACACACTTATTTTAGTTGAAAAAGTCATAATTCACATCCAACAGTCATTTAGAGTCAAAAGATTAAATGTTAAAATTTCATCATTATAGACCATTTTGGGAACGTTCGACATGTCCGGAGTCATCGTTTTTCATCCGAAAATCGATTTTTTGGACTGTACCAAAAATGATTCAAAATGTCAATTGGATCATGCCTCATGTTGAATAACCACTTTTTAAACCCTCACAGTGACCAAAATTGCCATTTTTACAGAGTTTTGCTTACTCAAAAGCTTCAATTTTGACCCGTTTCAGTCACAGAAATGACTTTAAACACACTTATTTTAGTTGAAAAAGTCATAATTCACATCCAACAGTCATTTAGAGTCATAAGATTAAATGTTAAAATTTCATCATTATAGACCATTTTGGGAACGTTCGACATGTCCGGAGTCATCGTTTTTCATCCGAAAATCGATTTTTTGGACTGTACCAAAAATGATTCAAAATGTCAATTGGATCATGCCTCATGTTGAATAACCACTTTTTAAACCCTCACAGTGACCAAAATTGCCATTTTTACAGAGTTTTGCTTACTCAAAAGCTTCAATTTTGACCCGTTTCAGGCACAGAAATGACTTTAAACACACTTATTTTAGTTGAAAAAGTCATAATTCACATCCAACAGTCATTTAGAGTCAAAAGATTAAATGTTAAAATTTCATCATTATAGACCATTTTGGGAACGTTCGACATGTCCGGAGTCATCGTTTTTCATCCGAAAATTGATTTTTTGGACTGTACCAAAAATGATTCAAAATGTCAATTGGATCATGCCTCATGTTGAATAACCACTTTTTAAACCCTCACAGTGACCAAAATTGCCATTTTTACAGAGTTTTGCTTACTCAAAAGCTTCAATTTTGACCCGTTTCAGTCACAGAAATGACTTTAAACACACTTATTTTAGTTGAAAAAGTCATAATTCACATCCAACAGTCATTTAGAGTCAAAAGATTAAATGTTAAAATTTCATCATTATAGACCATTTTGGGAACGTTCGACATGTCCGGAGTCATCGTTTTTCATCCGAAAATCGATTTTTTGGACTGTACCAAAAATGATTCAAAATGTCAATTGGATCATGCCTCATGTTGAATAACCACTTTTTAAACCCTCACAGTGACCAAAATTGCCATTTTTACAGAGTTTTGCTTACTCAAAAGCTTCAATTTTGACCTGTTTCAGGCACAGAAATGACTTTAAACACACTTATTTTAGTTGAAAAAGTCATAATTCACATCCAACAGTCATTTAGAGTCACAAGATTAAATGTTAAAATGTCATCATTATATACCATTTTGGGAACGTTCGACATGTCCGGAGTGATCGTTTTTCATCCGAAAATTGATTTTTTGGACTGTACCAAAAATGATTTAAAATGTCAATTGGATCATGCCTCATGTTGAATAACCACTTTTTAAACCCTCACAGTGACCAAAATGGCCATTTTTACAGAGTTTTGCTTACTCAAAAACTTCAATTTTGACCCGTTTCAGTCACAGAAATGACTTTAAACACACTTATTTTAGTTGAAAAAGTCATAATTCACATCCAACAGTCATTTAGAGTCAAAAGATTAAATGTTAAAATTTCATCATTATAGACCATTTTGGGAACGTTCGACATGTCCGGAGTCATAGTTTTCATCCGAAAATCGATTTTTTGGACTGTACCAAAAATGATTCAAAATGTCAATTGGATCATGCCTCATGTTGAATAACCACTTTTTAAACCCTCACAGTGACCAAAATTGCCATTTTTACAGAGTTTTGCTTACTCAAAAGCTTCAATTTTGACCCGTTTCAGGCACAGAAATGACTTTAAACACACTTATTTTAGTTGAAAAAGTCATAATTCACATCCAACAGTCATTTAGAGTCAAAAGATTAAATGTTAAAATTTCATCATTATAGACCATTTTGGAAACGTTCGACATGTCCGGAGTCATCGTTTTTCATCCGAAAATCGATTTTTTGGACTGTACCAAAAATGATTCAAAATGTCAATTGGATCATGCCTCATGTTGAATAACCACTTTTTAAACCCTCACAGTGACCAAAATTGCCATTTTTACAGAGTTTTGCTTACTCAAAAGCTTCAATTTTGACCCGTTTCAGGCACAGAAATGACTTTAAACACACTTATTTTAGTTGAAAAAGTCATAATTCACATCCAACAGTCATTTAGAGTCAAAAGATTAAATGTTAAAATTTCATCATTATAGACCATTTTGGGAACGTTCGACATGTCCGGAGTCATCGTTTTTCATCCGAAAATTGATTTTTTGGACTGTACCAAAAATGATTCAAAATGTCAATTGGATCATGCCTCATGTTGAATAACCACTTTTTAAACCCTCACAGTGACCAAAATGGCCATTTTTACAGAGTTTTGCTTACTCAAAAACTTCAATTTTGACCCGTTTCAGTCACAGAAATGACTTTAAACACACGTATTTTAGTTGAAAAAGTCATAGTTCACATCCAACAGTCATTTAGAGTCAAAAGATTAAATGTTAAAATTTCATCATTATAGACCATTTTGGGAACGTTCGACATGTCCGGAGTCATCGTTTTTCATCCGAAAATCGATTTTTTGGACTGTACCAAAAATGATTCAAAATGTCAATTGGATCATGCCTCATGTTGAATAACCACTTTTGAAACCCTCACAGTGACCAAAATTGCCATTTTTACAGAGTTTTGATTACTCAAAAGCTTCAATTTTGACCCGTTTCAGTCACAAAAATTACTTTAAACACACTTATTTTAGTTGAAAAAGTCATAATTCACATCCAACAGTCATTTAGAGTCAAAAGATTAAATGTTAAAATTTCATCATTATAGACCATTTTGGGAACGTTCAACATGTCCGGAGTCATCGTTTTTCATCCGAAAATTGATTTTTCGGACTGTACCAAAAATGATTCAAAATGTCAATTGGATCATGCCTCATGTTGAATAACCACTTTTTAAACCCTCACAGTGACCAAAATTGCCATTTTTACAGAGTTTTGCTTACTCAAAAGCTTCAATTTTGACCCGTTTCAGTCACAGAAATGACTTTAAACACACTTATTTTAGTTGAAAAAGTCATAATTCACATCCAACAGTCATTTAGAGTCAAAAGATTAAATGTTAAAATTTCATCATTATAGACCATTTTGGGGACGTTCGACATGTCCGGAGTCATCGTTTTTCATCCGAAAATCGATTTTTTGGACTGTACCAAAAATGATTCAAAATGTCAATTGGATCATGCCTCATGTTGAATAACCACTTTTTAAACCCTCACAGTGACCAAAATTGCCATTTTTACAGAGTTTTGCTTACTCAAAAGCTTCAATTTTGACCTGTTTCAGGCACAGAAATGACTTTAAACACACTTATTTTAGTTGAAAAAGTCATAATTCACATCCAACAGTCATTTAGAGTCAAAAGATTAAATGTTAAAATGTCATCATTATATACCATTTTGGGAACGTTCGACATGTCCGGAGTGATCGTTTTTCATCCGAAAATTGATTTTTTGGACTGTACCAAAAATGATTCAAAATGTCAATTGGATCATGCCTCATGTTGAATAACCACTTTTTAAACCCTCACAGTGACCCAAATGGCCATTTTTACAGAGTTTTGCTTACTCAAAAACTTCAATTTTGACCCGTTTCAGTCACAGAAATGACTTTAAACACACTTATTTTAGTTGAAAAAGTCATAATTCACATCCAACAGTCATTTAGAGTCATAAGATTAAATGTTAAAATTTCATCATTATAGACCATTTTGGGAACGTTCGACATGTCCGGAGTCATCGTTTTTCATCCGAAAATTGATTTTTTGGACTGTACCAAAAATGATTCAAAATGTCAATTGGATCATGCCTCATGTTGAATAACCACTTTTTAAACCCTCACAGTGACCAAAATTGCCATTTTTACAGAGTTTTGCTTACTCAAAAGCTTCAATTTTGACCCGTTTCAGTCACAGAAATGACTTTAAACACACTTATTTTAGTTGAAAAAGTCATAATTCACATCCAACAGTCATTTAGAGTCAAAAGATTAAATGTTAAAATTTCATCATTATAGACCATTTTGGGAACGTTCGACATGTCCGGAGTCATCGTTTTTCATCCGAAAATCGATTTTTTGGACTGTACCAAAAATGATTCAAAATGTCAATTGGATCATGCCTCATGTTGAATAACCACTTTTTAAACCCTCACAGTGACCAAAATTGCCATTTTTACAGAGTTTTGCTTACTCAAAAGCTTCAATTTTGACCCGTTTCAGGCACAGAAATGACTTTAAACACACTTATTTTAGTTGAAAAAGTCATAATTCACATCCAACAGTCATTTAGAGTCAAAAGATTAAATGTTAAAATTTCATCATTATAGACCATTTTGGGAACGTTCGACATGTCCGGAGTCATCGTTTTTCATCCGAAAATTGATTTTTTGGACTGTACCAAAAATGATTCAAAATGTCAATTGGATCATGCCTCATGTTGAATAACCACTTTTTAAACCCTCACAGTGACCAAAATTGCCATTTTTACAGAGTTTTGCTTACTCAAAAGCTTCAATTTTGACCCGTTTCAGTCACAGAAATGACTTTAAACACACTTATTTTAGTTGAAAAAGTCATAATTCACATCCAACAGTCATTTAGAGTCAAAAGATTAAATGTTAAAATTTCATCATTATAGACCATTTTGGGAACGTTCGACATGTCCGGAGTCATAGTTTTCATCCGAAAATCGATTTTTTGGACTGTACCAAAAATGATTCAAAATGTCAATTGGATCATGCCTCATGTTGAATAACCACTTTTTAAACCCTCACAGTGACCAAAATTGCCATTTTTACAGAGTTTTGCTTACTCAAAAGCTTCAATTTTGACCCGTTTCAGGCACAGAAATGACTTTAAACACACTTATTTTAGTTGAAAAAGTCATAATTCACATCCAACAGTCATTTAGAGTCAAAAGATTAAATGTTAAAATTTCATCATTATAGACCATTTTGGAAACGTTCGACATGTCCGGAGTCATCGTTTTTCATCCGAAAATCGATTTTTTGGACTGTACCAAAAATGATTCAAAATGTCAATTGGATCATGCCTCATGTTGAATAACCACTTTTTAAACCCTCACAGTGACCAAAATTGCCATTTTTACAGAGTTTTGCTTACTCAAAAGCTTCAATTTTGACCCGTTTCAGGCACAGAAATGACTTTAAACACACTTATTTTAGTTGAAAAAGTCATAATTCACATCCAACAGTCATTTAGAGTCAAAAGATTAAATGTTAAAATTTCATCATTATAGACCATTTTGGGAACGTTCGACATGTCCGGAGTCATCGTTTTTCATCCGAAAATTGATTTTTTGGACTGTACCAAAAATGATTCAAACTGTCAATTGGATCATGCCTCATGTTGAATAACCACTTTTTAAACCCTCACAGTGACCAAAATTGCCATTTTTACAGAGTTTTGCTTACTCAAAAGCTTCAATTTTGACCCGTTTCAGTCACAGAAATGACTTTAAACACACTTATTTTAGTTGAAAAAGTCATAATTCACATCCAACAGTCATTTAGAGTCAAAAGATTAAATGTTAAAATTTCATCATTATAGACCATTTTGGGAACGTTCGACATGTCCGGAGTCATTGTTTTTCATCCGAAAATCGATTTTTTGGACTGTACCAAAAATGATTCAAAATGTCAATTGGATAATGCCTCATGTTGAATAACCACTTTTTAAACCCTCACAGTGACCAAAATGGCCATTTTTACAGAGTTTTGCTTACTCAAAAGCTTCAATTTTGACCCGTTTCAGTCACAGAAATGACTTTAAACACACTTATTTTAGTTGAAAAAGTCATAATTCACATCCAACAGTCATTTAGAGTCAAAAGATTAAATGTTAAAATTTCATCATTATAGACCATTTTGGGAACGTTCGACATGTCCGGAGTCATCGTTTTTCATCCGAAAATCGATTTTTTTGGACTGTACCAAAAATGATTCAAAATGTCAATTGGATCATGCCTCATGTTGAATAACCACTTTTTAAACCCTCACAGTGACCAAATTTGCCATTTTTACAGAGTTTTGCTTACTCAAAAGCTTCAATTTTGACCCGTTTCAGGCACAGAAATGACTTTAAACACACTTATTTTAGTTGAAAAAGTCATAATTCACATCCAACAGTCATTTAGAGTCAAAAGATTAAATGTTAAAATTTCATCATTATAGACCATTTTGGGAACGTTCGACATGTCCGGAGTCATCGTTTTTCATCCGAAAATCGATTTTTTGGACTGTACCAAAAATGATTCAAAATGTCAATTGGATCATGCCTCATGTTGAATAACCACCTTTTAAACCCTCACAGTGACCAAAATTGCCATTTTTACAGAGTTTTGATTACTCAAAAGCTTCAAATTTGACCCGTTTCAGTCACAAAAATTACTTTAAACACACTTATTTTAGTTGAAAAAGTCATAATTCACATCCAACAGTCATTTAGAGTCAAAAGATTAAATGTTAAAATTTCATCATTGTAGACCATTTTGGGAACGTTCGACATGTCCGGAGTCATCGTTTTTCATCCGAAAATTGATTTTTTGGACTGTACCAAAAATGATTCAAAATGTCAATTGGATCGTGCCTCATGTTGAATAACCACTTTTTAAACCCTCACAGTGACCCAAATGGCCATTTTTACAGAGTTTTGCTTACTCAAAAGCTTCAATTTTGACCCGTTTCAGTCACAGAAATGACTTTAAACACACTTATTTTAGTTGAAAAAGTCATAATTCACACCCAACAGTCATTTAGAGTCAAAAGATTAAATGTTAAAATTTCATCATTATAGACCATTTTGGGAACGTTCGACATGTCCGGAGTCATCGTTTTTCATCCGAAAATTGATTTTTTGGACTGTACCAAAAATGATTCAAAATGTCAATTGGATCATGCCTCATGTTGAATAACCACTTTTTAAACACTCACAGTGACCAAAATGGCCATTTTTACAGAGTTTTGCTTACTCAAAAACTTCAATTTTGACCCGTTTCAGTCACAGAAATGACTTTAAACACACTTATTTTAGTTGAAAAAGTCATAATTCACATCCAACAGTCATTTAGAGTCAAAAGATTAAATGTTAAAATTTCATCATTATAGACCATTTTGGGAACGTTCGACATGTCCGGAGTCATCGTTTTTCATCCGAAAATCGATTTTTTGGACTGTACCAAAAATGATTCAAAATGTCAATTGGATCATGCCTCATGTTGAATAACCACTTTTTAAACCCTCACAGTGAACAAAATTGCCATTTTTACAGAGTTTTGCTTACTCAAAAGCTTCAATTTTGACCCGTTTCAGGCACAGAAATGACTTTAAAAACACTTATTTTAGTTGAAAAAGTCATAATTCACATCCAACAGTCATTTAGAGTCAAAAGATTAAATGTTAAAATTTCATCATTATAGACCATTTTGGGAACGTTCGACATGTCCGGCGTCATCGTTTTTCATCCGAAAATCGATTTTTTGGACTGTACCAAAAATGATTCAAAATGTCAATTGGATCATGCCTCATGTTGAATAACCACTTTTTAAACCCTCACAGTGACCAAAATTGCCATTTTTACAGAGTTTTGCTTACTCAAAAGCTTCAATTTTGACCCGTTTCAGGCACAGAAATGACTTTAAACACACTTATTTTAGTTGAAAAAGTCATAATTCACATCCAACAGTCATTTAGAGTCAAAAGATTAAATGTTAAAATTTCATCATTATAGACCATTTTGGGAACGTTCGACATGTCCGGAGTGATCGTTTTTCATCCGAAAATTTATTTTTTGGACTGTACCAAAAATGATTCAAAATGTCAATTGGATCATGCCTCATGTTGAATAACCACTTTTTAAACCCTCACAGTGACCAAAATTGCTATTTTTACAGAGTTTTGCTTACTCAAAAGCTTCAATTTTGACCCGTTTCAGGCACAGAAATGACTTTAAACACACTTATTTTAGTTGAAAAAGTCATAATTCACATCCAACAGTCATTTAGAGTCAAAAGATTAAATGTTAAAATTTCATCATTATAGACCATTTTGGGAACGTTCGACATGTCCGGAGTCATCGTTTTTCATCCGAAAATCGATTTTTTGGACTGTACCAAAAATGATTCAAAATGTCAATTGGATCATGCCTCATGTTGAATAACCACTTTTTAAACCCTCACAGTGACCAAAATTGCCATTTTTACAGAGTTTTGCTTACTCAAAAGCTTCAATTTTGACCTGTTTCAGGCACAGAAATGACTTTAAACACACTTATTTTAGTTGAAAAAGTCATAATTCACATCCAACAGTCATTTAGAGTCAAAAGATTAAATGTTAAAATGTCATCATTATATACCATTTTGGGAACGTTCGACATGTCCGGAGTGATCGTTTTTCATCCAAAAATTGATTTTTTGGACTGTACCAAAAATGATTCAAAATGTCAAATGGATCATGCCTCATGTTGAATAACCACTTTTTAAACCCTCACAGTGACCAAAATTGCCATTTTTACAGAGTTTTGCTTACTCAAAAGCTTCAATTTTGACCCGTTTCAGGCACAGAAATGACTTTAAACACACTTATTTTAGTTGAAAAAGTCATAATTCACATCCAACAGTCATTTAGAGTCAAAAGATTAAATGTTAAAATTTCATCATTATAGACCATTTTGGGAACGTTCGACATGTCCGGAGTCATCGTTTTTCATCCGAAAATTGATTTTTTGGACTGTACCAAAAATGATTAAAAATGTCAATTGGATCATGCCTCATGTTGAATAACCACTTTTTAAACCCTCACAGTGACCAAAATGGCCATTTTTACAGAGTTTTGCTTACTCAAAAACTTCAATTTTGACCCGTTTCAGTCACAGAAATGACTTTAAACACACTTATTTTAGTTGAAAAAGTCATAATTCACATCCAACAGTCATTTAGAGTCAAAAGATTAAATGTTAAAATTTCATCATTATAGACCATTTTGGGAACGTTCGACATGTCCGGAGTCATCGTTTTTCATCCGAAAATCGATTTTTTGGACTGTACCAAAAATGATTCAAAATGTCAATTGGATCATGCCTCATGTTGAATAACCACTTTTGAAACCCTCACAGTGACCAAAATTGCCATTTTTACAGAGTTTTGATTACTCAAAAGCTTCAATTTTGACCCGTTTCAGTCACAAAAATTACTTTAAACACACTTATTTTAGTTGAAAAAGTCATAATTCACATCCAACAGTCATTTAGAGTCAAAAGATTAAATGTTAAAATTTCATCATTATAGATCATTTTGGGAACGTTCGACATGTCCGGAGTCATCGTTTTTCATCCGAAAATTGATTTTTTGGACTGTACCAAAAATGATTCAAAATGTCAATTGGATCATGCCTCATGTTGAATAACCACTTTTTAAACCCTCACAGTGACCAAAATTGCCATTTTTACAGAGTTTTGCTTACTCAAAAGCTTCAATTTTGACCCGTTTCAGTCACAGAAATGACTTTAAACACACTTATTTTAGTTGAAAAAGTCATAATTCACATCCAACAGTCATTTAGAGTCAAAAGATTAAATGTTAAAATTTCATCATTATAGACCATTTTGGGAACGTTCGACATGTCCGGAGTCATTGTTTTTCATCCGAAAATCGATTTTTTGGACTGTACCAAAAATGATTCAAAATGTCAATTGGATCATGCCTCATGTTGAATAACCACTTTTGAAACCCTCACAGTGACCAAAATTGCCATTTTTACAGAGTTTTGATTACTCAAAAGCTTCAATTTTGACCCGTTTCAGTCACAAAAATTACTTTAAACACACTTATTTTAGTTGAAAAAGTCATAATTCACATCCAACAGTCATTTAGAGTCAAAAGATTAAATGTTAAAATTTCATCATTATAGACCATTTTGGGAACGTTCGACATGTCCGAAGTCATCGTTTTTCATCCGAAAATTGATTTTTTGGACTGTACCAAAAATGATTCAAAATGTCAATTGGATCATGCCTCATGTTGAATAACCACTTTTTAAACCCTCACAGTGACCAAAATTGCCATTTTTACAGAGTTTTGCTTACTCAAAAGCTTCAATTTTGACCCGTTTCAGTCACAGAAATGACTTTAAACACACTTATTTTAGTTGAAAAAGTCATAATTCACATCCAACAGTCATTTAGAGTCAAAAGATTAAATGTTAAAATTTCATCATTATAGACCATTTTGGGAACGTTCGACATGTCCGGAGTCATCGTTTTTCATCTGAAAATCGATTTTTTGGACTGTACCAAAAATGATTCAAAATGTCAATTGGATCATGCCTCATGTTGAATAACCACTTTTTAAACCCTCACAGTGACCAAAATTGCCATTTTTACAGAGTTTTGCTTACTCAAAAGCTTCAATTTTGACCTGTTTCAGGCACAGAAATGACTTTAAACACACTTATTTTAGTTGAAAAAGTCATAATTCACATCCAACAGTCATTTAGAGTCAAAAGATTAAATGTTAAAATGTCATCATTATATACCATTTTGGGAACGTTCGACATGTCCGGAGTGATCGTTTTTCATCCGAAAATTGATTTTTTGGACTGTACCAAAAATGATTCAAAATGTCAATTGGATCATGCCTCATGTTGAATAACCACTTTTTAAACCCTCACAGTGACCCAAATGGCCATTTTTACAGAGTTTTGCTTACTCAAAAACTTCAATTTTGACCCGTTTCAGTCACAGAAATGACTTTAAACACACTTATTTTAGTTGAAAAAGTCATAATTCACATCCAACAGTCATTTAGAGTCATAAGATTAAATGTTAAAATTTCATCATTATAGACCATTTTGGGAACGTTCGACATGTCCGGAGTCATCGTTTTTCATCCGAAAATCGGTTTTTTGGACTGTACCAAAAATGATTCAAAATGTCAATTGGATCATGCCTCATGTTGAATAACCACTTTTTAAACCCTCACAGTGACCAAAATTGCCATTTTTACAGAGTTTTGCTTACTCAAAAGCTTCAATTTTGACCCGTTTCAGGCACAGAAATGACTTTAAACACATTTATTTTAGTTGAAAAAGTCATAATTCACATCCAACAGTCATTTAGAGTCAAAAGATTAAATGTTAAAATTTCATCATTATAGACCATTTTGGGAACGTTCGACATGTCCGGAGTCATCGTTTTTCATCCGAAAATTGATTTTTTGGACTGTACCAAAAATGATTCAAAATGTCAATTGGATCATGCCTCATGTTGAATAACCACTTTTTAAACCCTCACAGTGACCAAAATTGCCATTTTTACAGAGTTTTGCTTACTCAAAAGCTTCAATTTTGACCCGTTTCAGTCACAGAAATGACTTTAAACACACTTATTTTAGTTGAAAAAGTCATAATTCACATCCAACAGTCATTTAGAGTCAAAAGATTAAATGTTAAAATGTCATCATTATATACCATTTTGGGAACGTTCGACATGTCCGGAGTGATCGTTTTTCATCCGAAAATTGATTTTTTGGACTGTACCAAAAATGATTCAAAATGTCAATTGGATCATGCCTCATGTTGAATAACCACTTTTTAAACCCTCACAGTGACCAAAATGGCCATTTTTACAGAGTTTTGCTTACTCAAAAACTTCAATTTTGACCCGTTTCAGTCACAGAAATGACTTTAAACACACTTATTTTAGTTGAAAAAGTCATAATTCACATCCAACAGTCATTTAGAGTCAAAAGATTAAATGTTAAAATTTCATCATTATAGACCATTTTGGGAACGTTCGACATGTCCGGAGTCATCGTTTTTCATCCGAAAATCGATTTTTTGGACTGTACCAAAAATGATTCAAAATGTCAATTGGATCATGCCTCATGTTGAATAACCACTTTTTAAACCCTCACAGTGACCAAAATTGCCATTTTTACAGAGTTTTGCTTACTCAAAAGCTTCAATTTTGACCCGTTTCAGGCACAGAAATGACTTTAAACACACTTATTTAAGTTGAAAAAGTCATAATTCACATCCAACAGTCATTTAGAGTCAAAAGATTAAATGTTAAAATTTCATCATTATAGACCATTTTGGGAACGTTCGACATGTCCGGAGTCATTGTTTTTCATCCGAAAATCGATTTTTTGGACTGTACCAAAAATGATTCAAAATGTCAATTGGATCATGCCTCATGTTGAATAACCACTTTTGAAACCCTCACAGTGACCAAAATTGCCATTTTTACAGAGTTTTGATTACTCAAAAGCTTCAATTTTGACCCGTTTCAGTCACAAAAATTACTTTAAACACACTTATTTTAGTTGAAAAAGTCATAATTCACATCCAACAGTCATTTAGAGTCAAAAGATTAAATGTTAAAATTTCATCATTATAGACCATTTTGGGAACGTTCGACATGTCCGAAGTCATCGTTTTTCATCCGAAAATTGATTTTTTGGACTGTACCAAAAATGATTCAAAATGTCAATTGGATCATGCCTCATGTTGAATAACCACTTTTTAAACCCTCACAGTGACCAAAATTGCCATTTTTACAGAGTTTTGCTTACTCAAAAGCTTCAATTTTGACCCGTTTCAGTCACAGAAATGACTTTAAACACACTTATTTTAGTTGAAAAAGTCATAATTCACATCCAACAGTCATTTAGAGTCAAAAGATTAAATGTTAAAATTTCATCATTATAGACCATTTTGGGAACGTTCGACATGTCCGGAGTCATCGTTTTTCATCTGAAAATCGATTTTTTGGACTGTACCAAAAATGATTCAAAATGTCAATTGGATCATGCCTCATGTTGAATAACCACTTTTTAAACCCTCACAGTGACCAAAATTGCCATTTTTACAGAGTTTTGCTTACTCAAAAGCTTCAATTTTGACCTGTTTCAGGCACAGAAATGACTTTAAACACACTTATTTTAGTTGAAAAAGTCATAATTCACATCCAACAGTCATTTAGAGTCAAAAGATTAAATGTTAAAATGTCATCATTATATACCATTTTGGGAACGTTCGACATGTCCGGAGTGATCGTTTTTCATCCGAAAATTGATTTTTTGGACTGTACCAAAAATGATTCAAAATGTCAATTGGATCATGCCTCATGTTGAATAACCACTTTTTAAACCCTCACAGTGACCCAAATGGCCATTTTTACAGAGTTTTGCTTACTCAAAAACTTCAATTTTGACCCGTTTCAGTCACAGAAATGACTTTAAACACACTTATTTTAGTTGAAAAAGTCATAATTCACATCCAACAGTCATTTAGAGTCATAAGATTAAATGTTAAAATTTCATCATTATAGACCATTTTGGGAACGTTCGACATGTCCGGAGTCATCGTTTTTCATCCGAAAATCGGTTTTTTGGACTGTACCAAAAATGATTCAAAATGTCAATTGGATCATGCCTCATGTTGAATAACCACTTTTTAAACCCTCACAGTGACCAAAATTGCCATTTTTACAGAGTTTTGCTTACTCAAAAGCTTCAATTTTGACCCGTTTCAGGCACAGAAATGACTTTAAACACATTTATTTTAGTTGAAAAAGTCATAATTCACATCCAACAGTCATTTAGAGTCAAAAGATTAAATGTTAAAATTTCATCATTATAGACCATTTTGGGAACGTTCGACATGTCCGGAGTCATCGTTTTTCATCCGAAAATTGATTTTTTGGACTGTACCAAAAATGATTCAAAATGTCAATTGGATCATGCCTCATGTTGAATAACCACTTTTTAAACCCTCACAGTGACCAAAATTGCCATTTTTACAGAGTTTTGCTTACTCAAAAGCTTCAATTTTGACCCGTTTCAGTCACAGAAATGACTTTAAACACACTTATTTTAGTTGAAAAAGTCATAATTCACATCCAACAGTCATTTAGAGTCAAAAGATTAAATGTTAAAATGTCATCATTATATACCATTTTGGGAACGTTCGACATGTCCGGAGTGATCGTTTTTCATCCGAAAATTGATTTTTTGGACTGTACCAAAAATGATTCAAAATGTCAATTGGATCATGCCTCATGTTGAATAACCACTTTTTAAACCCTCACAGTGACCAAAATGGCCATTTTTACAGAGTTTTGCTTACTCAAAAACTTCAATTTTGACCCGTTTCAGTCACAGAAATGACTTTAAACACACTTATTTTAGTTGAAAAAGTCATAATTCACATCCAACAGTCATTTAGAGTCAAAAGATTAAATGTTAAAATTTCATCATTATAGACCATTTTGGGAACGTTCGACATGTCCGGAGTCATCGTTTTTCATCCGAAAATCGATTTTTTGGACTGTACCAAAAATGATTCAAAATGTCAATTGGATCATGCCTCATGTTGAATAACCACTTTTTAAACCCTCACAGTGACCAAAATTGCCATTTTTA
Source organism: Lissotriton vulgaris (assembly GCF_964263255.1). Lineage (NCBI taxonomy): Eukaryota > Metazoa > Chordata > Amphibia > Caudata > Salamandridae > Lissotriton > Lissotriton vulgaris. The sequence continues at coordinate 49,420 of NW_028255683.1, forward strand.
CAGAGTTTTGCTTACTCAAAAGCTTCAATTTTGACCCGTTTCAGGCACAGAAATGACTTTAAACACACTTATTTAAGTTGAAAAAGTCATAATTCACATCCAACAGTCATTTAGAGTCAAAAGATTAAATGTTAAAATTTCATCATTATAGACCATTTTGGGAACGTTCGACATGTCCGGAGTCATCGTTTTTCATCCGAAAATTGATTTTTTGGACTGTACCAAAAATGATTCAAAATGTCAATTGGATCATGCCTCATGTTGAATAACCACTTTTTAAACCCTCACAGTGACCAAAATGGCCATTTTTACAGAGTTTTGCTTACTCAAAAACTTCAATTTTGACCCGTTTCAGTCACAGAAATGACTTTAAACACACTTATTTTAGTTGAAAAAGTCATAGTTCACATCCAACAGTCATTTAGAGTCAAAAGATTAAATGTTAAAATTTCATCATTATAGACCATTTTGGGAACGTTCGACATGTCCGGAGTCATCGTTTTTCATCCGAAAATCGATTTTTTGGACTGTACCAAAAATGATTCAAAATGTCAATTGGATCATGCCTCATGTTGAATAACCACTTTTGAAACCCTCACAGTGACCAAAATTGCCATTTTTACAGAGTTTTGATTACTCAAAAGCTTCAATTTTGACCCGTTTCAGTCACAAAAATTACTTTAAACACACTTATTTTAGTTGAAAAAGTCATAATTCACATCCAACAGTCATTTAGAGTCAAAAGATTAAATGTTAAAATTTCATCATTATAGACCATTTTGGGAACGTTCGACATGTCCGGAGTCATCGTTTTTCATCCGAAAATCGATTTTTTGGACTGTACCAAAAATGATTCAAAATGTCAATTGGATCATGCCTCATGTTGAATAACCACTTTTTAAACCCTCACAGTGACCAAAATTGCCATTTTTACAGAGTTTTGCTTACTCAAAAGCTTCAATTTTGACCTGTTTCAGGCACAGAAATGACTTTAAACACACTTATTTTAGTTGAAAAAGTCATAATTCACATCCAACAGTCATTTAGAGTCAAAAGATTAAATGTTAAAATGTCATCATTATATACCATCTTGGGAACGTTCGACATGTCCGGAGTGATCGTTTTTCATCCGAAAATTGATTTTTTGGACTGTACCAAAAATGATTCAAAATGTCAATTGGATCATGCCTCATGTTGAATAACCACTTTTTAAACCCTCACAGTGACCAAAATGGCCATTTTTACAGAGTTTTGCTTACTCAAAAACTTCAATTTTGACCCGTTTCAGTCACAGAAATGACTTTAAACACACTTATTTTAGTTGAAAAAGTCATAATTCACATCCAACAGTCATTTAGAGTCAAAAGATTAAATGTTAAAATTTCATCATTATAGACCATTTTGGGAACGTTCGACATGTCCGGAGTCATCGTTTTTTATCCGAAAATCGATTTTTTGGACTGTACCAAAAATGATTCAAAATGTCAATTGGATCATGCCTCATGTTGAATAACCACTTTTTAAACCCTCACAGTGACCAAAATTGCCATTTTTACAGAGTTTTGCTTACTCAAAAGCTTCAATTTTGACCCGTTTCAGGCACAGAAATGACTTTAAACACACTTATTTTAGTTGAAAAAGTCATAATTCACATCCAACAGTCATTTAGAGTCAAAAGATTAAATGTTAAAATTTCATCATTATAGACCATTTTGGGAACGTTCGACATGTCCGGAGTCATCGTTTTTCATCCGAAAATTGATTTTTTGGACTGTACCAAAAATGATTCAAAATGTCAATTGGATCATGCCTCATGTTGAATAACCACTTTTTAAACCCTCACAGTGACCAAAATGGCCATTTTTACAGAGTTTTGCTTACTCAAAAACTTCAATTTTGACCCGTTTCAGTCACAGAAATGACTTTAAACACACTTATTTTAGTTGAAAAAGTCATAATTCACATCCAACAGTCATTTAGAGTCAAAAGATTAAATGTTAAAATTTCATCATTATAGACCATTTTGGGAACGTTCGACATGTCCGGAGTCATCGTTTTTCATCCGAAAATCGATTTTTTGGACTGTACCAAAAATGATTCAAAATGTCAATTGGATCATGCCTCATGTTGAATAACCACTTTTGAAACCCTCACAGTGACCAAAATTGCCATTTTTACAGAGTTTTGATTACTCAAAAGCTTCAATTTTGACCCGTTTCAGTCACAGAAATGACTTTAAACACACTTATTTTAGTTGAAAAAGTCATAATTCACATCCAACAGTCATTTAGAGTCAAAAGATTAAATGTTAAAATTTCATCATTATAGACCATTTTGGGAACGTTCGACATGTCCGGAGTCATTGTTTTTCATCCGAAAATCGATTTTTTGGACTGTACCAAATATGATTCAAAATGTCAATTGGATCATGCCTCATGTTGAATAACCACTTTTGAAACCCTCACAGTGACCAAAATTGCCATTTTTACAGAGTTTTGATTACTCAAAAGCTTCAATTTTGACCCGTTTCAGTCACAAAAATTACTTTAAACACACTTATTTTAGTTGAAAAAGTCATAATTCACATCCAACAGTCATTTAGAGTCAAAAGATTAAATGTTAAAATTTCATCATTATAGACCATTTTGGGAACGTTCGACATGTCCGGAGTCATCGTTTTTCATCCGAAAATCGATTTTTTGGACTGTACCAAAAATGATTCAAAATGTCAATTGGATCATGCCTCATGTTGAATAACCACTTTTTAAACCCTCACAGTGAACAAAATTGCCATTTTTACAGAGTTTTGCTTACTCAAAAGCTTCAATTTTGACCCGTTTCAGGCACAGAAATGACTTTAAAAACACTTATTTTAGTTGAAAAAGTCATAATTCACATCCAACAGTCATTTAGAGTCAAAAGATTAAATGTTAAAATTTCATCATTATAGACCATTTTGGGAACGTTCGACATGTCCGGCGTCATCGTTTTTCATCCGAAAATCGATTTTTTGGACTGTACCAAAAATGATTCAAAATGTCAATTGGATCATGCCTCATGTTGAATAACCACTTTTTAAACCCTCACAGTGACCAAAATGGCCATTTTTACAGAGTTTTGCTTACTCAAAAACTTCAATTTTGACCCGTTTCAGTCACAGAAATGACTTTAAACACACTTATTTTAGTTGAAAAAGTCATAATTCACATCCAACAGTCATTTAGAGTCAAAAGATTAAATGTTAAAATTTCATCATTATAGACCATTTTGGGAACGTTCGACATGTCCGGAGTCATCGTTTTTCATCCGAAAATCGATTTTTTGGACTGTACCAAAAATGATTCAAAATGTCAAATGGATCATGCCTCATGTTGAATAACCACTTTTTAAACCCTCACAGTGACCAAAATTGCCATTTTTACAGAGTTTTGCTTACTCAAAAGCTTCAATTTTGACCCGTTTCAGGCACAGAAATGACTTTAAACACACTTATTTTAGTTGAAAAAGTCATAATTCACATCCAACAGTCATTTAGAGTCAAAAGATTAAATGTTAAAATTTCATCATTATAGACCATTTTGGGAACGTTCGACATGTCCGGAGTCATCGTTTTTCATCCGAAAATTGATTTTTTGGACTGTACCAAAAATGATTAAAAATGTCAATTGGATCATGCCTCATGTTGAATAACCACTTTTTAAACCCTCACAGTGACCAAAATGGCCATTTTTACAGAGTTTTGCTTACTCAAAAACTTCAATTTTGACCCGTTTCAGTCACAGAAATGACTTTAAACACACTTATTTTAGTTGAAAAAGTCATAATTCACATCCAACAGTCATTTAGAGTCAAAAGATTAAATGTTAAAATTTCATCATTATAGACCATTTTGGGAACGTTCGACATGTCCGGAGTCATCGTTTTTCATCCGAAAATCGATTTTTTGGACTGTACCAAAAATGATTCAAAATGTCAATTGGATCATGCCTCATGTTGAATAACCACTTTTGAAACCCTCACAGTGACCAAAATTGCCATTTTTACAGAGTTTTGATTACTCAAAAGCTTCAATTTTGACCCGTTTCAGTCACAAAAATTACTTTAAACACACTTATTTTAGTTGAAAAAGTCATAATTCACATCCAACAGTCATTTAGAGTCAAAAGATTAAATGTTAAAATTTCATCATTATAGATCATTTTGGGAACGTTCGACATGTCCGGAGTCATCGTTTTTCATCCGAAAATTGATTTTTTGGACTGTACCAAAAATGATTCAAAATGTCAATTGGATCATGCCTCATGTTGAATAACCACTTTTTAAACCCTCACAGTGACCAAAATTGCCATTTTTACAGAGTTTTGCTTACTCAAAAGCTTCAATTTTGACCCGTTTCAGTCACAGAAATGACTTTAAACACACTTATTTTAGTTGAAAAAGTCATAATTCACATCCAACAGTCATTTAGAGTCAAAAGATTAAATGTTAAAATTTCATCATTATAGACCATTTTGGGAACGTTCGACATGTCCGGAGTCATTGTTTTTCATCCGAAAATCGATTTTTTGGACTGTACCAAAAATGATTCAAAATGTCAATTGGATCATGCCTCATGTTGAATAACCACTTTTGAAACCCTCACAGTGACCAAAATTGCCATTTTTACAGAGTTTTGATTACTCAAAAGCTTCAATTTTGACCCGTTTCAGTCACAAAAATTACTTTAAACACACTTATTTTAGTTGAAAAAGTCATAATTCACATCCAACAGTCATTTAGAGTCAAAAGATTAAATGTTAAAATTTCATCATTATAGACCATTTTGGGAACGTTCGACATGTCCGAAGTCATCGTTTTTCATCCGAAAATTGATTTTTTGGACTGTACCAAAAATGATTCAAAATGTCAATTGGATCATGCCTCATGTTGAATAACCACTTTTTAAACCCTCACAGTGACCAAAATTGCCATTTTTACAGAGTTTTGCTTACTCAAAAGCTTCAATTTTGACCCGTTTCAGTCACAGAAATGACTTTAAACACACTTATTTTAGTTGAAAAAGTCATAATTCACATCCAACAGTCATTTAGAGTCAAAAGATTAAATGTTAAAATTTCATCATTATAGACCATTTTGGGAACGTTCGACATGTCCGGAGTCATCGTTTTTCATCTGAAAATCGATTTTTTGGACTGTACCAAAAATGATTCAAAATGTCAATTGGATCATGCCTCATGTTGAATAACCACTTTTTAAACCCTCACAGTGACCAAAATTGCCATTTTTACAGAGTTTTGCTTACTCAAAAGCTTCAATTTTGACCTGTTTCAGGCACAGAAATGACTTTAAACACACTTATTTTAGTTGAAAAAGTCATAATTCACATCCAACAGTCATTTAGAGTCAAAAGATTAAATGTTAAAATGTCATCATTATATACCATTTTGGGAACGTTCGACATGTCCGGAGTGATCGTTTTTCATCCGAAAATTGATTTTTTGGACTGTACCAAAAATGATTCAAAATGTCAATTGGATCATGCCTCATGTTGAATAACCACTTTTTAAACCCTCACAGTGACCCAAATGGCCATTTTTACAGAGTTTTGCTTACTCAAAAACTTCAATTTTGACCCGTTTCAGTCACAGAAATGACTTTAAACACACTTATTTTAGTTGAAAAAGTCATAATTCACATCCAACAGTCATTTAGAGTCATAAGATTAAATGTTAAAATTTCATCATTATAGACCATTTTGGGAACGTTCGACATGTCCGGAGTCATCGTTTTTCATCCGAAAATCGGTTTTTTGGACTGTACCAAAAATGATTCAAAATGTCAATTGGATCATGCCTCATGTTGAATAACCACTTTTTAAACCCTCACAGTGACCAAAATTGCCATTTTTACAGAGTTTTGCTTACTCAAAAGCTTCAATTTTGACCCGTTTCAGGCACAGAAATGACTTTAAACACATTTATTTTAGTTGAAAAAGTCATAATTCACATCCAACAGTCATTTAGAGTCAAAAGATTAAATGTTAAAATTTCATCATTATAGACCATTTTGGGAACGTTCGACATGTCCGGAGTCATCGTTTTTCATCCGAAAATTGATTTTTTGGACTGTACCAAAAATGATTCAAAATGTCAATTGGATCATGCCTCATGTTGAATAACCACTTTTTAAACCCTCACAGTGACCAAAATTGCCATTTTTACAGAGTTTTGCTTACTCAAAAGCTTCAATTTTGACCCGTTTCAGTCACAGAAATGACTTTAAACACACTTATTTTAGTTGAAAAAGTCATAATTCACATCCAACAGTCATTTAGAGTCAAAAGATTAAATGTTAAAATGTCATCATTATATACCATTTTGGGAACGTTCGACATGTCCGGAGTGATCGTTTTTCATCCGAAAATTGATTTTTTGGACTGTACCAAAAATGATTCAAAATGTCAATTGGATCATGCCTCATGTTGAATAACCACTTTTTAAACCCTCACAGTGACCAAAATGGCCATTTTTACAGAGTTTTGCTTACTCAAAAACTTCAATTTTGACCCGTTTCAGTCACAGAAATGACTTTAAACACACTTATTTTAGTTGAAAAAGTCATAATTCACATCCAACAGTCATTTAGAGTCAAAAGATTAAATGTTAAAATTTCATCATTATAGACCATTTTGGGAACGTTCGACATGTCCGGAGTCATCGTTTTTCATCCGAAAATCGATTTTTTGGACTGTACCAAAAATGATTCAAAATGTCAATTGGATCATGCCTCATGTTGAATAACCACTTTTTAAACCCTCACAGTGACCAAAATTGCCATTTTTACAGAGTTTTGCTTACTCAAAAGCTTCAATTTTGACCCGTTTCAGGCACAGAAATGACTTTAAACACACTTATTTAAGTTGAAAAAGTCATAATTCACATCCAACAGTCATTTAGAGTCAAAAGATTAAATGTTAAAATTTCATCATTATAGACCATTTTGGGAACGTTCGACATGTCCGGAGTCATTGTTTTTCATCCGAAAATCGATTTTTTGGACTGTACCAAAAATGATTCAAAATGTCAATTGGATCATGCCTCATGTTGAATAACCACTTTTGAAACCCTCACAGTGACCAAAATTGCCATTTTTACAGAGTTTTGATTACTCAAAAGCTTCAATTTTGACCCGTTTCAGTCACAAAAATTACTTTAAACACACTTATTTTAGTTGAAAAAGTCATAATTCACATCCAACAGTCATTTAGAGTCAAAAGATTAAATGTTAAAATTTCATCATTATAGACCATTTTGGGAACGTTCGACATGTCCGAAGTCATCGTTTTTCATCCGAAAATTGATTTTTTGGACTGTACCAAAAATGATTCAAAATGTCAATTGGATCATGCCTCATGTTGAATAACCACTTTTTAAACCCTCACAGTGACCAAAATTGCCATTTTTACAGAGTTTTGCTTACTCAAAAGCTTCAATTTTGACCCGTTTCAGTCACAGAAATGACTTTAAACACACTTATTTTAGTTGAAAAAGTCATAATTCACATCCAACAGTCATTTAGAGTCAAAAGATTAAATGTTAAAATTTCATCATTATAGACCATTTTGGGAACGTTCGACATGTCCGGAGTCATCGTTTTTCATCTGAAAATCGATTTTTTGGACTGTACCAAAAATGATTCAAAATGTCAATTGGATCATGCCTCATGTTGAATAACCACTTTTTAAACCCTCACAGTGACCAAAATTGCCATTTTTACAGAGTTTTGCTTACTCAAAAGCTTCAATTTTGACCTGTTTCAGGCACAGAAATGACTTTAAACACACTTATTTTAGTTGAAAAAGTCATAATTCACATCCAACAGTCATTTAGAGTCAAAAGATTAAATGTTAAAATGTCATCATTATATACCATTTTGGGAACGTTCGACATGTCCGGAGTGATCGTTTTTCATCCGAAAATTGATTTTTTGGACTGTACCAAAAATGATTCAAAATGTCAATTGGATCATGCCTCATGTTGAATAACCACTTTTTAAACCCTCACAGTGACCCAAATGGCCATTTTTACAGAGTTTTGCTTACTCAAAAACTTCAATTTTGACCCGTTTCAGTCACAGAAATGACTTTAAACACACTTATTTTAGTTGAAAAAGTCATAATTCACATCCAACAGTCATTTAGAGTCATAAGATTAAATGTTAAAATTTCATCATTATAGACCATTTTGGGAACGTTCGACATGTCCGGAGTCATCGTTTTTCATCCGAAAATCGGTTTTTTGGACTGTACCAAAAATGATTCAAAATGTCAATTGGATCATGCCTCATGTTGAATAACCACTTTTTAAACCCTCACAGTGACCAAAATTGCCATTTTTACAGAGTTTTGCTTACTCAAAAGCTTCAATTTTGACCCGTTTCAGGCACAGAAATGACTTTAAACACATTTATTTTAGTTGAAAAAGTCATAATTCACATCCAACAGTCATTTAGAGTCAAAAGATTAAATGTTAAAATTTCATCATTATAGACCATTTTGGGAACGTTCGACATGTCCGGAGTCATCGTTTTTCATCCGAAAATTGATTTTTTGGACTGTACCAAAAATGATTCAAAATGTCAATTGGATCATGCCTCATGTTGAATAACCACTTTTTAAACCCTCACAGTGACCAAAATTGCCATTTTTACAGAGTTTTGCTTACTCAAAAGCTTCAATTTTGACCCGTTTCAGTCACAGAAATGACTTTAAACACACTTATTTTAGTTGAAAAAGTCATAATTCACATCCAACAGTCATTTAGAGTCAAAAGATTAAATGTTAAAATGTCATCATTATATACCATTTTGGGAACGTTCGACATGTCCGGAGTGATCGTTTTTCATCCGAAAATTGATTTTTTGGACTGTACCAAAAATGATTCAAAATGTCAATTGGATCATGCCTCATGTTGAATAACCACTTTTTAAACCCTCACAGTGACCAAAATGGCCATTTTTACAGAGTTTTGCTTACTCAAAAACTTCAATTTTGACCCGTTTCAGTCACAGAAATGACTTTAAACACACTTATTTTAGTTGAAAAAGTCATAATTCACATCCAACAGTCATTTAGAGTCAAAAGATTAAATGTTAAAATTTCATCATTATAGACCATTTTGGGAACGTTCGACATGTCCGGAGTCATCGTTTTTCATCCGAAAATCGATTTTTTGGACTGTACCAAAAATGATTCAAAATGTCAATTGGATCATGCCTCATGTTGAATAACCACTTTTTAAACCCTCACAGTGACCAAAATTGCCATTTTTACAGAGTTTTGCTTACTCAAAAGCTTCAATTTTGACCCGTTTCAGGCACAGAAATGACTTTAAACACACTTATTTAAGTTGAAAAAGTCATAATTCACATCCAACAGTCATTTAGAGTCAAAAGATTAAATGTTAAAATTTCATCATTATAGACCATTTTGGGAACGTTCGACATGTCCGGAGTCATCGTTTTTCATCCGAAAATTGATTTTTTGGACTGTACCAAAAATGATTCAAAATGTCAATTGGATCATGCCTCATGTTGAATAACCACTTTTTAAACCCTCACAGTGACCAAAATGGCCATTTTTACAGAGTTTTGCTTACTCAAAAACTTCAATTTTGACCCGTTTCAGTCACAGAAATGACTTTAAACACACTTATTTTAGTTGAAAAAGTCATAGTTCACATCCAACAGTCATTTAGAGTCAAAAGATTAAATGTTAAAATTTCATCATTATAGACCATTTTGGGAACGTTCGACATGTCCGGAGTCATCGTTTTTCATCCGAAAATCGATTTTTTGGACTGTACCAAAAATGATTCAAAATGTCAATTGGATCATGCCTCATGTTGAATAACCACTTTTTAAACCCTCACAGTGACCAAAATTGCCATTTTTACAGAGTTTTGCTTACTCAAAAGCTTCAATTTTGACCTGTTTCAGGCACAGAAATGACTTTAAACACACTTATTTTAGTTGAAAAAGTCATAATTCACATCCAACAGTCATTTAGAGTCAAAAGATTAAATGTTAAAATGTCATCATTATATACCATCTTGGGAACGTTCGACATGTCCGGAGTGATCGTTTTTCATCCGAAAATTGATTTTTTGGACTGTACCAAAAATGATTCAAAATGTCAATTGGATCATGCCTCATGTTGAATAACCACTTTTTAAACCCTCACAGTGACCAAAATGGCCATTTTTACAGAGTTTTGCTTACTCAAAAACTTCAATTTTGACCCGTTTCAGTCACAGAAATGACTTTAAACACACTTATTTTAGTTGAAAAAGTCATAATTCACATCCAACAGTCATTTAGAGTCAAAAGATTAAATGTTAAAATTTCATCATTATAGACCATTTTGGGAACGTTCGACATGTCCGGAGTCATCGTTTTTTATCCGAAAATCGATTTTTTGGACTGTACCAAAAATGATTCAAAATGTCAATTGGATCATGCCTCATGTTGAATAACCACTTTTTAAACCCTCACAGTGACCAAAATTGCCATTTTTACAGAGTTTTGCTTACTCAAAAGCTTCAATTTTGACCCGTTTCAGGCACAGAAATGACTTTAAACACACTTATTTTAGTTGAAAAAGTCATAATTCACATCCAACAGTCATTTAGAGTCAAAAGATTAAATGTTAAAATTTCATCATTATAGACCATTTTGGGAACGTTCGACATGTCCGGAGTCATCGTTTTTCATCCGAAAATTGATTTTTTGGACTGTACCAAAAATGATTCAAAATGTCAATTGGATCATGCCTCATGTTGAATAACCACTTTTTAAACCCTCACAGTGACCAAAATGGCCATTTTTACAGAGTTTTGCTTACTCAAAAACTTCAATTTTGACCCGTTTCAGTCACAGAAATGACTTTAAACACACTTATTTTAGTTGAAAAAGTCATAATTCACATCCAACAGTCATTTAGAGTCAAAAGATTAAATGTTAAAATTTCATCATTATAGACCATTTTGGGAACGTTCGACATGTCCGGAGTCATCGTTTTTCATCCGAAAATCGATTTTTTGGACTGTACCAAAAATGATTCAAAATGTCAATTGGATCATGCCTCATGTTGAATAACCACTTTTTAAACCCTCACAGTGACCAAAATTGCTATTTTTACAGAGTTTTGCTTACTCAAAAGCTTCAATTTTGACCCGTTTCAGGCACAGAAATGACTTTAAACACACTTATTTTAGTTGAAAAAGTCATAATTCACATCCAACAGTCATTTAGAGTCAAAAGATTAAATGTTAAAATTTCATCATTATAGACCATTTTGGGAACGTTCGACATGTCCGGAGTCATCGTTTTTCATCCGAAAATCGATTTTTTGGACTGTACCAAAAATGATTCAAAATGTCAATTGGATCATGCCTCATGTTGAATAACCACTTTTTAAACCCTCACAGTGACCAAAATTGCCATTTTTACAGAGTTTTGCTTACTCAAAAGCTTCAATTTTGACCCGTTTCAGGCACAGAAATGACTTTAAACACACTTATTTTAGTTGAAAAAGTCATAATTCACATCCAACAGTCATTTAGAGTCAAAAGATTAAATGTTAAAATTTCATCATTATAGACCATTTTGGGAACGTTCGACATGTCCGGAGTCATCGTTTTTCATCCGAAAATTGATTTTTTGGACTGTACCAAAAATGATTCAAAATGTCAATTGGATCATGCCTCATGTTGAATAACCACTTTTTAAACCCTCACAGTGACCAAAATTGCCATTTTTACAGAGTTTTGCTTACTCAAAAGCTTCAATTTTGACCCGTTTCAGTCACAGAAATGACTTTAAACACACTTATTTTAGTTGAAAAAGTCATAATTCACATCCAACAGTCATTTAGAGTCAAAAGATTAAATGTTAAAATTTCATCATTATAGACCATTTTGGGAACGTTCGACATGTCCGGAGTCATCGTTTTTCATCCGAAAATCGATTTTTTGGACTGTACCAAAAATGATTCAAAATGTCAATTGGATCATGCCTCATGTTGAATAACCACTTTTTAAACCCTCACAGTGACCAAAATTGCCATTTTTACAGAGTTTTGCTTACTCAAAAGCTTCAATTTTGACCTGTTTCAGGCACAGAAATGACTTTAAACACACTTATTTTAGTTGAAAAAGTCATAATTCACATCCAACAGTCATTTAGAGTCAAAAGATTAAATGTTAAAATGTCATCATTATATACCATTTTGGGAACGTTCGACATGTCCGGAGTGATCGTTTTTCATCCAAAAATTGATTTTTTGGACTGTACCAAAAATGATTCAAAATGTCAATTGGATCATGCCTCATGTTGAATAACCACTTTTTAAACCCTCACAGTGACCAAAATGGCCATTTTTACAGAGTTTTGCTTACTCAAAAACTTCAATTTTGACCCGTTTCAGTCACAGAAATCACTTTAAACACACTTATTTTAGTTGAAAAAGTCATAATTCACATCCAACAGTCATTTAGAGTCAAAAGATTAAATGTTAAAATTTCATCATTATAGACCATTTTGGGAACGTTCGACATGTCCGGAGTCATCGTTTTTCATCCGAAAATCGATTTTTTGGACTGTACCAAAAATGATTCAAAATGTCAAATGGATCATGCCTCATGTTGAATAACCACTTTTTAAACCCTCACAGTGACCAAAATTGCCATTTTTACAGAGTTTTGCTTACTCAAAAGCTTCAATTTTGACCCGTTTCAGGCACAGAAATGACTTTAAACACACTTATTTTAGTTGAAAAAGTCATAATTCACATCCAACAGTCATTTAGAGTCAAAAGATTAAATGTTAAAATTTCATCATTATAGACCATTTTGGGAACGTTCGACATGTCCGGAGTCATCGTTTTTCATCCGAAAATTGATTTTTTGGACTGTACCAAAAATGATTAAAAATGTCAATTGGATCATGCCTCATGTTGAATAACCACTTTTTAAACCCTCACAGTGACCAAAATGGCCATTTTTACAGAGTTTTGCTTACTCAAAAACTTCAATTTTGACCCGTTTCAGTCACAGAAATGACTTTAAACACACTTATTTTAGTTGAAAAAGTCATAATTCACATCCAACAGTCATTTAGAGTCAAAAGATTAAATGTTAAAATTTCATCATTATAGACCATTTTGGGAACGTTCGACATGTCCGGAGTCATCGTTTTTCATCCGAAAATCGATTTTTTGGACTGTACCAAAAATGATTCAAAATGTCAATTGGATCATGCCTCATGTTGAATAACCACTTTTGAAACCCTCACAGTGACCAAAATTGCCATTTTTACAGAGTTTTGATTACTCAAAAGCTTCAATTTTGACCCGTTTCAGTCACAAAAATTACTTTAAACACACTTATTTTAGTTGAAAAAGTCATAATTCACATCCAACAGTCATTTAGAGTCAAAAGATTAAATGTTAAAATTTCATCATTATAGATCATTTTGGGAACGTTCGACATGTCCGGAGTCATCGTTTTTCATCCGAAAATTGATTTTTTGGACTGTACCAAAAATGATTCAAAATGTCAATTGGATCATGCCTCATGTTGAATAACCACTTTTTAAACCCTCACAGTGACCAAAATTGCCATTTTTACAGAGTTTTGCTTACTCAAAAGCTTCAATTTTGACCCGTTTCAGTCACAGAAATGACTTTAAACACACTTATTTTAGTTGAAAAAGTCATAATTCACATCCAACAGTCATTTAGAGTCAAAAGATTAAATGTTAAAATTTCATCATTATAGACCATTTTGGGAACGTTCGACATGTCCGGAGTCATTGTTTTTCATCCGAAAATCGATTTTTTGGACTGTACCAAAAATGATTCAAAATGTCAATTGGATCATGCCTCATGTTGAATAACCACTTTTGAAACCCTCACAGTGACCAAAATTGCCATTTTTACAGAGTTTTGATTACTCAAAAGCTTCAATTTTGACCCGTTTCAGTCACAAAAATTACTTTAAACACACTTATTTTAGTTGAAAAAGTCATAATTCACATCCAACAGTCATTTAGAGTCAAAAGATTAAATGTTAAAATTTCATCATTATAGACCATTTTGGGAACGTTCGACATGTCCGAAGTCATCGTTTTTCATCCGAAAATTGATTTTTTGGACTGTACCAAAAATGATTCAAAATGTCAATTGGATCATGCCTCATGTTGAATAACCACTTTTTAAACCCTCACAGTGACCAAAATTGCCATTTTTACAGAGTTTTGCTTACTCAAAAGCTTCAATTTTGACCCGTTTCAGTCACAGAAATGACTTTAAACACACTTATTTTAGTTGAAAAAGTCATAATTCACATCCAACAGTCATTTAGAGTCAAAAGATTAAATGTTAAAATTTCATCATTATAGACCATTTTGGGAACGTTCGACATGTCCGGAGTCATCGTTTTTCATCTGAAAATCGATTTTTTGGACTGTACCAAAAATGATTCAAAATGTCAATTGGATCATGCCTCATGTTGAATAACCACTTTTTAAACCCTCACAGTGACCAAAATTGCCATTTTTACAGAGTTTTGCTTACTCAAAAGCTTCAATTTTGACCTGTTTCAGGCACAGAAATGACTTTAAACACACTTATTTTAGTTGAAAAAGTCATAATTCACATCCAACAGTCATTTAGAGTCAAAAGATTAAATGTTAAAATGTCATCATTATATACCATTTTGGGAACGTTCGACATGTCCGGAGTGATCGTTTTTCATCCGAAAATTGATTTTTTGGACTGTACCAAAAATGATTCAAAATGTCAATTGGATCATGCCTCATGTTGAATAACCACTTTTTAAACCCTCACAGTGACCCAAATGGCCATTTTTACAGAGTTTTGCTTACTCAAAAACTTCAATTTTGACCCGTTTCAGTCACAGAAATGACTTTAAACACACTTATTTTAGTTGAAAAAGTCATAATTCACATCCAACAGTCATTTAGAGTCATAAGATTAAATGTTAAAATTTCATCATTATAGACCATTTTGGGAACGTTCGACATGTCCGGAGTCATCGTTTTTCATCCGAAAATCGGTTTTTTGGACTGTACCAAAAATGATTCAAAATGTCAATTGGATCATGCCTCATGTTGAATAACCACTTTTTAAACCCTCACAGTGACCAAAATTGCCATTTTTACAGAGTTTTGCTTACTCAAAAGCTTCAATTTTGACCCGTTTCAGGCACAGAAATGACTTTAAACACATTTATTTTAGTTGAAAAAGTCATAATTCACATCCAACAGTCATTTAGAGTCAAAAGATTAAATGTTAAAATTTCATCATTATAGACCATTTTGGGAACGTTCGACATGTCCGGAGTCATCGTTTTTCATCCGAAAATTGATTTTTTGGACTGTACCAAAAATGATTCAAAATGTCAATTGGATCATGCCTCATGTTGAATAACCACTTTTTAAACCCTCACAGTGACCAAAATTGCCATTTTTACAGAGTTTTGCTTACTCAAAAGCTTCAATTTTGACCCGTTTCAGTCACAGAAATGACTTTAAACACACTTATTTTAGTTGAAAAAGTCATAATTCACATCCAACAGTCATTTAGAGTCAAAAGATTAAATGTTAAAATGTCATCATTATATACCATTTTGGGAACGTTCGACATGTCCGGAGTGATCGTTTTTCATCCGAAAATTGATTTTTTGGACTGTACCAAAAATGATTCAAAATGTCAATTGGATCATGCCTCATGTTGAATAACCACTTTTTAAACCCTCACAGTGACCAAAATGGCCATTTTTACAGAGTTTTGCTTACTCAAAAACTTCAATTTTGACCCGTTTCAGTCACAGAAATGACTTTAAACACACTTATTTTAGTTGAAAAAGTCATAATTCACATCCAACAGTCATTTAGAGTCAAAAGATTAAATGTTAAAATTTCATCATTATAGACCATTTTGGGAACGTTCGACATGTCCGGAGTCATCGTTTTTCATCCGAAAATCGATTTTTTGGACTGTACCAAAAATGATTCAAAATGTCAATTGGATCATGCCTCATGTTGAATAACCACTTTTTAAACCCTCACAGTGACCAAAATTGCCATTTTTACAGAGTTTTGCTTACTCAAAAGCTTCAATTTTGACCCGTTTCAGGCACAGAAATGACTTTAAACACACTTATTTAAGTTGAAAAAGTCATAATTCACATCCAACAGTCATTTAGAGTCAAAAGATTAAATGTTAAAATTTCATCATTATAGACCATTTTGGGAACGTTCGACATGTCCGGAGTCATCGTTTTTCATCCGAAAATTGATTTTTTGGACTGTACCAAAAATGATTCAAAATGTCAATTGGATCATGCCTCATGTTGAATAACCACTTTTGAAACCCTCACAGTGACCAAAATTGCCATTTTTACAGAGTTTTGATTACTCAAAAGCTTCAATTTTGACCCGTTTCAGTCACAAAAATTACTTTAAACACACTTATTTTAGTTGAAAAAGTCATAATTCACATCCAACAGTCATTTAGAGTCAAAAGATTAAATGTTAAAATTTCATCATTATAGACCATTTTGGGAACGTTCGACATGTCCGAAGTCATCGTTTTTCATCCGAAAATTGATTTTTTGGACTGTACCAAAAATGATTCAAAATGTCAATTGGATCATGCCTCATGTTGAATAACCACTTTTTAAACCCTCACAGTGACCAAAATTGCCATTTTTACAGAGTTTTGCTTACTCAAAAGCTTCAATTTTGACCCGTTTCAGTCACAGAAATGACTTTAAACACACTTATTTTAGTTGAAAAAGTCATAATTCACATCCAACAGTCATTTAGAGTCAAAAGATTAAATGTTAAAATTTCATCATTATAGACCATTTTGGGAACGTTCGACATGTCCGGAGTCATCGTTTTTCATCTGAAAATCGATTTTTTGGACTGTACCAAAAATGATTCAAAATGTCAATTGGATCATGCCTCATGTTGAATAACCACTTTTTAAACCCTCACAGTGACCAAAATTGCCATTTTTACAGAGTTTTGCTTACTCAAAAGCTTCAATTTTGACCTGTTTCAGGCACAGAAATGACTTTAAACACACTTATTTTAGTTGAAAAAGTCATAATTCACATCCAACAGTCATTTAGAGTC
This sequence comes from Lissotriton vulgaris, assembly GCF_964263255.1. Classification (NCBI taxonomy): domain Eukaryota; kingdom Metazoa; phylum Chordata; class Amphibia; order Caudata; family Salamandridae; genus Lissotriton; species Lissotriton vulgaris. Next base: position 66,643 of record NW_028255683.1, read on the forward strand.
AAAAGATTAAATGTTAAAATGTCATCATTATATACCATTTTGGGAACGTTCGACATGTCCGGAGTGATCGTTTTTCATCCGAAAATTGATTTTTTGGACTGTACCAAAAATGATTCAAAATGTCAATTGGATCATGCCTCATGTTGAATAACCACTTTTTAAACCCTCACAGTGACCCAAATGGCCATTTTTACAGAGTTTTGCTTACTCAAAAACTTCAATTTTGACCCGTTTCAGTCACAGAAATGACTTTAAACACACTTATTTTAGTTGAAAAAGTCATAATTCACATCCAACAGTCATTTAGAGTCATAAGATTAAATGTTAAAATTTCATCATTATAGACCATTTTGGGAACGTTCGACATGTCCGGAGTCATCGTTTTTCATCCGAAAATCGGTTTTTTGGACTGTACCAAAAATGATTCAAAATGTCAATTGGATCATGCCTCATGTTGAATAACCACTTTTTAAACCCTCACAGTGACCAAAATTGCCATTTTTACAGAGTTTTGCTTACTCAAAAGCTTCAATTTTGACCCGTTTCAGGCACAGAAATGACTTTAAACACATTTATTTTAGTTGAAAAAGTCATAATTCACATCCAACAGTCATTTAGAGTCAAAAGATTAAATGTTAAAATTTCATCATTATAGACCATTTTGGGAACGTTCGACATGTCCGGAGTCATCGTTTTTCATCCGAAAATTGATTTTTTGGACTGTACCAAAAATGATTCAAAATGTCAATTGGATCATGCCTCATGTTGAATAACCACTTTTTAAACCCTCACAGTGACCAAAATTGCCATTTTTACAGAGTTTTGCTTACTCAAAAGCTTCAATTTTGACCCGTTTCAGTCACAGAAATGACTTTAAACACACTTATTTTAGTTGAAAAAGTCATAATTCACATCCAACAGTCATTTAGAGTCAAAAGATTAAATGTTAAAATGTCATCATTATATACCATTTTGGGAACGTTCGACATGTCCGGAGTGATCGTTTTTCATCCGAAAATTGATTTTTTGGACTGTACCAAAAATGATTCAAAATGTCAATTGGATCATGCCTCATGTTGAATAACCACTTTTTAAACCCTCACAGTGACCAAAATGGCCATTTTTACAGAGTTTTGCTTACTCAAAAACTTCAATTTTGACCCGTTTCAGTCACAGAAATGACTTTAAACACACTTATTTTAGTTGAAAAAGTCATAATTCACATCCAACAGTCATTTAGAGTCAAAAGATTAAATGTTAAAATTTCATCATTATAGACCATTTTGGGAACGTTCGACATGTCCGGAGTCATCGTTTTTCATCCGAAAATCGATTTTTTGGACTGTACCAAAAATGATTCAAAATGTCAATTGGATCATGCCTCATGTTGAATAACCACTTTTTAAACCCTCACAGTGACCAAAATTGCCATTTTTACAGAGTTTTGCTTACTCAAAAGCTTCAATTTTGACCCGTTTCAGGCACAGAAATGACTTTAAACACACTTATTTAAGTTGAAAAAGTCATAATTCACATCCAACAGTCATTTAGAGTCAAAAGATTAAATGTTAAAATTTCATCATTATAGACCATTTTGGGAACGTTCGACATGTCCGGAGTCATCGTTTTTCATCCGAAAATTGATTTTTTGGACTGTACCAAAAATGATTCAAAATGTCAATTGGATCATGCCTCATGTTGAATAACCACTTTTTAAACCCTCACAGTGACCAAAATGGCCATTTTTACAGAGTTTTGCTTACTCAAAAACTTCAATTTTGACCCGTTTCAGTCACAGAAATGACTTTAAACACACTTATTTTAGTTGAAAAAGTCATAGTTCACATCCAACAGTCATTTAGAGTCAAAAGATTAAATGTTAAAATTTCATCATTATAGACCATTTTGGGAACGTTCGACATGTCCGGAGTCATCGTTTTTCATCCGAAAATCGATTTTTTGGACTGTACCAAAAATGATTCAAAATGTCAATTGGATCATGCCTCATGTTGAATAACCACTTTTGAAACCCTCACAGTGACCAAAATTGCCATTTTTACAGAGTTTTGATTACTCAAAAGCTTCAATTTTGACCCGTTTCAGTCACAAAAATTACTTTAAACACACTTATTTTAGTTGAAAAAGTCATAATTCACATCCAACAGTCATTTAGAGTCAAAAGATTAAATGTTAAAATTTCATCATTATAGACCATTTTGGGAACGTTCGACATGTCCGGAGTCATCGTTTTTCATCCGAAAATCGATTTTTTGGACTGTACCAAAAATGATTCAAAATGTCAATTGGATCATGCCTCATGTTGAATAACCACTTTTTAAACCCTCACAGTGACCAAAATTGCCATTTTTACAGAGTTTTGCTTACTCAAAAGCTTCAATTTTGACCTGTTTCAGGCACAGAAATGACTTTAAACACACTTATTTTAGTTGAAAAAGTCATAATTCACATCCAACAGTCATTTAGAGTCAAAAGATTAAATGTTAAAATGTCATCATTATATACCATCTTGGGAACGTTCGACATGTCCGGAGTGATCGTTTTTCATCCGAAAATTGATTTTTTGGACTGTACCAAAAATGATTCAAAATGTCAATTGGATCATGCCTCATGTTGAATAACCACTTTTTAAACCCTCACAGTGACCAAAATGGCCATTTTTACAGAGTTTTGCTTACTCAAAAACTTCAATTTTGACCCGTTTCAGTCACAGAAATGACTTTAAACACACTTATTTTAGTTGAAAAAGTCATAATTCACATCCAACAGTCATTTAGAGTCAAAAGATTAAATGTTAAAATTTCATCATTATAGACCATTTTGGGAACGTTCGACATGTCCGGAGTCATCGTTTTTTATCCGAAAATCGATTTTTTGGACTGTACCAAAAATGATTCAAAATGTCAATTGGATCATGCCTCATGTTGAATAACCACTTTTTAAACCCTCACAGTGACCAAAATTGCCATTTTTACAGAGTTTTGCTTACTCAAAAGCTTCAATTTTGACCCGTTTCAGGCACAGAAATGACTTTAAACACACTTATTTTAGTTGAAAAAGTCATAATTCACATCCAACAGTCATTTAGAGTCAAAAGATTAAATGTTAAAATTTCATCATTATAGACCATTTTGGGAACGTTCGACATGTCCGGAGTCATCGTTTTTCATCCGAAAATTGATTTTTTGGACTGTACCAAAAATGATTCAAAATGTCAATTGGATCATGCCTCATGTTGAATAACCACTTTTTAAACCCTCACAGTGACCAAAATGGCCATTTTTACAGAGTTTTGCTTACTCAAAAACTTCAATTTTGACCCGTTTCAGTCACAGAAATGACTTTAAACACACTTATTTTAGTTGAAAAAGTCATAATTCACATCCAACAGTCATTTAGAGTCAAAAGATTAAATGTTAAAATTTCATCATTATAGACCATTTTGGGAACGTTCGACATGTCCGGAGTCATCGTTTTTCATCCGAAAATCGATTTTTTGGACTGTACCAAAAATGATTCAAAATGTCAATTGGATCATGCCTCATGTTGAATAACCACTTTTGAAACCCTCACAGTGACCAAAATTGCCATTTTTACAGAGTTTTGATTACTCAAAAGCTTCAATTTTGACCCGTTTCAGTCACAGAAATGACTTTAAACACACTTATTTTAGTTGAAAAAGTCATAATTCACATCCAACAGTCATTTAGAGTCAAAAGATTAAATGTTAAAATTTCATCATTATAGACCATTTTGGGAACGTTCGACATGTCCGGAGTCATTGTTTTTCATCCGAAAATCGATTTTTTGGACTGTACCAAATATGATTCAAAATGTCAATTGGATCATGCCTCATGTTGAATAACCACTTTTGAAACCCTCACAGTGACCAAAATTGCCATTTTTACAGAGTTTTGATTACTCAAAAGCTTCAATTTTGACCCGTTTCAGTCACAAAAATTACTTTAAACACACTTATTTTAGTTGAAAAAGTCATAATTCACATCCAACAGTCATTTAGAGTCAAAAGATTAAATGTTAAAATTTCATCATTATAGACCATTTTGGGAACGTTCGACATGTCCGGAGTCATCGTTTTTCATCCGAAAATTGATTTTTTGGACTGTACCAAAAATGATTCAAAATGTCAATTGGATCATGCCTCATGTTGAATAACCACTTTTTAAACCCTCACAGTGACCAAAATTGCCATTTTTACAGAGTTTTGCTTACTCAAAAGCTTCAATTTTGACCCGTTTCAGTCACAGAAATGACTTTAAACACACTTATTTTAGTTGAAAAAGTCATAATTCACATCCAACAGTCATTTAGAGTCAAAAGATTAAATGTTAAAATTTCATCATTATAGACCATTTTGGGAACGTTCGACATGTCCGGAGTCATCGTTTTTCATCCGAAAATCGATTTTTTGGACTGTACCAAAAATGATTCAAAATGTCAATTGGATCATGCCTCATGTTGAATAACCACTTTTTAAACCCTCACAGTGACCAAAATTGCCATTTTTACAGAGTTTTGCTTACTCAAAAGCTTCAATTTTGACCCGTTTCAGGCACAGAAATGACTTTAAACACACTTATTTTAGTTGAAAAAGTCATAATTCACATCCAACAGTCATTTAGAGTCAAAAGATTAAATGTTAAAATGTCATCATTATATACCATTTTGGGAACGTTCGACATGTCCGGAGTGATCGTTTTTCATCCGAAAATTGATTTTTTGGACTGTACCAAAAATGATTCAAAATGTCAATTGGATCATGCCTCATGTTGAATAACCACTTTTTAAACCCTCACAGTGACCAAAATGGCCATTTTTACAGAGTTTTGCTTACTCAAAACTTCAATTTTGACCCGTTTCAGTCACAGAAATGACTTTAAACACACTTATTTTAGTTGAAAAAGTCATAATTCACATCCAACAGTCATTTAGAGTCAAAAGATTAAATGTTAAAATTTCATCATTATAGACCATTTTGGGAACGTTCGACATGTCCGGAGTCATCGTTTTTCATCCGAAAATCGATTTTTTGGACTGTACCAAAAATGATTCAAAATGTCAATTGGATCATGCCTCATGTTGAATAACCACTTTTGAAACCCTCACAGTGACCAAAATTGCCATTTTTACAGAGTTTTGATTACTCAAAAGCTTCAATTTTGACCCGTTTCAGTCACAAAAATTACTTTAAACACACTTATTTTAGTTGAAAAAGTCATAATTCACATCCAACAGTCATTTAGAGTCAAAAGATTAAATGTTAAAATTTCATCATTATAGACCATTTTGGGAACGTTCGACATGTCCGGAGTCATCGTTTTTCATCCGAAAATTGATTTTTTGGACTGTACCAAAAATGATTCAAAATGTCAATTGGATCATGCCTCATGTTGAATAACCACTTTTTAAACCCTCACAGTGACCAAAATTGCCATTTTTACAGAGTTTTGCTTACTCAAAAGCTTCAATTTTGACCCGTTTCAGTCACAGAAATGACTTTAAACACACTTATTTTAGTTGAAAAAGTCATAATTCACATCCAACAGTCATTTAGAGTCAAAAGATTAAATGTTAAAATTTCATCATTATAGACCATTTTGGGAACGTTCAACATGTCCGGAGTCATTGTTTTTCATCCGAAAATCGATTTTTTGGACTGTACCAAAAATGATTCAAAATGTCAATTGGATCATGCCTCATGTTGAATAACCACTTTTGAAACCCTCACAGTGACCAAAATTGCCATTTTTACAGAGTTTTGATTACTCAAAAGCTTCAATTTTGACCCGTTTCAGTCACAAAAATTACTTTAAACACACTTATTTTAGTTGAAAAAGTCATAATTCACATCCAACAGTCATTTAGAGTCAAAAGATTAAATGTTAAAATTTCATCATTATAGACCATTTTGGGAACGTTCAACATGTCCGGAGTCATCGTTTTTCATCCGAAAATTGATTTTTCGGACTGTACCAAAAATGATTCAAAATGTCAATTGGATCATGCCTCATGTTGAATAACCACTTTTTAAACCCTCACAGTGACCAAAATTGCCATTTTTACAGAGTTTTGCTTACTCAAAAGCTTCAATTTTGACCCGTTTCAGTCACAGAAATGACTTTAAACACACTTATTTTAGTTGAAAAAGTCATAATTCACATCCAACAGTCATTTAGAGTCAAAAGATTAAATGTTAAAATTTCATCATTATAGACCATTTTGGGAACGTTCGACATGTCCGGAGTCATCGTTTTTCATCCGAAAATCGATTTTTTGGACTGTACCAAAAATGATTCAAAATGTCAATTGGATCATGCCTCATGTTGAATAACCACTTTTTAAACCCTCACAGTGACCAAAATTGCCATTTTTACAGAGTTTTGCTTACTCAAAAGCTTCAATTTTGACCCGTTTCAGTCACAGAAATGACTTTAAACACACTTATTTTAGTTGAAAAAGTCATAATTCACATCCAACAGTCATTTAGAGTCATAAGATTAAATGTTAAAATTTCATCATTATAGACCATTTTGGGAACGTTCGACATGTCCGGAGTCATCGTTTTTCATCCGAAAATCGATTTTTTGGACTGTACCAAAAATGATTCAAAATGTCAATTGGATCATGCCTCATGTTGAATAACCACTTTTTAAACCCTCACAGTGACCAAAATTGCCATTTTTACAGAGTTTTGCTTACTCAAAAGCTTCAATTTTGACCCGTTTCAGGCACAGAAATGACTTTAAACACACTTATTTTAGTTGAAAAAGTCATAATTCACATCCAACAGTCATTTAGAGTCAAAAGATTAAATGTTAAAATTTCATCATTATAGACCATTTTGGGAACGTTCGACATGTCCGGAGTCATCGTTTTTCATCCGAAAATTGATTTTTTGGACTGTACCAAAAATGATTCAAAATGTCAATTGGATCATGCCTCATGTTGAATAACCACTTTTTAAACCCTCACAGTGACCAAAATTGCCATTTTTACAGAGTTTTGCTTACTCAAAAGCTTCAATTTTGACCCGTTTCAGTCACAGAAATGACTTTAAACACACTTATTTTAGTTGAAAAAGTCATAATTCACATCCAACAGTCATTTAGAGTCAAAAGATTAAATGTTAAAATTTCATCATTATAGACCATTTTGGGAACGTTCGACATGTCCGGAGTCATCGTTTTTCATCCGAAAATCGATTTTTTGGACTGTACCAAAAATGATTCAAAATGTCAATTGGATCATGCCTCATGTTGAATAACCACTTTTTAAACCCTCACAGTGACCAAAATTGCCATTTTTACAGAGTTTTGCTTACTCAAAAGCTTCAATTTTGACCTGTTTCAGGCACAGAAATGACTTTAAACACACTTATTTTAGTTGAAAAAGTCATAATTCACATCCAACAGTCATTTAGAGTCACAAGATTAAATGTTAAAATGTCATCATTATATACCATTTTGGGAACGTTCGACATGTCCGGAGTGATCGTTTTTCATCCGAAAATTGATTTTTTGGACTGTACCAAAAATGATTCAAAATGTCAATTGGATCATGCCTCATGTTGAATAACCACTTTTTAAACCCTCACAGTGACCAAAATGGCCATTTTTACAGAGTTTTGCTTACTCAAAAACTTCAATTTTGACCCGTTTCAGTCACAGAAATGACTTTAAACACACTTATTTTAGTTGAAAAAGTCATAATTCACATCCAACAGTCATTTAGAGTCAAAAGATTAAATGTTAAAATTTCATCATTATAGACCATTTTGGGAACGTTCGACATGTCCGGAGTCATAGTTTTCATCCGAAAATCGATTTTTTGGACTGTACCAAAAATGATTCAAAATGTCAATTGGATCATGCCTCATGTTGAATAACCACTTTTTAAACCCTCACAGTGACCAAAATTGCCATTTTTACAGAGTTTTGCTTACTCAAAAGCTTCAATTTTGACCCGTTTCAGGCACAGAAATGACTTTAAACACACTTATTTTAGTTGAAAAAGTCATAATTCACATCCAACAGTCATTTAGAGTCAAAAGATTAAATGTTAAAATTTCATCATTATAGACCATTTTGGAAACGTTCGACATGTCCGGAGTCATCGTTTTTCATCCGAAAATCGATTTTTTGGACTGTACCAAAAATGATTCAAAATGTCAATTGGATCATGCCTCATGTTGAATAACCACTTTTTAAACCCTCACAGTGACCAAAATTGCCATTTTTACAGAGTTTTGCTTACTCAAAAGCTTCAATTTTGACCCGTTTCAGGCACAGAAATGACTTTAAACACACTTATTTTAGTTGAAAAAGTCATAATTCACATCCAACAGTCATTTAGAGTCAAAAGATTAAATGTTAAAATTTCATCATTATAGACCATTTTGGGAACGTTCGACATGTCCGGAGTCATCGTTTTTCATCCGAAAATTGATTTTTTGGACTGTACCAAAAATGATTCAAAATGTCAATTGGATCATGCCTCATGTTGAATAACCACTTTTTAAACCCTCACAGTGACCAAAATGGCCATTTTTACAGAGTTTTGCTTACTCAAAAACTTCAATTTTGACCCGTTTCAGTCACAGAAATGACTTTAAACACACGTATTTTAGTTGAAAAAGTCATAGTTCACATCCAACAGTCATTTAGAGTCAAAAGATTAAATGTTAAAATTTCATCATTATAGACCATTTTGGGAACGTTCGACATGTCCGGAGTCATCGTTTTTCATCCGAAAATCGATTTTTTGGACTGTACCAAAAATGATTCAAAATGTCAATTGGATCATGCCTCATGTTGAATAACCACTTTTGAAACCCTCACAGTGACCAAAATTGCCATTTTTACAGAGTTTTGATTACTCAAAAGCTTCAATTTTGACCCGTTTCAGTCACAAAAATTACTTTAAACACACTTATTTTAGTTGAAAAAGTCATAATTCACATCCAACAGTCATTTAGAGTCAAAAGATTAAATGTTAAAATTTCATCATTATAGACCATTTTGGGAACGTTCAACATGTCCGGAGTCATCGTTTTTCATCCGAAAATTGATTTTTCGGACTGTACCAAAAATGATTCAAAATGTCAATTGGATCATGCCTCATGTTGAATAACCACTTTTTAAACCCTCACAGTGACCAAAATTGCCATTTTTACAGAGTTTTGCTTACTCAAAAGCTTCAATTTTGACCCGTTTCAGTCACAGAAATGACTTTAAACACACTTATTTTAGTTGAAAAAGTCATAATTCACATCCAACAGTCATTTAGAGTCAAAAGATTAAATGTTAAAATTTCATCATTATAGACCATTTTGGGGACGTTCGACATGTCCGGAGTCATCGTTTTTCATCCGAAAATCGATTTTTTGGACTGTACCAAAAATGATTCAAAATGTCAATTGGATCATGCCTCATGTTGAATAACCACTTTTTAAACCCTCACAGTGACCAAAATTGCCATTTTTACAGAGTTTTGCTTACTCAAAAGCTTCAATTTTGACCTGTTTCAGGCACAGAAATGACTTTAAACACACTTATTTTAGTTGAAAAAGTCATAATTCACATCCAACAGTCATTTAGAGTCAAAAGATTAAATGTTAAAATGTCATCATTATATACCATTTTGGGAACGTTCGACATGTCCGGAGTGATCGTTTTTCATCCGAAAATTGATTTTTTGGACTGTACCAAAAATGATTCAAAATGTCAATTGGATCATGCCTCATGTTGAATAACCACTTTTTAAACCCTCACAGTGACCCAAATGGCCATTTTTACAGAGTTTTGCTTACTCAAAAACTTCAATTTTGACCCGTTTCAGTCACAGAAATGACTTTAAACACACTTATTTTAGTTGAAAAAGTCATAATTCACATCCAACAGTCATTTAGAGTCATAAGATTAAATGTTAAAATTTCATCATTATAGACCATTTTGGGAACGTTCGACATGTCCGGAGTCATCGTTTTTCATCCGAAAATCGATTTTTTGGACTGTACCAAAAATGATTCAAAATGTCAATTGGATCATGCCTCATGTTGAATAACCACTTTTTAAACCCTCACAGTGACCAAAATTGCCATTTTTACAGAGTTTTGCTTACTCAAAAGCTTCAATTTTGACCCGTTTCAGGCACAGAAATGACTTTAAACACACTTATTTTAGTTGAAAAAGTCATAATTCACATCCAACAGTCATTTAGAGTCAAAAGATTAAATGTTAAAATTTCATCATTATAGACCATTTTGGGAACGTTCGACATGTCCGGAGTCATCGTTTTTCATACGAAAATTGATTTTTTGGACTGTACCAAAAATGATTCAAAATGTCAATTGGATCATGCCTCATGTTGAATAACCACTTTTTAAACCCTCACAGTGACCAAAATTGCCATTTTTACAGAGTTTTGCTTACTCAAAAGCTTCAATTTTGACCCGTTTCAGTCACAGAAATGACTTTAAACACACTTATTTTAGTTGAAAAAGTCATAATTCACATCCAACAGTCATTTAGAGTCAAAAGATTAAATGTTAAAATTTCATCATTATAGACCATTTTGGGAACGTTCGACATGTCCGGAGTCATAGTTTTCATCCGAAAATCGATTTTTTGGACTGTACCAAAAATGATTCAAAATGTCAATTGGATCATGCCTCATGTTGAATAACCACTTTTTAAACCCTCACAGTGACCAAAATTGCCATTTTTACAGAGTTTTGCTTACTCAAAAGCTTCAATTTTGACCCGTTTCAGGCACAGAAATGACTTTAAACACACTTATTTTAGTTGAAAAAGTCATAATTCACATCCAACAGTCATTTAGAGTCAAAAGATTAAATGTTAAAATTTCATCATTATAGACCATTTTGGAAACGTTCGACATGTCCGGAGTCATCGTTTTTCATCCGAAAATCGATTTTTTGGACTGTACCAAAAATGATTCAAAATGTCAATTGGATCATGCCTCATGTTGAATAACCACTTTTTAAACCCTCACAGTGACCAAAATTGCCATTTTTACAGAGTTTTGCTTACTCAAAAGCTTCAATTTTGACCCGTTTCAGGCACAGAAATGACTTTAAACACACTTATTTTAGTTGAAAAAGTCATAATTCACATCCAACAGTCATTTAGAGTCAAAAGATTAAATGTTAAAATTTCATCATTATAGACCATTTTGGGAACGTTCGACATGTCCGGAGTCATCGTTTTTCATCCGAAAATTGATTTTTTGGACTGTACCAAAAATGATTCAAAATGTCAATTGGATCATGCCTCATGTTGAATAACCACTTTTTAAACCCTCACAGTGACCAAAATGGCCATTTTTACAGAGTTTTGCTTACTCAAAAACTTCAATTTTGACCCGTTTCAGTCACAGAAATGACTTTAAACACACGTATTTTAGTTGAAAAAGTCATAGTTCACATCCAACAGTCATTTAGAGTCAAAAGATTAAATGTTAAAATTTCATCATTATAGACCATTTTGGGAACGTTCGACATGTCCGGAGTCATCGTTTTTCATCCGAAAATCGATTTTTTGGACTGTACCAAAAATGATTCAAAATGTCAATTGGATCATGCCTCATGTTGAATAACCACTTTTGAAACCCTCACAGTGACCAAAATTGCCATTTTTACAGAGTTTTGATTACTCAAAAGCTTCAATTTTGACCCGTTTCAGTCACAAAAATTACTTTAAACACACTTATTTTAGTTGAAAAAGTCATAATTCACATCCAACAGTCATTTAGAGTCAAAAGATTAAATGTTAAAATTTCATCATTATAGACCATTTTGGGAACGTTCGACATGTCCGGAGTCATCGTTTTTCATCCGAAAATTGATTTTTTGGACTGTACCAAAAATGATTCAAACTGTCAATTGGATCATGCCTCATGTTGAATAACCACTTTTTAAACCCTCACAGTGACCAAAATTGCCATTTTTACAGAGTTTTGCTTACTCAAAAGCTTCAATTTTGACCCGTTTCAGTCACAGAAATGACTTTAAACACACTTATTTTAGTTGAAAAAGTCATAATTCACATCCAACAGTCATTTAGAGTCAAAAGATTAAATGTTAAAATTTCATCATTATAGACCATTTTGGGAACGTTCGACATGTCCGGAGTCATTGTTTTTCATCCGAAAATCGATTTTTTGGACTGTACCAAAAATGATTCAAAATGTCAATTGGATCATGCCTCATGTTGAATAACCACTTTTTAAACCCTCACAGTGACCAAAATGGCCATTTTTACAGAGTTTTGCTTACTCAAAAGCTTCAATTTTGACCCGTTTCAGTCACAGAAATGACTTTAAACACACTTATTTTAGTTGAAAAAGTCATAATTCACATCCAACAGTCATTTAGAGTCAAAAGATTAAATGTTAAAATTTCATCATTATAGACCATTTTGGGAACGTTCGACATGTCCGGAGTCATCGTTTTTCATCCGAAAATCGATTTTTTGGACTGTACCAAAAATGATTCAAAATGTCAATTGGATCATGCCTCATGTTGAATAACCACTTTTTAAACCCTCACAGTGACCAAAATTGCCATTTTTACAGAGTTTTGCTTACTCAAAAGCTTCAATTTTGACCCGTTTCAGGCACAGAAATGACTTTAAACACACTTATTTTAGTTGAAAAAGTCATAATTCACATCCAACAGTCATTTAGAGTCAAAAGATTAAATGTTAAAATTTCATCATTATAGACCATTTTGGGAACGTTCGACATGTCCGGAGTCATCGTTTTTCATCCGAAAATCGATTTTTTGGACTGTACCAAAAATGATTCAAAATGTCAATTGGATCATGCCTCATGTTGAATAACCACCTTTTAAACCCTCACAGTGACCAAAATTGCCATTTTTACAGAGTTTTGATTACTCAAAAGCTTCAAATTTGACCCGTTTCAGTCACAAAAATTACTTTAAACACACTTATTTTAGTTGAAAAAGTCATAATTCACATCCAACAGTCATTTAGAGTCAAAAGATTAAATGTTAAAATTTCATCATTGTAGACCATTTTGGGAACGTTCGACATGTCCGGAGTCATCGTTTTTCATCCGAAAATTGATTTTTTGGACTGTACCAAAAATGATTCAAAATGTCAATTGGATCGTGCCTCATGTTGAATAACCACTTTTTAAACCCTCACAGTGACCCAAATGGCCATTTTTACAGAGTTTTGCTTACTCAAAAGCTTCAATTTTGACCCGTTTCAGTCACAGAAATGACTTTAAACACACTTATTTTAGTTGAAAAAGTCATAATTCACACCCAACAGTCATTTAGAGTCAAAAGATTAAATGTTAAAATTTCATCATTATAGACCATTTTGGGAACGTTCGACATGTCCGGAGTCATCGTTTTTCATCCGAAAATTGATTTTTTGGACTGTACCAAAAATGATTCAAAATGTCAATTGGATCATGCCTCATGTTGAATAACCACTTTTTAAACACTCACAGTGACCAAAATGGCCATTTTTACAGAGTTTTGCTTACTCAAAAACTTCAATTTTGACCCGTTTCAGTCACAGAAATGACTTTAAACACACTTATTTTAGTTGAAAAAGTCATAATTCACATCCAACAGTCATTTAGAGTCAAAAGATTAAATGTTAAAATTTCATCATTATAGACCATTTTGGGAACGTTCGACATGTCCGGAGTCATCGTTTTTCATCCGAAAATCGATTTTTTGGACTGTACCAAAAATGATTCAAAATGTCAATTGGATCATGCCTCATGTTGAATAACCACTTTTTAAACCCTCACAGTGAACAAAATTGCCATTTTTACAGAGTTTTGCTTACTCAAAAGCTTCAATTTTGACCCGTTTCAGGCACAGAAATGACTTTAAAAACACTTATTTTAGTTGAAAAAGTCATAATTCACATCCAACAGTCATTTAGAGTCAAAAGATTAAATGTTAAAATTTCATCATTATAGACCATTTTGGGAACGTTCGACATGTCCGGCGTCATCGTTTTTCATCCGAAAATCGATTTTTTGGACTGTACCAAAAATGATTCAAAATGTCAATTGGATCATGCCTCATGTTGAATAACCACTTTTTAAACCCTCACAGTGACCAAAATTGCCATTTTTACAGAGTTTTGCTTACTCAAAAGCTTCAATTTTGACCCGTTTCAGGCACAGAAATGACTTTAAACACACTTATTTTAGTTGAAAAAGTCATAATTCACATCCAACAGTCATTTAGAGTCAAAAGATTAAATGTTAAAATTTCATCATTATAGACCATTTTGGGAACGTTCGACATGTCCGGAGTGATCGTTTTTCATCCGAAAATTTATTTTTTGGACTGTACCAAAAATGATTCAAAATGTCAATTGGATCATGCCTCATGTTGAATAACCACTTTTTAAACCCTCACAGTGACCAAAATTGCTATTTTTACAGAGTTTTGCTTACTCAAAAGCTTCAATTTTGACCCGTTTCAGGCACAGAAATGACTTTAAACACACTTATTTTAGTTGAAAAAGTCATAATTCACATCCAACAGTCATTTAGAGTCAAAAGATTAAATGTTAAAATTTCATCATTATAGACCATTTTGGGAACGTTCGACATGTCCGGAGTCATCGTTTTTCATCCGAAAATCGATTTTTTGGACTGTACCAAAAATGATTCAAAATGTCAATTGGATCATGCCTCATGTTGAATAACCACTTTTTAAACCCTCACAGTGACCAAAATTGCCATTTTTACAGAGTTTTGCTTACTCAAAAGCTTCAATTTTGACCCGTTTCAGGCACAGAAATGACTTTAAACACACTTATTTTAGTTGAAAAAGTCATAATTCACATCCAACAGTCATTTAGAGTCAAAAGATTAAATGTTAAAATTTCATCATTATAGACCATTTTGGGAACGTTCGACATGTCCGGAGTCATCGTTTTTCATCCGAAAATTGATTTTTTGGACTGTACCAAAAATGATTCAAAATGTCAATTGGATCATGCCTCATGTTGAATAACCACTTTTTAAACCCTCACAGTGACCAAAATTGCCATTTTTACAGAGTTTTGCTTACTCAAAAGCTTCAATTTTGACCCGTTTCAGTCACAGAAATGACTTTAAACACACTTATTTTAGTTGAAAAAGTCATAATTCACATCCAACAGTCATTTAGAGTCAAAAGATTAAATGTTAAAATTTCATCATTATAGACCATTTTGGGAACGTTCGACATGTCCGGAGTCATCGTTTTTCATCCGAAAATCGATTTTTTGGACTGTACCAAAAATGATTCAAAATGTCAATTGGATCATGCCTCATGTTGAATAACCACTTTTTAAACCCTCACAGTGACCAAAATTGCCATTTTTACAGAGTTTTGCTTACTCAAAAGCTTCAATTTTGACCTGTTTCAGGCACAGAAATGACTTTAAACACACTTATTTTAGTTGAAAAAGTCATAATTCACATCCAACAGTCATTTAGAGTCAAAAGATTAAATGTTAAAATGTCATCATTATATACCATTTTGGGAACGTTCGACATGTCCGGAGTGATCGTTTTTCATCCAAAAATTGATTTTTTGGACTGTACCAAAAATGATTCAAAATGTCAATTGGATCATGCCTCATGTTGAATAACCACTTTTTAAACCCTCACAGTGACCAAAATGGCCATTTTTACAGAGTTTTGCTTACTCAAAAACTTCAATTTTGACCCGTTTCAGTCACAGAAATGACTTTAAACACACTTATTTTAGTTGAAAAAGTCATAATTCACATCCAACAGTCATTTAGAGTCAAAAGATTAAATGTTAAAATTTCATCATTATAGACCATTTTGGGAACGTTCGACATGTCCGGAGTCATCGTTTTTCATCCGAAAATCGATTTTTTGGACTGTACCAAAAATGATTCAAAATGTCAAATGGATCATGCCTCATGTTGAATAACCACTTTTTAAACCCTCACAGTGACCAAAATTGCCATTTTTACAGAGTTTTGCTTACTCAAAAGCTTCAATTTTGACCCGTTTCAGGCACAGAAATGACTTTAAACACACTTATTTTAGTTGAAAAAGTCATAATTCACATCCAACAGTCATTTAGAGTCAAAAGATTAAATGTTAAAATTTCATCATTATAGACCATTTTGGGAACGTTCGACATGTCCGGAGTCATCGTTTTTCATCCGAAAATTGATTTTTTGGACTGTACCAAAAATGATTAAAAATGTCAATTGGATCATGCCTCATGTTGAATAACCACTTTTTAAACCCTCACAGTGACCAAAATGGCCATTTTTACAGAGTTTTGCTTACTCAAAAACTTCAATTTTGACCCGTTTCAGTCACAGAAATGACTTTAAACACACTTATTTTAGTTGAAAAAGTCATAATTCACATCCAACAGTCATTTAGAGTCAAAAGATTAAATGTTAAAATTTCATCATTATAGACCATTTTGGGAACGTTCGACATGTCCGGAGTCATCGTTTTTCATCCGAAAATCGATTTTTTGGACTGTACCAAAAATGATTCAAAATGTCAATTGGATCATGCCTCATGTTGAATAACCACTTTTGAAACCCTCACAGTGACCAAAATTGCCATTTTTACAGAGTTTTGATTACTCAAAAGCTTCAATTTTGACCCGTTTCAGTCACAAAAATTACTTTAAACACACTTATTTTAGTTGAAAAAGTCATAATTCACATCCAACAGTCATTTAGAGTCAAAAGATTAAATGTTAAAATTTCATCATAATAGATCATTTTGGGAACGTTCGACATGTCCGGAGTCATCGTTTTTCATCCGAAAATTGATTTTTTGGACTGTACCAAAAATGATTCAAAATGTCAATTGGATCATGCCTCATGTTGAATAACCACTTTTTAAACCCTCACAGTGACCAAAATTGCCATTTTTACAGAGTTTTGCTTACTCAAAATCTTCAATTTTGACCCGTTTCAGTCACAGAAATGACTTTAAACACACTTATTTTAGTTGAAAAAGTCATAATTCACATCCAACAGTCATTTAGAGTCAAAAGATTAAATGTTAAAATTTCATCATTATAGACCATTTTGGGAACGTTCGACATGTCCGGAGTCATTGTTTTTCATCCGAAAATCGATTTTTTGGACTGTACCAAAAATGATTCAAAATGTCAATTGGATCATGCCTCATGTTGAATAACCACTTTTGAAACCCTCACAGTGACCAAAATTGCCATTTTTACAGAGTTTTGCTTACTCAAAAGCTTCAATTTTGACCTGTTTCAGGCACAGAAATGACTTTAAACACACTTATTTTAGTTGAAAAAGTCATAATTCACATCCAACAGTCATTTAGAGTCAAAAGATTAAATGTTAAAATGTCATCATTATATACCATTTTGGGAACGTTCGACATGTCCGGAGTGATCGTTTTTCATCCGAAAATTGATTTTTTGGACTGTACCAAAAATGATTCAAAATGTCAATTGGATCATGCCTCATGTTGAATAACCACTTTTTAAACCCTCACAGTGACCCAAATGGCCATTTTTACAGAGTTTTGCTTACTCAAAAACTTCAATTTTGACCCGTTTCAGTCACAGAAATGACTTTAAACACACTTATTTTAGTTGAAAAAGTCATAATTCACATCCAACAGTCATTTAGAGTCATAAGATTAAATGTTAAAATTTCATCATTATAGACCATTTTGGGAACGTTCGACATGTCCGGAGTCATCGTTTTTCATCCGAAAATCGGTTTTTTGGACTGTACCAAAAATGATTCAAAATGTCAATTGGATCATGCCTCATGTTGAATAACCACTTTTTAAACCCTCACAGTGACCAAAATTGCCATTTTTACAGAGTTTTGCTTACTCAAAAGCTTCAATTTTGACCCGTTTCAGGCACAGAAATGACTTTAAACACATTTATTTTAGTTGAAAAAGTCATAATTCACATCCAACAGTCATTTAGAGTCAAAAGATTAAATGTTAAAATTTCATCATTATAGACCATTTTGGGAACGTTCGACATGTCCGGAGTCATCGTTTTTCATCCGAAAATTGATTTTTTGGACTGTACCAAAAATGATTCAAAATGTCAATTGGATCATGCCTCATGTTGAATAACCACTTTTTAAACCCTCACAGTGACCAAAATTGCCATTTTTACAGAGTTTTGCTTACTCAAAAGCTTCAATTTTGACCCGTTTCAGTCACAGAAATGACTTTAAACACACTTATTTTAGTTGAAAAAGTCATAATTCACATCCAACAGTCATTTAGAGTCAAAAGATTAAATGTTAAAATGTCATCATTATATACCATTTTGGGAACGTTCGACATGTCCGGAGTGATCGTTTTTCATCCGAAAATTGATTTTTTGGACTGTACCAAAAATGATTCAAAATGTCAATTGGATCATGCCTCATGTTGAATAACCACTTTTTAAACCCTCACAGTGACCAAAATGGCCATTTTTACAGAGTTTTGCTTACTCAAAAACTTCAATTTTGACCCGTTTCAGTCACAGAAATGACTTTAAACACACTTATTTTAGTTGAAAAAGTCATAATTCACATCCAACAGTCATTTAGAGTCAAAAGATTAAATGTTAAAATTTCATCATTATAGACCATTTTGGGAACGTTCGACATGTCCGGAGTCATCGTTTTTCATCCGAAAATCGATTTTTTGGACTGTACCAAAAATGATTCAAAATGTCAATTGGATCATGCCTCATGTTGAATAACCACTTTTTAAACCCTCACAGTGACCAAAATTGCCATTTTTACAGAGTTTTGCTTACTCAAAAGCTTCAATTTTGACCCGTTTCAGGCACAGAAATGACTTTAAACACACTTATTTAAGTTGAAAAAGTCATAATTCACATCCAACAGTCATTTAGAGTCAAAAGATTAAATGTTAAAATTTCATCATTATAGACCATTTTGGGAACGTTCGACATGTCCGGAGTCATCGTTTTTCATCCGAAAATTGATTTTTTGGACTGTACCAAAAATGATTCAAAATGTCAATTGGATCATGCCTCATGTTGAATAACCACTTTTTAAACCCTCACAGTGACCAAAATGGCCATTTTTACAGAGTTTTGCTTACTCAAAAACTTCAATTTTGACCCGTTTCAGTCACAGAAATGACTTTAAACACACTTATTTTAGTTGAAAAAGTCATAGTTCACATCCAACAGTCATTTAGAGTCAAAAGATTAAATGTTAAAATTTCATCATTATAGACCATTTTGGGAACGTTCGACATGTCCGGAGTCATCGTTTTTCATCCGAAAATCGATTTTTTGGACTGTACCAAAAATGATTCAAAATGTCAATTGGATCATGCCTCATGTTGAATAACCACTTTTGAAACCCTCACAGTGACCAAAATTGCCATTTTTACAGAGTTTTGATTACTCAAAAGCTTCAATTTTGACCCGTTTCAGTCACAAAAATTACTTTAAACACACTTATTTTAGTTGAAAAAGTCATAATTCACATCCAACAGTCATTTAGAGTCAAAAGATTAAATGTTAAAATTTCATCATTATAGACCATTTTGGGAACGTTCGACATGTCCGGAGTCATCGTTTTTCATCCGAAAATCGATTTTTTGGACTGTACCAAAAATGATTCAAAATGTCAATTGGATCATGCCTCATGTTGAATAGCCACTTTTTAAACCCTCACAGTGACCAAAATTGCCATTTTTACAGAGTTTTGCTTACTCAAAAGCTTCAATTTTGACCTGTTTCAGGCACAGAAATGACTTTAAACACACTTATTTTAGTTGAAAAAGTCATAATTCACATCCAACAGTCATTTAGAGTCAAAAGATTAAATGTTAAAATGTCATCATTATATACCATCTTGGGAACGTTCGACATGTCCGGAGTGATCGTTTTTCATCCGAAAATTGATTTTTTGGACTGTACCAAAAATGATTCAAAATGTCAATTGGATCATGCCTCATGTTGAATAACCACTTTTTAAACCCTCACAGTGACCAAAATGGCCATTTTTACAGAGTTTTGCTTACTCAAAAACTTCAATTTTGACCCGTTTCAGTCACAGAAATGACTTTAAACACACTTATTTTAGTTGAAAAAGTCATAATTCACATCCAACAGTCATTTAGAGTCAAAAGATTAAATGTTAAAATTTCATCATTATAGACCATTTTGGGAACGTTCGACATGTCCGGAGTCATCGTTTTTTATCCGAAAATCGATTTTTTGGACTGTACCAAAAATGATTCAAAATGTCAATTGGATCATGCCTCATGTTGAATAACCACTTTTTAAACCCTCACAGTGACCAAAATTGCCATTTTTACAGAGTTTTGCTTACTCAAAAGCTTCAATTTTGACCCGTTTCAGGCACAGAAATGACTTTAAACACACTTATTTTAGTTGAAAAAGTCATAATTCACATCCAACAGTCATTTAGAGTCAAAAGATTAAATGTTAAAATTTCATCATTATAGACCATTTTGGGAACGTTCGACATGTCCGGAGTCATCGTTTTTCATCCGAAAATTGATTTTTTGGACTGTACCAAAAATGATTCAAAATGTCAATTGGATCATGCCTCATGTTGAATAACCACTTTTTAAACCCTCACAGTGACCAAAATGGCCATTTTTACAGAGTTTTGCTTACTCAAAAACTTCAATTTTGACCCGTTTCAGTCACAGAAATGACTTTAAACACACTTATTTTAGTTGAAAAAGTCATAATTCACATCCAACAGTCATTTAGAGTCAAAAGATTAAATGTTAAAATTTCATCATTATAGACCATTTTGGGAACGTTCGACATGTCCGGAGTCATCGTTTTTCATCCGAAAATCGATTTTTTGGACTGTACCAAAAATGATTCAAAATGTCAATTGGATCATGCCTCATGTTGAATAACCACTTTTGAAACCCTCACAGTGACCAAAATTGCCATTTTTACAGAGTTTTGATTACTCAAAAGCTTCAATTTTGACCCGTTTCAGTCACAGAAATGACTTTAAACACACTTATTTTAGTTGAAAAAGTCATAATTCACATCCAACAGTCATTTAGAGTCAAAAGATTAAATGTTAAAATTTCATCATTATAGACCATTTTGGGAACGTTCGACATGTCCGGAGTCATTGTTTTTCATCCGAAAATCGATTTTTTGGACTGTACCAAATATGATTCAAAATGTCAATTGGATCATGCCTCATGTTGAATAACCACTTTTGAAACCCTCACAGTGACCAAAATTGCCATTTTTACAGAGTTTTGATTACTCAAAAGCTTCAATTTTGACCCGTTTCAGTCACAAAAATTACTTTAAACACACTTATTTTAGTTGAAAAAGTCATAATTCACATCCAACAGTCATTTAGAGTCAAAAGATTAAATGTTAAAATTTCATCATTATAGACCATTTTGGGAACGTTCGACATGTCCGGAGTCATCGTTTTTCATCCGAAAATTGATTTTTTGGACTGTACCAAAAATGATTCAAAATGTCAATTGGATCATGCCTCATGTTGAATAACCACTTTTTAAACCCTCACAGTGACCAAAATTGCCATTTTTACAGAGTTTTGCTTACTCAAAAGCTTCAATTTTGACCCGTTTCAGTCACAGAAATGACTTTAAACACACTTATTTTAGTTGAAAAAGTCATAATTCACATCCAACAGTCATTTAGAGTCAAAAGATTAAATGTTAAAATTTCATCATTATAGACCATTTTGGGAACGTTCGACATGTCCGGAGTCATCGTTTTTCATCCGAAAATCGATTTTTTGGACTGTACCAAAAATGATTCAAAATGTCAATTGGATCATGCCTCATGTTGAATAACCACTTTTTAAACCCTCACAGTGAACAAAATTGCCATTTTTACAGAGTTTTGCTTACTCAAAAGCTTCAATTTTGACCCGTTTCAGGCACAGAAATGACTTTAAAAACACTTATTTTAGTTGAAAAAGTCATAATTCACATCCAACAGTCATTTAGAGTCAAAAGATTAAATGTTAAAATTTCATCATTATAGACCATTTTGGGAACGTTCGACATGTCCGGCGTCATCGTTTTTCATCCGAAAATCGATTTTTTGGACTGTACCAAAAATGATTCAAAATGTCAATTGGATCATGCCTCATGTTGAATAACCACTTTTTAAACCCTCACAGTGACCAAAATTGCCATTTTTACAGAGTTTTGCTTACTCAAAAGCTTCAATTTTGACCCGTTTCAGGCACAGAAATGACTTTAAACACACTTATTTTAGTTGAAAAAGTCATAATTCACATCCAACAGTCATTTAGAGTCAAAAGATTAAATGTTAAAATTTCATCATTATAGACCATTTTGGGAACGTTCGACATGTCCGGAGTGATCGTTTTTCATCCGAAAATTTATTTTTTGGACTGTACCAAAAATGATTCAAAATGTCAATTGGATCATGCCTCATGTTGAATAACCACTTTTTAAACCCTCACAGTGACCAAAATTGCTATTTTTACAGAGTTTTGCTTACTCAAAAGCTTCAATTTTGACCCGTTTCAGGCACAGAAATGACTTTAAACACACTTATTTTAGTTGAAAAAGTCATAATTCACATCCAACAGTCATTTAGAGTCAAAAGATTAAATGTTAAAATTTCATCATTATAGACCATTTTGGGAACGTTCGACATGTCCGGAGTCATCGTTTTTCATCCGAAAATCGATTTTTTGGACTGTACCAAAAATGATTCAAAATGTCAATTGGATCATGCCTCATGTTGAATAACCACTTTTTAAACCCTCACAGTGACCAAAATTGCCATTTTTACAGAGTTTTGCTTACTCAAAAGCTTCAATTTTGACCCGTTTCAGGCACAGAAATGACTTTAAACACACTTATTTTAGTTGAAAAAGTCATAATTCACATCCAACAGTCATTTAGAGTCAAAAGATTAAATGTTAAAATTTCATCATTATAGACCATTTTGGGAACGTTCGACATGTCCGGAGTCATCGTTTTTCATCCGAAAATTGATTTTTTGGACTGTACCAAAAATGATTCAAAATGTCAATTGGATCATGCCTCATGTTGAATAACCACTTTTTAAACCCTCACAGTGACCAAAATTGCCATTTTTACAGAGTTTTGCTTACTCAAAAGCTTCAATTTTGACCCGTTTCAGTCACAGAAATGACTTTAAACACACTTATTTTAGTTGAAAAAGTCATAATTCACATCCAACAGTCATTTAGAGTCAAAAGATTAAATGTTAAAATTTCATCATTATAGACCATTTTGGGAACGTTCGACATGTCCGGAGTCATCGTTTTTCATCCGAAAATCGATTTTTTGGACTGTACCAAAAATGATTCAAAATGTCAATTGGATCATGCCTCATGTTGAATAACCACTTTTTAAACCCTCACAGTGACCAAAATTGCCATTTTTACAGAGTTTTGCTTACTCAAAAGCTTCAATTTTGACCTGTTTCAGGCACAGAAATGACTTTAAACACACTTATTTTAGTTGAAAAATTCATAATTCACATCCAACAGTCATTTAGAGTCAAAAGATTAAATGTTAAAATGTCATCATTATATACCATTTTGGGAACGTTCGACATGTCCGGAGTGATCGTTTTTCATCCAAAAATTGATTTTTTGGACTGTACCAAAAATGATTCAAAATGTCAATTGGATCATGCCTCATGTTGAATAACCACTTTTTAAACCCTCACAGTGACCAAAATGGCCATTTTTACAGAGTTTTGCTTACTCAAAAACTTCAATTTTGACCCGTTTCAGTCACAGAAATGACTTTAAACACACTTATTTTAGTTGAAAAAGTCATAATTCACATCCAACAGTCATTTAGAGTCAAAAGATTAAATGTTAAAATTTCATCATTATAGACCATTTTGGGAACGTTCGACATGTCCGGAGTCATCGTTTTTCATCCGAAAATCGATTTTTTGGACTGTACCAAAAATGATTCAAAATGTCAAATGGATCATGCCTCATGTTGAATAACCACTTTTTAAACCCTCACAGTGACCAAAATTGCCATTTTTACAGAGTTTTGCTTACTCAAAAGCTTCAATTTTGACCCGTTTCAGGCACAGAAATGACTTTAAACACACTTATTTTAGTTGAAAAAGTCATAATTCACATCCAACAGTCATTTAGAGTCAAAAGATTAAATGTTAAAATTTCATCATTATAGACCATTTTGGGAACGTTCGACATGTCCGGAGTCATCGTTTTTCATCCGAAAATTGATTTTTTGGACTGTACCAAAAATGATTAAAAATGTCAATTGGATCATGCCTCATGTTGAATAACCACTTTTTAAACCCTCACAGTGACCAAAATGGCCATTTTTACAGAGTTTTGCTTACTCAAAAACTTCAATTTTGACCCGTTTCAGTCACAGAAATGACTTTAAACACACTTATTTTAGTTGAAAAAGTCATAATTCACATCCAACAGTCATTTAGAGTCAAAAGATTAAATGTTAAAATTTCATCATTATAGACCATTTTGGGAACGTTCGACATGTCCGGAGTCATCGTTTTTCATCCGAAAATCGATTTTTTGGACTGTACCAAAAATGATTCAAAATGTCAATTGGATCATGCCTCATGTTGAATAACCACTTTTGAAACCCTCACAGTGACCAAAATTGCCATTTTTACAGAGTTTTGATTACTCAAAAGCTTCAATTTTGACCCGTTTCAGTCACAAAAATTACTTTAAACACACTTATTTTAGTTGAAAAAGTCATAATTCACATCCAACAGTCATTTAGAGTCAAAAGATTAAATGTTAAAATTTCATCATTATAGATCATTTTGGGAACGTTCGACATGTCCGGAGTCATCGTTTTTCATCCGAAAATTGATTTTTTGGACTGTACCAAAAATGATTCAAAATGTCAATTGGATCATGCCTCATGTTGAATAACCACTTTTTAAACCCTCACAGTGACCAAAATTGCCATTTTTACAGAGTTTTGCTTACTCAAAAGCTTCAATTTTGACCCGTTTCAGTCACAGAAATGACTTTAAACACACTTATTTTAGTTGAAAAAGTCATAATTCACATCCAACAGTCATTTAGAGTCAAAAGATTAAATGTTAAAATTTCATCATTATAGACCATTTTGGGAACGTTCGACATGTCCGGAGTCATTGTTTTTCATCCGAAAATCGATTTTTTGGACTGTACCAAAAATGATTCAAAATGTCAATTGGATCATGCCTCATGTTGAATAACCACTTTTGAAACCCTCACAGTGACCAAAATTGCCATTTTTACAGAGTTTTGATTACTCAAAAGCTTCAATTTTGACCCGTTTCAGTCACAAAAATTACTTTAAACACACTTATTTTAGTTGAAAAAGTCATAATTCACATCCAACAGTCATTTAGAGTCAAAAGATTAAATGTTAAAATTTCATCATTATAGACCATTTTGGGAACGTTCGACATGTCCGAAGTCATCGTTTTTCATCCGAAAATTGATTTTTTGGACTGTACCAAAAATGATTCAAAATGTCAATTGGATCATGCCTCATGTTGAATAACCACTTTTTAAACCCTCACAGTGACCAAAATTGCCATTTTTACAGAGTTTTGCTTACTCAAAAGCTTCAATTTTGACCCGTTTCAGTCACAGAAATGACTTTAAACACACTTATTTTAGTTGAAAAAGTCATAATTCACATCCAACAGTCATTTAGAGTCAAAAGATTAAATGTTAAAATTTCATCATTATAGACCATTTTGGGAACGTTCGACATGTCCGGAGTCATCGTTTTTCATCTGAAAATCGATTTTTTGGACTGTACCAAAAATGATTCAAAATGTCAATTGGATCATGCCTCATGTTGAATAACCACTTTTTAAACCCTCACAGTGACCAAAATTGCCATTTTTACAGAGTTTTGCTTACTCAAAAGCTTCAATTTTGACCTGTTTCAGGCACAGAAATGACTTTAAACACACTTATTTTAGTTGAAAAAGTCATAATTCACATCCAACAGTCATTTAGAGTCAAAAGATTAAATGTTAAAATGTCATCATTATATACCATTTTGGGAACGTTCGACATGTCCGGAGTGATCGTTTTTCATCCGAAAATTGATTTTTTGGACTGTACCAAAAATGATTCAAAATGTCAATTGGATCATGCCTCATGTTGAATAACCACTTTTTAAACCCTCACAGTGACCCAAATGGCCATTTTTACAGAGTTTTGCTTACTCAAAAACTTCAATTTTGACCCGTTTCAGTCACAGAAATGACTTTAAACACACTTATTTTAGTTGAAAAAGTCATAATTCACATCCAACAGCCATTTAGAGTCATAAGATTAAATGTTAAAATTTCATCATTATAGACCATTTTGGGAACGTTCGACATGTCCGGAGTCATCGTTTTTCATCCGAAAATCGGTTTTTTGGACTGTACCAAAAATGATTCAAAATGTCAATTGGATCATGCCTCATGTTGAATAACCACTTTTTAAACCCTCACAGTGACCAAAATTGCCATTTTTACAGAGTTTTGCTTACTCAAAAGCTTCAATTTTGACCCGTTTCAGGCACAGAAATGACTTTAAACACATTTATTTTAGTTGAAAAAGTCATAATTCACATCCAACAGTCATTTAGAGTCAAAAGATTAAATGTTAAAATTTCATCATTATAGACCATTTTGGGAACGTTCGACATGTCCGGAGTCATCGTTTTTCATCCGAAAATTGATTTTTTGGACTGTACCAAAAATGATTCAAAATGTCAATTGGATCATGCCTCATGTTGAATAACCACTTTTTAAACCCTCACAGTGACCAAAATTGCCATTTTTACAGAGTTTTGCTTACTCAAAAGCTTCAATTTTGACCCGTTTCAGTCACAGAAATGACTTTAAACACACTTATTTTAGTTGAAAAAGTCATAATTCACATCCAACAGTCATTTAGAGTCAAAAGATTAAATGTTAAAATGTCATCATTATATACCATTTTGGGAACGTTCGACATGTCCGGAGTGATCGTTTTTCATCCGAAAATTGATTTTTTGGACTGTACCAAAAATGATTCAAAATGTCAATTGGATCATGCCTCATGTTGAATAACCACTTTTTAAACCCTCACAGTGACCAAAATGGCCATTTTTACAGAGTTTTGCTTACTCAAAAACTTCAATTTTGACCCGTTTCAGTCACAGAAATGACTTTAAACACACTTATTTTAGTTGAAAAAGTCATAATTCACATCCAACAGTCATTTAGAGTCAAAAGATTAAATGTTAAAATTTCATCATTATAGACCATTTTGGGAACGTTCGACATGTCCGGAGTCATCGTTTTTCATCCGAAAATCGATTTTTTGGACTGTACCAAAAATGATTCAAAATGTCAATTGGATCATGCCTCATGTTGAATAACCACTTTTTAAACCCTCACAGTGACCAAAATTGCCATTTTTACAGAGTTTTGCTTACTCAAAAGCTTCAATTTTGACCCGTTTCAGGCACAGAAATGACTTTAAACACACTTATTTAAGTTGAAAAAGTCATAATTCACATCCAACAGTCATTTAGAGTCAAAAGATTAAATGTTAAAATTTCATCATTATAGACCATTTTGGGAACGTTCGACATGTCCGGAGTCATCGTTTTTCATCCGAAAATTGATTTTTTGGACTGTACCAAAAATGATTCAAAATGTCAATTGGATCATGCCTCATGTTGAATAACCACTTTTTAAACCCTCACAGTGACCAAAATGGCCATTTTTACAGAGTTTTGCTTACTCAAAAACTTCAATTTTGACCCGTTTCAGTCACAGAAATGACTTTAAACACACTTATTTTAGTTGAAAAAGTCATAGTTCACATCCAACAGTCATTTAGAGTCAAAAGATTAAATGTTAAAATTTCATCATTATAGACCATTTTGGGAACGTTCGACATGTCCGGAGTCATCGTTTTTCATCCGAAAATCGATTTTTTGGACTGTACCAAAAATGATTCAAAATGTCAATTGGATCATGCCTCATGTTGAATAACCACTTTTGAAACCCTCACAGTGACCAAAATTGCCATTTTTACAGAGTTTTGATTACTCAAAAGCTTCAATTTTGACCCGTTTCAGTCACAAAAATTACTTTAAACACACTTATTTTAGTTGAAAAAGTCATAATTCACATCCAACAGTCATTTAGAGTCAAAAGATTAAATGTTAAAATTTCATCATTATAGACCATTTTGGGAACGTTCGACATGTCCGGAGTCATCGTTTTTCATCCGAAAATCGATTTTTTGGACTGTACCAAAAATGATTCAAAATGTCAATTGGATCATGCCTCATGTTGAATAACCACTTTTTAAACCCTCACAGTGACCAAAATTGCCATTTTTACAGAGTTTTGCTTACTCAAAAGCTTCAATTTTGACCTGTTTCAGGCACAGAAATGACTTTAAACACACTTATTTTAGTTGAAAAAGTCATAATTCACATCCAACAGTCATTTAGAGTCAAAAGATTAAATGTTAAAATGTCATCATTATATACCATCTTGGGAACGTTCGACATGTCCGGAGTGATCGTTTTTCATCCGAAAATTGATTTTTTGGACTGTACCAAAAATGATTCAAAATGTCAATTGGATCATGCCTCATGTTGAATAACCACTTTTTAAACCCTCACAGTGACCAAAATGGCCATTTTTACAGAGTTTTGCTTACTCAAAAACTTCAATTTTGACCCGTTTCAGTCACAGAAATGACTTTAAACACACTTATTTTAGTTGAAAAAGTCATAATTCACATCCAACAGTCATTTAGAGTCAAAAGATTAAATGTTAAAATTTCATCATTATAGACCATTTTGGGAACGTTCGACATGTCCGGAGTCATCGTTTTTTATCCGAAAATCGATTTTTTGGACTGTACCAAAAATGATTCAAAATGTCAATTGGATCATGCCTCATGTTGAATAACCACTTTTTAAACCCTCACAGTGACCAAAATTGCCATTTTTACAGAGTTTTGCTTACTCAAAAGCTTCAATTTTGACCCGTTTCAGGCACAGAAATGACTTTAAACACACTTATTTTAGTTGAAAAAGTCATAATTCACATCCAACAGTCATTTAGAGTCAAAAGATTAAATGTTAAAATTTCATCATTATAGACCATTTTGGGAACGTTCGACATGTCCGGAGTCATCGTTTTTCATCCGAAAATTGATTTTTTGGACTGTACCAAAAATGATTCAAAATGTCAATTGGATCATGCCTCATGTTGAATAACCACTTTTTAAACCCTCACAGTGACCAAAATGGCCATTTTTACAGAGTTTTGCTTACTCAAAAACTTCAATTTTGACCCGTTTCAGTCACAGAAATGACTTTAAACACACTTATTTTAGTTGAAAAAGTCATAATTCACATCCAACAGTCATTTAGAGTCAAAAGATTAAATGTTAAAATTTCATCATTATAGACCATTTTGGGAACGTTCGACATGTCCGGAGTCATCGTTTTTCATCCGAAAATCGATTTTTTGGACTGTACCAAAAATGATTCAAAATGTCAATTGGATCATGCCTCATGTTGAATAACCACTTTTGAAACCCTCACAGTGACCAAAATTGCCATTTTTACAGAGTTTTGATTACTCAAAAGCTTCAATTTTGACCCGTTTCAGTCACAGAAATGACTTTAAACACACTTATTTTAGTTGAAAAAGTCATAATTCACATCCAACAGTCATTTAGAGTCAAAAGATTAAATGTTAAAATTTCATCATTATAGACCATTTTGGGAACGTTCGACATGTCCGGAGTCATTGTTTTTCATCCGAAAATCGATTTTTTGGACTGTACCAAATATGATTCAAAATGTCAATTGGATCATGCCTCATGTTGAATAACCACTTTTTAAACCCTCACAGTGACCAAAATTGCCATTTTTACAGAGTTTTGCTTACTCAAAAGCTTCAATTTTGACCCGTTTCAGTCACAGAAATGACTTTAAACACACTTATTTTAGTTGAAAAAGTCATAATTCACATCCAACAGTCATTTAGAGTCAAAAGATTAAATGTTAAAATTTCATCATTATAGACCATTTTGGGAACGTTCGACATGTCCGGAGTCATCGTTTTTCATCCGAAAATTGATTTTTTGGACTGTACCAAAAATGATTCAAAATGTCAATTGGATCATGCCTCATGTTGAATAACCACTTTTTAAACCCTCACAGTGACCAAAATTGCCATTTTTACAGAGTTTTGCTTACTCAAAAGCTTCAATTTTGACCTGTTTCAGGCACAGAAATGACTTTAAACACACTTATTTTAGTTGAAAAAGTCATAATTCACATCCAACAGTCATTTAGAGTCAAAAGATTAAATGTTAAAATGTCATCATTATATACCATTTTGGGAACGTTCGACATGTCCGGAGTGATCGTTTTTCATCCGAAAATTGATTTTTTGGACTGTACCAAAAATGATTCAAAATGTCAATTGGATCATGCCTCATGTTGAATAACCACTTTTTAAACCCTCACAGTGACCCAAATGGCCATTTTTACAGAGTTTTGCTTACTCAAAAACTTCAATTTTGACCCGTTTCAGTCACAGAAATGACTTTAAACACACTTATTTTAGTTGAAAAAGTCATAATTCACATCCAACAGTCATTTAGAGTCAAAAGATTAACAGCCTGATTCATAAAGCTTTTTTGCGCTCGCAAAGGGCCGGATTCTGAGAATCCGGCCCTTTGCGAGAGCGATTTTTGCATTTGGGATTCAGCATCCCAAATGCAAAAATCGCTAATTGCGATGTCGCAAATGTGCGAGGAATGACATTTAAGGAATCTCTATTAGAGATTCCTTAAATGCAATTCAACATCAAATTAAAATTTGCGAATTCGCAATTACTTGCCGCTATTTACCGAGAGGTCAGACCTCTCGGTAAATAGCAAAAACATAGAAAAATGCTTTTAAAAGCATTTTTCTAAGTTGCATGTTGCACACACACATGTCCTTTGGACATGTGTGTGCGCAACACCTGTTCAAATGTGCATTTTAGGGGTGCTACAGGGTGTCCTTTGGACACCCCTGGCACCCTTAAAATCGCTATCTGATTTGCGAGTAGCAAATTGCTACTCGCAAATAAGGGATACTCCCCATTCATTCCTATGGGCCTTTTGGCCCATAGGAATGAATGGGGAGAAATTTCTTTTTTTGCGAGTAGCAAATTGCTACTCGCAAATAGAGAACATGTAGGATTCGCTATTGATTTAGCAATTCCTACATGAATGCCGTTTTGCGTGTCCTCAATAGCGAGTCGCTATGATTCGCTATTAGGGCCACGCAAAACGGCCCGTACATGAATCAGGCTGCTAATGTTAAAATTTCATCATTATAGACCATTTTGGGAACGTTCGACATGTCCGGAGTCATCGTTTTTCATCCAAAAATTAATTTTTTGGACTGTACCAAAAATGATTCAAAATGTCAATTGGATCATGCCTCATGTTGAATAACCACTTTTTAAACCCTCACAGTGACCAAAATTGCCATTTTTACAGAGTTTTGCTTACTCAAAAGCTTCAATTTTGACCCGTTTCAGTCACAGAAATGACTTTAAACACACTTATTTTAGTTGAAAAAGTCATAATTCACATCCAACAGTCATTTAGAGTCAAAAGATTAAATGTTAAAATTTCATCATTATAGACCATTTTGGGAACGTTCGACATGTCCGGAGTCATCGTTTTTCATCCGAAAATCGATTTTTTGGACTGTACCAAAAATGATTCAAAATGTCAATTGGATCATGCCTCATGTTGAATAACCACTTTTTAAACCCTCACAGTGACCAAAATTGCCATTTTTACAGAGTTTTGCTTACTCAAAAGCTTCAATTTTGACCTGTTTCAGGCACAGAAATGACTTTAAACACACTTATTTTAGTTGAAAAAGTCATAATTCACATCCAACAGTCATTTAGAGTCAAAAGATTAAATGTTAAAATGTCATCATTATATACCATTTTGGGAACGTTCGACATGTCCGGAGTGATCGTTTTTCATCCGAAAATTGATTTTTTGGACTGTACCAAAAATGATTCAAAATGTCAATTGGATCATGCCTCATGTTGAATAACCACTTTTTAAACCCTCACAGTGACCAAAATGGCCATTTTTACAGAGTTTTGCTTACTCAAAAACTTCAATTTTGACCCGTTTCAGTCACAGAAATGACTTTAAACACACTTATTTTAGTTGAAAAAGTCATAATTCACATCCAACAGTCATTTAGAGTCAAAAGATTAAATGTTAAAATGTCATCATTATAGACCATTTTGGGAACGTTCGACATGTCCGGAGTCATCGTTTTTCATCCGAAAATCGATTTTTTGGACTGTACCAAAAATGATTCAAAATGTCAATTGGATCATGCCTCATGTTGAATAACCACTTTTTAAACCCTCACAGTGACCAAAATTGCCATTTTTACAGAGTTTTGCTTACTCAAAAGCTTCAATTTTGACCCGTTTCAGGCACAGAAATGACTTTAAACACACTTATTTTAGTTGAAAAAGTCATAATTCACATCCAACAGTCATTTAGAGTCAAAAGATTAAATGTTAAAATTTCATCATTATAGACCATTTTGGGAACGTTCGACATGTCCGGAGTCATCGTTTTTCATCCGAAAATTGATTTTTTGGACTGTACCAAAAATGATTCAAAATGTCAATTGGATCATGCCTCATGTTGAATAACCACTTTTTAAACCCTCACAGTGACCAAAATTGCCATTTTTACAGAGTTTTGCTTACTCAAAAGCTTCAATTTTGACCCGTTTCAGTCACAGAAATGACTTTAAACACACTTATTTTAGTTGAAAAAGTCATAATTCACATCCAACAGTCATTTAGAGTCAAAAGATTAAATGTTAAAATTTCATCATTATAGACCATTTTGGGAACGTTCGACATGTCCGGAGTCATCGTTTTTCATCCGAAAATCGATTTTTTGGACTGTACCAAAAATGATTCAAAATGTCAATTGGATCATGCCTCATGTTGAATAACCACTTTTTAAACCCTCACAGTGACCAAAATTGCCATTTTTACAGAGTTTTGCTTACTCAAAAGCTTCAATTTTGACCTGTTTCAGGCACAGAAATGACTTTAAACACACTTATTTTAGTTGAAAAAGTCATAATTCACATCCAACAGTCATTTAGAGTCAAAAGATTAAATGTTAAAATGTCATCATTATATACCATTTTGGGAACGTTCGACATGTCCGGAGTGATCGTTTTTCATCCGAAAATTGATTTTTTGGACTGTACCAAAAATGATTCAAAATGTCAATTGGATCATGCCTCATGTTGAATAACCACTTTTTAAACCCTCACAGTGACCCAAATGGCCATTTTTACAGAGTTTTGCTTACTCAAAAACTTCAATTTTGACCCGTTTCAGTCACAGAAATGACTTTAAACACACTTATTTTAGTTGAAAAAGTCATAATTCACATCCAACAGTCATTTAGAGTCAAAAGATTAACAGCCTGATTCATAAAGCTTTTTTGCGCTCGCAAAGGGCCGGATTCTGAGAATCCGGCCCTTTGCGAGAGCGATTTTTGCATTTGGGATTCAGCATCCCAAATGCAAAAATCGCTAATTGCGATGTCGCAAATGTGCGAGGAATGACATTTAAGGAATCTCTATTAGAGATTCCTTAAATGCAATTCAACATCAAATTAAAATTTGCGAATTCGCAATTACTTGCCGCTATTTACCGAGAGGTCAGACCTCTCGGTAAATAGCAAA
Organism: Lissotriton vulgaris; assembly: GCF_964263255.1. Classification (NCBI taxonomy): domain Eukaryota; kingdom Metazoa; phylum Chordata; class Amphibia; order Caudata; family Salamandridae; genus Lissotriton; species Lissotriton vulgaris. The sequence goes on from NW_028255683.1 coordinate 100,570, forward strand.
AACATAGAAAAATGCTTTTAAAAGCATTTTTCTAAGTTGCATGTTGCACACACACATGTCCTTTGGACATGTGTGTGCGCAACACCTGTTCAAATGTGCATTTTAGGGGTGCTACAGGGTGTCCTTTGGACACCCCTGGCACCCTTAAACTCGCTATCTGATTTGCGAGTAGCAAATTGCTACTCGCAAATAAGGGATACTCCCCATTCATTCCTATGGGCCTTTTGGCCCATAGGAATGAATGGGGAGAAATTCCTTTTTTTGCGAGTAGCAAATTGCTACTCGCAAATAGAGAACATGTAGGATTCGCTATTGATTTAGCAATTCCTACATGAATGCCGTTTTGCGTGTCCTCAATAGCGAGTCGCTATGATTCGCTATTAGGGCCACGCAAAACGGCCCGTACATGAATCAGGCTGCTAATGTTAAAATTTCATCATTATAGACCATTTTGGGAACGTTCGACATGTCCGGAGTCATCGTTTTTCATCCAAAAATTAATTTTTTGGACTGTACCAAAAATGATTCAAAATGTCAATTGGATCATGCCTCATGTTGAATAACCACTTTTTAAACCCTCACAGTGACCAAAATTGCCATTTTTACAGAGTTTTGCTTACTCAAAAGCTTCAATTTTGACCCGTTTCAGTCACAGAAATGACTTTAAACACACTTATTTTAGTTGAAAAAGTCATAATTCACATCCAACAGTCATTTAGAGTCAAAAGATTAAATGTTAAAATTTCATCATTATAGACCATTTTGGGAACGTTCGACATGTCCGGAGTCATCGTTTTTCATCCGAAAATCGATTTTTTGGACTGTACCAAAAATGATTCAAAATGTCAATTGGATCATGCCTCATGTTGAATAACCACTTTTTAAACCCTCACAGTGACCAAAATTGCCATTTTTACAGAGTTTTGCTTACTCAAAAGCTTCAATTTTGACCTGTTTCAGGCACAGAAATGACTTTAAACACACTTATTTTAGTTGAAAAAGTCATAATTCACATCCAACAGTCATTTAGAGTCAAAAGATTAAATGTTAAAATGTCATCATTATATACCATTTTGGGAACGTTCGACATGTCCGGAGTGATCGTTTTTCATCCGAAAATTGATTTTTTGGACTGTACCAAAAATGATTCAAAATGTCAATTGGATCATGCCTCATGTTGAATAACCACTTTTTAAACCCTCACAGTGACCAAAATGGCCATTTTTACAGAGTTTTGCTTACTCAAAAACTTCAATTTTGACCCGTTTCAGTCACAGAAATGACTTTAAACACACTTATTTTAGTTGAAAAAGTCATAATTCACATCCAACAGTCATTTAGAGTCAAAAGATTAAATGTTAAAATGTCATCATTATAGACCATTTTGGGAACGTTCGACATGTCCGGAGTCATCGTTTTTCATCCGAAAATCGATTTTTTGGACTGTACCAAAAATGATTCAAAATGTCAATTGGATCATGCCTCATGTTGAATAACCACTTTTTAAACCCTCACAGTGACCAAAATTGCCATTTTTACAGAGTTTTGCTTACTCAAAAGCTTCAATTTTGACCCGTTTCAGGCACAGAAATGACTTTAAACACACTTATTTTAGTTGAAAAAGTCATAATTCACATCCAACAGTCATTTAGAGTCAAAAGATTAAATGTTAAAATTTCATCATTATAGACCATTTTGGGAACGTTCGACATGTCCGGAGTCATCGTTTTTCATCCGAAAATTGATTTTTTGGACTGTACCAAAAATGATTCAAAATGTCAATTGGATCATGCCTCATGTTGAATAACAACTTTTTAAACCCTCACAGTGACCAAAATGGCCATTTTTACAGAGTTTTGCTTACTCAAAAACTTCAATTTTGACCCGTTTCAGTCACAGAAATGACTTTAAACACACTTATTTTAGTTGAAAAAGTCATAATTCACATCCAACAGTCATTTAGAGTCAAAAGATTAAATGTTAAAATTTCATCATTATAGACCATTTTGGGAACGTTCGACATGTCCGGAGTCATCGTTTTTCATCCGAAAATCGATTTTTTGGACTGTACCAAAAATGATTCAAAATGTCAATTGGATCATGCCTCATGTTGAATAACCACTTTTGAAACCCTCACAGTGACCAAAATTGCCATTTTTACAGAGTTTTGATTACTCAAAAGCTTCAATTTTGACCCGTTTCAGTCACAAAAATTACTTTAAACACACTTATTTTAGTTGAAAAAGTCATAATTCACATCCAACAGTCATTTAGAGTCAAAAGATTAAATGTTAAAATTTCATCATTATAGACCATTTTGGGAACGTTCGACATGTCCGGAGTCATCGTTTTTCATCCGAAAATTGATTTTTTGGACTGTACCAAAAATGATTCAAAATGTCAATTGGATCATGCCTCATGTTGAATAACCACTTTTTAAACCCTCACAGTGACCAAAATTGCCATTTCTACAGAGTTTTGCTTACTCAAAAGCTTCAATTTTGACCCGTTTCAGTCACAGAAATGACTTTAAACACACTTATTTTAGTTGAAAAAGTCATAATTCACATCCAACAGTCATTTAGAGTCAAAAGATTAAATGTCAAAATTTCATCATTATAGACCATTTTGGGAACGTTCGACATGTCCGGAGTCATTGTTTTTCATCCGAAAATCGATTTTTTGGACTGTACCAAAAATGATTCAAAATGTCAATTGGATCATGCCTCATGTTGAATAACCACTTTTGAAACCCTCACAGTGACCAAAATTGCCATTTTTACAGAGTTTTGATTACTCAAAAGCTTCAATTTTGACCCGTTTCAGTCACAAAAATTACTTTAAACACACTTATTTTAGTTGAAAAAGTCATAATTCACATCCAACAGTCATTTAGAGTCAAAAGATTAAATGTTAAGATTTCATCATTATAGACCATTTTGGGAACGTTCGACATGTCCGGAGTCATCGTTTTTCATCCGAAAATTGATTTTTTGGACTGTACCAAAAATGATTCAAAATGTCAATTGGATCATGCCTCATGTTGAATAACCACTTTTTAAACCCTCACAGTGACCAAAATTGCCATTTTTACAGAGTTTTGCTTACTCAAAAGCTTCAATTTTGACCCGTTTCAGTCACAGAAATGACTTTAAACACACTTATTTTAGTTGAAAAAGTCATAATTCACATCCAACAGTCATTTAGAGTCAAAAGATTAAATGTTAAAATTTCATCATTATAGACCATTTTGGGAACGTTCGACATGTCCGGAGTCATCGTTTTTCATCCGAAAATCGATTTTTTGGACTGTACCAAAAATGATTCAAAATGTCAATTGGATCATGCCTCATGTTGAATAACCACTTTTTAAACCCTCACAGTGACCAAAATTGCCATTTTTACAGAGTTTTGCTTACTCAAAAGCTTCAATTTTGACCTGTTTCAGGCACAGAAATGACTTTAAACACACTTATTTTAGTTGAAAAAGTCATAATTCACATCCAACAGTCATTTAGAGTCAAAAGATTCAATGTTAAAATGTCATCATTATATACCATTTTGGGAACGTTCGACATGTCCGGAGTGATCGTTTTTCATCCGAAAATTGATTTTTTGGACTGTACCAAAAATGATTCAAAATGTCAATTGGATCATGCCTCATGTTGAATACCCACTTTTTAAACCCTCACAGTGACCCAAATGGCCATTTTTACAGAGTTTTGCTTACTCAAAAACTTCAATTTTGACCCGTTTCAGTCACAGAAATGACTTTAAACACACTTATTTTAGTTGAAAAAGTCATAATTCACATCCAACAGTCATTTAGAGTCATAAGATTAAATGTTAAAATTTCATCATTATAGACCATTTTGGGAACGTTCGACATGTCCGGAGTCATCGTTTTTCATCCGAAAATCGATTTTTTGGACTGTACCAAAAATGATTCAAAATGTCAATTGGATCATGCCTCATGTTGAATAACCACTTTTTAAACCCTCACAGTGACCAAAATTGCCATTTTTACAGAGTTTTGCTTACTCAAAAGCTTCAATTTTGACCCGTTTCAGGCACAGAAATGACTTTAAACACACTTATTTTAGTTGAAAAAGTCATAATTCACATCCAAGAGTCATTTAGAGTCAAAAGATTAAATGTTAAAATTTCATCATTATAGACCATTTTGGGAACGTTCGACATGTCCGGAGTCATCGTTTTTCATCCGAAAATTGATTTTTTGGACTGTACCAAAAATGATTCAAAATGTCAATTGGATCATGCCTCATGTTGAATAACCACTTTTTAAACCCTCACAGTGACCAAAATTGCCATTTTTACAGAGTTTTGCTTACTCAAAAGCTTCAATTTTGACCCGTTTCAGTCACAGAAATGACTTTAAACACACTTATTTTAGTTGAAAAAGTCATAATTCACATCCAACAGTCATTTAGAGTCAAAAGATTAAATGTTAAAATTTCATCATTATAGACCATTTTGGGAACGTTCGACATGTCCGGAGTCATCGTTTTTCATCCGAAAATCGATTTTTTGGACTGTACCAAAAATGATTCAAAATGTCAATTGGATCATGCCTCATGTTGAATAACCACTTTTTAAACCCTCACAGTGACCAAAATTGCCATTTTTACAGAGTTTTGCTTACTCAAAAGCTTCAATTTTGACCTGTTTCAGGCACAGAAATGACTTTAAACACACTTATTTTAGTTGAAAAAGTCATAATTCACATCCAACAGTCATTTAGAGTCAAAAGATTAAATGTTAAAATGTCATCATTATATACCATTTTGGGAACGTTCGACATGTCCGGAGTGATCGTTTTTCATCCGAAAATTGATTTTTTGGACTGTACCAAAAATGATTCAAAATGTCAATTGGATCATGCCTCATGTTGAATAACCACTTTTTAAACCCTCACAGTGACCAAAATGGCCATTTTTACAGAGTTTTGCTTACTCAATAACTTCAATTTTGACCCGTTTCAGTCACAGAAATGACTTTAAACACACTTATTTTAGTTGAAAAAGTCATAATTCACATCCAACAGTCATTTAGAGTCAAAAGATTAAATGTTAAAATTTCATCATTATAGACCATTTTGGGAACGTTCGACATGTCCGGAGTCATCGTTTTTCATCCGAAAATCGATTTTTTGGACTGTACCAAAAATGATTCAAAATGTCAATTGGATCATGCCTCATGTTGAATAACCACTTTTTAAACCCTCACAGTGACCAAAATTGCCATTTTTACAGAGTTTTGCTTACTCAAAAGCTTCAATTTTGACCCGTTTCAGGCACAGAAATGACTTTAAACACACTTATTTTAGTTGAAAAAGTCATAATTCACATCCAACAGTCATTTAGAGTCAAAAGATTAAATGTTAAAATTTCATCATTATAGACCATTTTGGGAACGTTCGACATGTCCGGAGTCATCGTTTTTCATCCGAAAATTGATTTTTTGGACTGTACCAAAAATGATTCAAAATGTCAATTGGATCATGCCTCATGTTGAATAACCACTTTTTAAACCCTCACAGTGACCAAAATGGCCATTTTTACAGAGTTTTGCTTACTCAAAAACTTCAATTTTGACCCGTTTCAGTCACAGAAATGACTTTAAACACACTTATTTTAGTTGAAAAAGTCATAGTTCACATCCAACAGTCATTTAGAGTCAAAAGATTAAATGTTAAAATTTCATCATTATAGACCATTTTGGGAACGTTCGACATGTCCGGAGTCATCGTTTTTCATCCAAAAATCGATTTTTTGGACTGTACCAAAAATGATTCAAAATGTCAATTGGATCATGCCTCATGTTGAATAACCACTTTTTAAACCCTCACAGTGACCAAAATTGCCATTTTTACAGAGTTTTGCTTACTCAAAAGCTTCAATTTTGACCTGTTTCAGGCACAGAAATGACTTTAAACACACTTATTTTAGTTGAAAAAGTCATAATTCACATCCAACAGTCATTTAGAGTCAAAAGATTAAATGTTAAAATGTCATCATTATATACCATTTTGGGAACGTTCGACATGTCCGGAGTGATCGTTTTTCATCCGAAAATTGATTTTTTGGACTGTACCAAAAATGATTCAAAATGTCAATTGGATCATGCCTCATGTTGAATAACCACTTTTTAAACCCTCACAGTGACCAAAATGGCCATTTTTACAGAGTTTTGCTTACTCAAAAACTTCAATTTTGACCCGTTTCAGTCACAGAAATGACTTTAAACACACTTATTTTAGTTGAAAAAGTCATAATTCACATCCAACAGTCATTTAGAGTCAAAAGATTAAATGTTAAAATTTCATCATTATAGACCATTTTGGGAACGTTCGACATGTCCGGAGTCATCGTTTTTCATCCGAAAATCGATTTTTTGGACTGTACCAAAAATGATTCAAAATGTCAATTGGATCATGCCTCATGTTGAATAACCACTTTTTAAACCCTCACAGTGACCAAAATTGCCATTTTTACAGAGTTTTGCTTACTCAAAAGCTTCAATTTTGACCCGTTTCAGGCACAGAAATGACTTTAAACACACTTATTTTAGTTGAAAAAGTCATAATTCACATCCAACAGTCATTTAGAGTCAAAAGATTAAATGTTAAAATTTCATCATTATAGACCATTTTGGGAACGTTCGACATGTCCGGAGTCATCGTTTTTCATCCGAAAATCGATTTTTTGGACTGTACCAAAAATGATTCAAAATGTCAATTGGATCATGCCTCATGTTGAATAACCACTTTTGAAACCCTCACAGTGACCAAAATTGCCATTTTTACAGAGTTTTGATTACTCAAAAGCTTCAATTTTGACCCGTTTCAGTCACAAAAATTACTTTAAACACACTTATTTTAGTTGAAAAAGTCATAATTCACATCCAACAGTCATTTAGAGTCAAAAGATTAAATGTTAAAATTTCATCATTATAGACCATTTTGGGAACGTTCGACATGTCCGGAGTCATCGTTTTTCATCCGAAAATTGATTTTTTGGACTTTACCAAAAATGATTCAAAATGTCAATTGGATCATGCCTCATGTTGAATAACCACTTTTTAAACCCTCACAGTGACCAAAATTGCCATTTTTACAGAGTTTTGCTTACTCAAAAGCTTCAATTTTGACCCGTTTCAGGCACAGAAATGACTTTAAACACACTTATTTTAGTTGAAAAAGTCATAATTCACATCCAACAGTCATTTAGAGTCAAAAGATTAAATGTTAAAATTTCATCATTATAGACCATTTTGGGAACGTTCGACATGTCCGGAGTCATCGTTTTTCATCCGAAAATTGATTTTTTGGACTGTACCAAAAATGATTCAAAATGTCAATTGGATCATGCCTCATGTTGAATAACCACTTTTTAAACCCTCACAGTGACCAAAATTGCCATTTTTACAGAGTTTTGCTTACTCAAAAGCTTCAATTTTGACCCGTTTCAGTCACAGAAATGACTTTAAACACACTTATTTTAGTTGAAAAAGTCATAATTCACATCCAACAGTCATTTAGAGTCAAAAGATTAAATGTTAAAATTTCATCATTATAGACCATTTTGGGAACGTTCGACATGTCCGGAGTCATTGTTTTTCATCCGAAAATCGATTTTTTGGACTGTACCAAAAATGATTCAAAATGTCAATTGGATCATGCCTCATGTTGAATAACCACTTTTGAAACCCTCACAGTGACCAAAATTGCCATTTTTACAGAGTTTTGATTACTCAAAAGCTTCAATTTTGACCCGTTTCAGTCACAAAAATTACTTTAAACACACTTATTTTAGTTGAAAAAGTCATAATTCACATCCAACAGTCATTTAGAGTCAAAAGATTAAATGTTAAAATTTCATCATTATAGACCATTTTGGGAACGTTCGACATGTCCGGAGTCATCGTTTTTCATCCGAAAATTGATTTTTTGGACTGTACCAAAAATGATTCAAAATGTCAATTGGATCATGCCTCATGTTGAATAACCACTTTTTAAACCCTCACAGTGACCAAAATTGCCATTTTTACAGAGTTTTGCTTACTCAAAAGCTTCAATTTTGACCCGTTTCAGTCACAGAAATGACTTTAAACACACTTATTTTAGTTGAAAAAGTCATAATTCACATCCAACAGTCATTTAGAGTCAAAAGATTAAATGTTAAAATTTCATCATTATAGACCATTTTGGGAACGTTCGACATGTCCGGAGTCATCGTTTTTCATCCGAAAATCGATTTTTTGGACTGTACCAAAAATGATTCAAAATGTCAATTGGATCATGCCTCATGTTGAATAACCACTTTTTAAACCCTCACAGTGACCAAAATTGCCATTTTTACAGAGTTTTGCTTACTCAAAAGCTTCAATTTTGACCTGTTTCAGGCACAGAAATGACTTTAAACACACTTATTTTAGTTGAAAAAGTCATAATTCACATCCAACAGTCATTTAGAGTCAAAAGATTAAATGTTAAAATGTCATCATTATATACCATTTTGGGAACGTTCGACATGTCCGGAGTGATCGTTTTTCATCCGAAAATTGATTTTTTGGACTGTACCAAAAATGATTCAAAATGTCAATTGGATCATGCCTCATGTTGAATAACCACTTTTTAAACCCTCACAGTGACCCAAATGGCCATTTTTACAGAGTTTTGCTTACTCAAAAACTTCAATTTTGACCCGTTTCAGTCACAGAAATGACTTTAAACACACTTATTTTAGTTGAAAAAGTCATAATTCACATCCAACAGTCATTTAGAGTCAAAAGATTAACAGCCTGATTCATAAAGCTTTTTTGCGCTCGCAAAGGGCCGGATTCTGAGAATCCGGCCCTTTGCGAGAGCGATTTTTGCATTTGGGATTCAGCATCCCAAATGCAAAAATCGCTAATTGCGATGTCGCAAATGTGCGAGGAATGACATTTAAGGAATCTCTATTAGAGATTCCTTAAATGCAATTCAACATCAAATTAAAATTTGCGAATTCGCAATTACTTGCCGCTATTTACCGAGAGGTCAGACCTCTCGGTAAATAGCAAAAACATAGAAAAATGCTTTTAAAAGCATTTTTCTAAGTTGCATGTTGCACACACACATGTCCTTTGGACATGTGTGTGCGCAACACCTGTTCAAATGTGCATTTTAGGGGTGCTACAGGGTGTCCTTTGGACACCCCTGGCACCCTTAAAATCGCTATCTGATTTGCGAGTAGCAAATTGCTACTCGCAAATAAGGGATACTCCCCATTCATTCCTATGGGCCTTTTGGCCCATAGGAATGAATGGGGAGAAATTCCTTTTTTTGCGAGTAGCAAATTGCTACTCGCAAATAGAGAACATGTAGGATTCGCTATTGATTTAGCAATTCCTACATGAATGCCGTTTTGCGTGTCCTCAATAGCGAGTCGCTATGATTCGCTATTAGGGCCACGCAAAACGGCCCGTACATGAATCAGGCTGCTAATGTTAAAATTTCATCATTATAGACCATTTTGGGAACGTTCGACATGTCCGGAGTCATCGTTTTTCATCCAAAAATTAATTTTTTGGACTGTACCAAAAATGATTCAAAATGTCAATTGGATCATGCCTCATGTTGAATAACCACTTTTTAAACCCTCACAGTGACCAAAATTGCCATTTTTACAGAGTTTTGCTTACTCAAAAGCTTCAATTTTGACCCGTTTCAGTCACAGAAATGACTTTAAACACACTTATTTTAGTTGAAAAAGTCATAATTCACATCCAACAGTCATTTGGAGTCAAAAGATTAAATGTTAAAATTTCATCATTATAGACCATTTTGGGAACGTTCGACATGTCCGGAGTCATCGTTTTTCATCCGAAAATCGATTTTTTGGACTGTACCAAAAATGATTCAAAATGTCAATTGGATCATGCCTCATGTTGAATAACCACTTTTTAAACCCTCACAGTGACCAAAATTGCCATTTTTACAGAGTTTTGCTTACTCAAAAGCTTCAATTTTGACCTGTTTCAGGCACAGAAATGACTTTAAACACACTTATTTTAGTTGAAAAAGTCATAATTCACATCCAACAGTCATTTAGAGTCAAAAGATTAAATGTTAAAATGTCATCATTATATACCATTTTGGGAACGTTCGACATGTCCGGAGTGATCGTTTTTCATCCGAAAATTGATTTTTTGGACTGTACCAAAAATGATTCAAAATGTCAATTGGATCATGCCTCATGTTGAATAACCACTTTTTAAACCCTCACAGTGACCAAAATGGCCATTTTTACAGAGTTTTGCTTACTCAAAAACTTCAATTTTGACCCGTTTCAGTCACAGAAATGACTTTAAACACACTTATTTTAGTTGAAAAAGTCATAATTCACATCCAACAGTCATTTAGAGTCAAAAGATTAAATGTTAAAATGTCATCATTATAGACCATTTTGGGAACGTTCGACATGTCCGGAGTCATCGTTTTTCATCCGAAAATCGATTTTTTGGACTGTACCAAAAATGATTCAAAATGTCAATTGGATCATGCCTCATGTTGAATAACCACTTTTTAAACCCTCACAGTGACCAAAATTGCCATTTTTACAGAGTTTTGCTTACTCAAAAGCTTCAATTTTGACCCGTTTCAGGCACAGAAATGACTTTAAACACACTTATTTTAGTTGAAAAAGTCATAATTCACATCCAACAGTCATTTAGAGTCAAAAGATTAAATGTTAAAATTTCATCATTATAGACCATTTTGGGAACGTTCGACATGTCCGGAGTCATCGTTTTTCATCCGAAAATTGATTTTTTGGACTGTACCAAAAATGATTCAAAATGTCAATTGGATCATGCCTCATGTTGAATAACAACTTTTTAAACCCTCACAGTGACCAAAATGGCCATTTTTACAGAGTTTTGCTTACTCAAAAACTTCAATTTTGACCCGTTTCAGTCACAGAAATGACTTTAAACACACTTATTTTAGTTGAAAAAGTCATAATTCACATCCAACAGTCATTTAGAGTCAAAAGATTAAATGTTAAAATTTCATCATTATAGACCATTTTGGGAACGTTCGACATGTCCGGAGTCATCGTTTTTCATCCGAAAATCGATTTTTTGGACTGTACCAAAAATGATTCAAAATGTCAATTGGATCATGCCTCATGTTGAATAACCACTTTTGAAACCCTCACAGTGACCAAAATTGCCATTTTTACAGAGTTTTGATTACTCAAAAGCTTCAATTTTGACCCGTTTCAGTCACAAAAATTACTTTAAACACACTTATTTTAGTTGAAAAAGTCATAATTCACATCCAACAGTCATTTAGAGTCAAAAGATTAAATGTTAAAATTTCATCATTATAGACCATTTTGGGAACGTTCGACATGTCCGGAGTCATCGTTTTTCATCCGAAAATTGATTTTTTGGACTGTACCAAAAATGATTCAAAATGTCAATTGGATCATGCCTCATGTTGAATAACCACTTTTTAAACCCTCACAGTGACCAAAATTGCCATTTTTACAGAGTTTTGCTTACTCAAAAGCTTCAATTTTGACCCGTTTCAGTCACAGAAATGACTTTAAACACACTTATTTTAGTTGAAAAAGTCATAATTCACATCCAACAGTCATTTAGAGTCAAAAGATTAAATGTTAAAATTTCATCATTATAGACCATTTTGGGAACGTTCGACATGTCCGGAGTCATCGTTTTTCATCCGAAAATCGATTTTTTGGACTGTACCAAAAATGATTCAAAATGTCAATTGGATCATGCCTCATGTTGAATAACCACTTTTTAAACCCTCACAGTGACCAAAATTGCCATTTTTACAGAGTTTTGCTTACTCAAAAGCTTCAATTTTGACCTGTTTCAGGCACAGAAATGACTTTAAACACACTTATTTTAGTTGAAAAAGTCATAATTCACATCCAACAGTCATTTAGAGTCAAAAGATTAAATGTTAAAATGTCATCATTATATACCATTTTGGGAACGTTCGACATGTCCGGAGTGATCGTTTTTCATCCGAAAATTGATTTTTTGGACTGTACCAAAAATGATTCAAAATGTCAATTGGATCATGCCTCATGTTGAATAACCACTTTTTAAACCCTCACAGTGACCCAAATGGCCATTTTTACAGAGTTTTGCTTACTCAAAAACTTCAATTTTGACCCGTTTCAGTCACAGAAATGACTTTAAACACACTTATTTTAGTTGAAAAAGTCATAATTCACATCCAACAGTCATTTAGAGTCAAAAGATTAACAGCCTGATTCATAAAGCTTTTTTGCGCTCGCAAAGGGCCGGATTCTGAGAATCCGGCCCTTTGCGAGAGCGATTTTTGCATTTGGGATTCAGCATCCCAAATGCAAAAATCGCTAATTGCGATGTCGCAAATGTGCGAGGAATGACATTTAAGGAATCTCTATTAGAGATTCCTTAAATGCAATTCAACATCAAATTAAAATTTGCGAATTCGCAATTACTTGCCGCTATTTACCGAGAGGTCAGACCTCTCGGTAAATAGCAAAAACATAGAAAAATGCTTTTAAAAGCATTTTTCTAAGTTGCATGTTGCACACACACATGTCCTTTGGACATGTGTGTGCGCAACACCTGTTCAAATGTGCATTTTAGGGGTGCTACAGGGTGTCCTTTGGACACCCCTGGCACCCTTAAACTCGCTATCTGATTTGCGAGTAGCAAATTGCTACTCGCAAATAAGGGATACTCCCCATTCATTCCTATGGGCCTTTTGGCCCATAGGAATGAATGGGGAGAAATTCCTTTTTTTGCGAGTAGCAAATTGCTACTCGCAAATAGAGAACATGTAGGATTCGCTATTGATTTAGCAATTCCTACATGAATGCCGTTTTGCGTGTCCTCAATAGCGAGTCGCTATGATTCGCTATTAGGGCCACGCAAAACGGCCCGTACATGAATCAGGCTGCTAATGTTAAAATTTCATCATTATAGACCATTTTGGGAACGTTCGACATGTCCGGAGTCATCGTTTTTCATCCAAAAATTAATTTTTTGGACTGTACCAAAAATGATTCAAAATGTCAATTGGATCATGCCTCATGTTGAATAACCACTTTTTAAACCCTCACAGTGACCAAAATTGCCATTTTTACAGAGTTTTGCTTACTCAAAAGCTTCAATTTTGACCCGTTTCAGTCACAGAAATGACTTTAAACACACTTATTTTAGTTGAAAAAGTCATAATTCACATCCAACAGTCATTTAGAGTCAAAAGATTAAATGTTAAAATTTCATCATTATAGACCATTTTGGGAACGTTCGACATGTCCGGAGTCATCGTTTTTCATCCGAAAATCGATTTTTTGGACTGTACCAAAAATGATTCAAAATGTCAATTGGATCATGCCTCATGTTGAATAACCACTTTTTAAACCCTCACAGTGACCAAAATTGCCATTTTTACAGAGTTTTGCTTACTCAAAAGCTTCAATTTTGACCTGTTTCAGGCACAGAAATGACTTTAAACACACTTATTTTAGTTGAAAAAGTCATAATTCACATCCAACAGTCATTTAGAGTCAAAAGATTAAATGTTAAAATGTCATCATTATATACCATTTTGGGAACGTTCGACATGTCCGGAGTGATCGTTTTTCATCCGAAAATTGATTTTTTGGACTGTACCAAAAATGATTCAAAATGTCAATTGGATCATGCCTCATGTTGAATAACCACTTTTTAAACCCTCACAGTGACCAAAATGGCCATTTTTACAGAGTTTTGCTTACTCAAAAACTTCAATTTTGACCCGTTTCAGTCACAGAAATGACTTTAAACACACTTATTTTAGTTGAAAAAGTCATAATTCACATCCAACAGTCATTTAGAGTCAAAAGATTAAATGTTAAAATGTCATCATTATAGACCATTTTGGGAACGTTCGACATGTCCGGAGTCATCGTTTTTCATCCGAAAATCGATTTTTTGGACTGTACCAAAAATGATTCAAAATGTCAATTGGATCATGCCTCATGTTGAATAACCACTTTTTAAACCCTCACAGTGACCAAAATTGCCATTTTTACAGAGTTTTGCTTACTCAAAAGCTTCAATTTTGACCCGTTTCAGGCACAGAAATGACTTTAAACACACTTATTTTAGTTGAAAAAGTCATAATTCACATCCAACAGTCATTTAGAGTCAAAAGATTAAATGTTAAAATTTCATCATTATAGACCATTTTGGGAACGTTCGACATGTCCGGAGTCATCGTTTTTCATCCGAAAATTGATTTTTTGGACTGTACCAAAAATGATTCAAAATGTCAATTGGATCATGCCTCATGTTGAATAACAACTTTTTAAACCCTCACAGTGACCAAAATGGCCATTTTTACAGAGTTTTGCTTACTCAAAAACTTCAATTTTGACCCGTTTCAGTCACAGAAATGACTTTAAACACACTTATTTTAGTTGAAAAAGTCATAATTCACATCCAACAGTCATTTAGAGTCAAAAGATTAAATGTTAAAATTTCATCATTATAGACCATTTTGGGAACGTTCGACATGTCCGGAGTCATCGTTTTTCATCCGAAAATCGATTTTTTGGACTGTACCAAAAATGATTCAAAATGTCAATTGGATCATGCCTCATGTTGAATAACCACTTTTGAAACCCTCACAGTGACCAAAATTGCCATTTTTACAGAGTTTTGATTACTCAAAAGCTTCAATTTTGACCCGTTTCAGTCACAAAAATTACTTTAAACACACTTATTTTAGTTGAAAAAGTCATAATTCACATCCAACAGTCATTTAGAGTCAAAAGATTAAATGTTAAAATTTCATCATTATAGACCATTTTGGGAACGTTCGACATGTCCGGAGTCATCGTTTTTCATCCGAAAATTGATTTTTTGGACTGTACCAAAAATGATTCAAAATGTCAATTGGATCATGCCTCATGTTGAATAACCACTTTTTAAACCCTCACAGTGACCAAAATTGCCATTTCTACAGAGTTTTGCTTACTCAAAAGCTTCAATTTTGACCCGTTTCAGTCACAGAAATGACTTTAAACACACTTATTTTAGTTGAAAAAGTCATAATTCACATCCAACAGTCATTTAGAGTCAAAAGATTAAATGTCAAAATTTCATCATTATAGACCATTTTGGGAACGTTCGACATGTCCGGAGTCATTGTTTTTCATCCGAAAATCGATTTTTTGGACTGTACCAAAAATGATTCAAAATGTCAATTGGATCATGCCTCATGTTGAATAACCACTTTTGAAACCCTCACAGTGACCAAAATTGCCATTTTTACAGAGTTTTGATTACTCAAAAGCTTCAATTTTGACCCGTTTCAGTCACAAAAATTACTTTAAACACACTTATTTTAGTTGAAAAAGTCATAATTCACATCCAACAGTCATTTAGAGTCAAAAGATTAAATGTTAAGATTTCATCATTATAGACCATTTTGGGAACGTTCGACATGTCCGGAGTCATCGTTTTTCATCCGAAAATTGATTTTTTGGACTGTACCAAAAATGATTCAAAATGTCAATTGGATCATGCCTCATGTTGAATAACCACTTTTTAAACCCTCACAGTGACCAAAATTGCCATTTTTACAGAGTTTTGCTTACTCAAAAGCTTCAATTTTGACCCGTTTCAGTCACAGAAATGACTTTAAACACACTTATTTTAGTTGAAAAAGTCATAATTCACATCCAACAGTCATTTAGAGTCAAAAGATTAAATGTTAAAATTTCATCATTATAGACCATTTTGGGAACGTTCGACATGTCCGGAGTCATCGTTTTTCATCCGAAAATCGATTTTTTGGACTGTACCAAAAATGATTCAAAATGTCAATTGGATCATGCCTCATGTTGAATAACCACTTTTTAAACCCTCACAGTGACCAAAATTGCCATTTTTACAGAGTTTTGCTTACTCAAAAGCTTCAATTTTGACCTGTTTCAGGCACAGAAATGACTTTAAACACACTTATTTTAGTTGAAAAAGTCATAATTCACATCCAACAGTCATTTAGAGTCAAAAGATTAAATGTTAAAATGTCATCATTATATACCATTTTGGGAACGTTCGACATGTCCGGAGTGATCGTTTTTCATCCGAAAATTGATTTTTTGGACTGTACCAAAAATGATTCAAAATGTCAATTGGATCATGCCTCATGTTGAATACCCACTTTTTAAACCCTCACAGTGACCCAAATGGCCATTTTTACAGAGTTTTGCTTACTCAAAAACTTCAATTTTGACCCGTTTCAGTCACAGAAATGACTTTAAACACACTTATTTTAGTTGAAAAAGTCATAATTCACATCCAACAGTCATTTAGAGTCATAAGATTAAATGTTAAAATTTCATCATTATAGACCATTTTGGGAACGTTCGACATGTCCGGAGTCATCGTTTTTCATCCGAAAATCGATTTTTTGGACTGTACCAAAAATGATTCAAAATGTCAATTGGATCATGCCTCATGTTGAATAACCACTTTTTAAACCCTCACAGTGACCAAAATTGCCATTTTTACAGAGTTTTGCTTACTCAAAAGCTTCAATTTTGACCCGTTTCAGGCACAGAAATGACTTTAAACACACTTATTTTAGTTGAAAAAGTCATAATTCACATCCAAGAGTCATTTAGAGTCAAAAGATTAAATGTTAAAATTTCATCATTATAGACCATTTTGGGAACGTTCGACATGTCCGGAGTCATCGTTTTTCATCCGAAAATTGATTTTTTGGACTGTACCAAAAATGATTCAAAATGTCAATTGGATCATGCCTCATGTTGAATAACCACTTTTTAAACCCTCACAGTGACCAAAATTGCCATTTTTACAGAGTTTTGCTTACTCAAAAGCTTCAATTTTGACCCGTTTCAGTCACAGAAATGACTTTAAACACACTTATTTTAGTTGAAAAAGTCATAATTCACATCCAACAGTCATTTAGAGTCAAAAGATTAAATGTTAAAATTTCATCATTATAGACCATTTTGGGAACGTTCGACATGTCCGGAGTCATCGTTTTTCATCCGAAAATCGATTTTTTGGACTGTACCAAAAATGATTCAAAATGTCAATTGGATCATGCCTCATGTTGAATAACCACTTTTTAAACCCTCACAGTGACCAAAATTGCCATTTTTACAGAGTTTTGCTTACTCAAAAGCTTCAATTTTGACCTGTTTCAGGCACAGAAATGACTTTAAACACACTTATTTTAGTTGAAAAAGTCATAATTCACATCCAACAGTCATTTAGAGTCAAAAGATTAAATGTTAAAATGTCATCATTATATACCATTTTGGGAACGTTCGACATGTCCGGAGTGATCGTTTTTCATCCGAAAATTGATTTTTTGGACTGTACCAAAAATGATTCAAAATGTCAATTGGATCATGCCTCATGTTGAATAACCACTTTTTAAACCCTCACAGTGACCAAAATGGCCATTTTTACAGAGTTTTGCTTACTCAAAAACTTCAATTTTGACCCGTTTCAGTCACAGAAATGACTTTAAACACACTTATTTTAGTTGAAAAAGTCATAATTCACATCCAACAGTCATTTAGAGTCAAAAGATTAAATGTTAAAATTTCATCATTATAGACCATTTTGGGAACGTTCGACATGTCCGGAGTCATCGTTTTTCATCCGAAAATCGATTTTTTGGACTGTACCAAAAATGATTCAAAATGTCAATTGGATCATGCCTCATGTTGAATAACCACTTTTTAAACCCTCACAGTGACCAAAATTGCCATTTTTACAGAGTTTTGCTTACTCAAAAGCTTCAATTTTGACCCGTTTCAGGCACAGAAATGACTTTAAACACACTTATTTTAGTTGAAAAAGTCATAATTCACATCCAACAGTCATTTAGAGTCAAAAGATTAAATGTTAAAATTTCATCATTATAGACCATTTTGGGAACGTTCGACATGTCCGGAGTCATCGTTTTTCATCCGAAAATTGATTTTTTGGACTGTACCAAAAATGATTCAAAATGTCAATTGGATCATGCCTCATGTTGAATAACCACTTTTTAAACCCTCACAGTGACCAAAATGGCCATTTTTACAGAGTTTTGCTTACTCAAAAACTTCAATTTTGACCCGTTTCAGTCACAGAAATGACTTTAAACACACTTATTTTAGTTGAAAAAGTCATAGTTCACATCCAACAGTCATTTAGAGTCAAAAGATTAAATGTTAAAATTTCATCATTATAGACCATTTTGGGAACGTTCGACATGTCCGGAGTCATCGTTTTTCATCCAAAAATCGATTTTTTGGACTGTACCAAAAATGATTCAAAATGTCAATTGGATCATGCCTCATGTTGAATAACCACTTTTTAAACCCTCACAGTGACCAAAATTGCCATTTTTACAGAGTTTTGCTTACTCAAAAGCTTCAATTTTGACCTGTTTCAGGCACAGAAATGACTTTAAACACACTTATTTTAGTTGAAAAAGTCATAATTCACATCCAACAGTCATTTAGAGTCAAAAGATTAAATGTTAAAATGTCATCATTATATACCATTTTGGGAACGTTCGACATGTCCGGAGTGATCGTTTTTCATCCGAAAATTGATTTTTTGGACTGTACCAAAAATGATTCAAAATGTCAATTGGATCATGCCTCATGTTGAATAACCACTTTTTAAACCCTCACAGTGACCAAAATGGCCATTTTTACAGAGTTTTGCTTACTCAAAAACTTCAATTTTGACCCGTTTCAGTCACAGAAATGACTTTAAACACACTTATTTTAGTTGAAAAAGTCATAATTCACATCCAACAGTCATTTAGAGTCAAAAGATTAAATGTTAAAATTTCATCATTATAGACCATTTTGGGAACGTTCGACATGTCCGGAGTCATCGTTTTTCATCCGAAAATCGATTTTTTGGACTGTACCAAAAATGATTCAAAATGTCAATTGGATCATGCCTCATGTTGAATAACCACTTTTTAAACCCTCACAGTGACCAAAATTGCCATTTTTACAGAGTTTTGCTTACTCAAAAGCTTCAATTTTGACCCGTTTCAGGCACAGAAATGACTTTAAACACACTTATTTTAGTTGAAAAAGTCATAATTCACATCCAACAGTCATTTAGAGTCAAAAGATTAAATGTTAAAATTTCATCATTATAGACCATTTTGGGAACGTTCGACATGTCCGGAGTCATCGTTTTTCATCCGAAAATCGATTTTTTGGACTGTACCAAAAATGATTCAAAATGTCAATTGGATCATGCCTCATGTTGAATAACCACTTTTGAAACCCTCACAGTGACCAAAATTGCCATTTTTACAGAGTTTTGATTACTCAAAAGCTTCAATTTTGACCCGTTTCAGTCACAAAAATTACTTTAAACACACTTATTTTAGTTGAAAAAGTCATAATTCACATCCAACAGTCATTTAGAGTCAAAAGATTAAATGTTAAAATTTCATCATTATAGACCATTTTGGGAACGTTCGACATGTCCGGAGTCATCGTTTTTCATCCGAAAATTGATTTTTTGGACTGTACCAAAAATGATTCAAAATGTCAATTGGATCATGCCTCATGTTGAATAACCACTTTTTAAACCCTCACAGTGACCAAAATTGCCATTTTTACAGAGTTTTGCTTACTCAAAAGCTTCAATTTTGACCCGTTTCAGGCACAGAAATGACTTTAAACACACTTATTTTAGTTGAAAAAGTCATAATTCACATCCAACAGTCATTTAGAGTCAAAAGATTAAATGTTAAAATTTCATCATTATAGACCATTTTGGGAACGTTCGACATGTCCGGAGTCATCGTTTTTCATCCGAAAATTGATTTTTTGGACTGTACCAAAAATGATTCAAAATGTCAATTGGATCATGCCTCATGTTGAATAACCACTTTTTAAACCCTCACAGTGACCAAAATTGCCATTTTTACAGAGTTTTGCTTACTCAAAAGCTTCAATTTTGACCCGTTTCAGTCACAGAAATGACTTTAAACACACTTATTTTAGTTGAAAAAGTCATAATTCACATCCAACAGTCATTTAGAGTCAAAAGATTAAATGTTAAAATTTCATCATTATAGACCATTTTGGGAACGTTCGACATGTCCGGAGTCATTGTTTTTCATCCGAAAATCGATTTTTTGGACTGTACCAAAAATGATTCAAAATGTCAATTGGATCATGCCTCATGTTGAATAACCACTTTTGAAACCCTCACAGTGACCAAAATTGCCATTTTTACAGAGTTTTGATTACTCAAAAGCTTCAATTTTGACCCGTTTCAGTCACAAAAATTACTTTAAACACACTTATTTTAGTTGAAAAAGTCATAATTCACATCCAACAGTCATTTAGAGTCAAAAGATTAAATGTTAAAATTTCATCATTATAGACCATTTTGGGAACGTTCGACATGTCCGGAGTCATCGTTTTTCATCCGAAAATTGATTTTTTGGACTGTACCAAAAATGATTCAAAATGTCAATTGGATCATGCCTCATGTTGAATAACCACTTTTTAAACCCTCACAGTGACCAAAATTGCCATTTTTACAGAGTTTTGCTTACTCAAAAGCTTCAATTTTGACCCGTTTCAGTCACAGAAATGACTTTAAACACACTTATTTTAGTTGAAAAAGTCATAATTCACATCCAACAGTCATTTAGAGTCAAAAGATTAAATGTTAAAATTTCATCATTATAGACCATTTTGGGAACGTTCGACATGTCCGGAGTCATCGTTTTTCATCCGAAAATCGATTTTTTGGACTGTACCAAAAATGATTCAAAATGTCAATTGGATCATGCCTCATGTTGAATAACCACTTTTTAAACCCTCACAGTGACCAAAATTGCCATTTTTACAGAGTTTTGCTTACTCAAAAGCTTCAATTTTGACCTGTTTCAGGCACAGAAATGACTTTAAACACACTTATTTTAGTTGAAAAAGTCATAATTCACATCCAACAGTCATTTAGAGTCAAAAGATTAAATGTTAAAATGTCATCATTATATACCATTTTGGGAACGTTCGACATGTCCGGAGTGATCGTTTTTCATCCGAAAATTGATTTTTTGGACTGTACCAAAAATGATTCAAAATGTCAATTGGATCATGCCTCATGTTGAATAACCACTTTTTAAACCCTCACAGTGACCCAAATGGCCATTTTTACAGAGTTTTGCTTACTCAAAAACTTCAATTTTGACCCGTTTCAGTCACAGAAATGACTTTAAACACACTTATTTTAGTTGAAAAAGTCATAATTCACATCCAACAGTCATTTAGAGTCAAAAGATTAACAGCCTGATTCATAAAGCTTTTTTGCGCTCGCAAAGGGCCGGATTCTGAGAATCCGGCCCTTTGCGAGAGCGATTTTTGCATTTGGGATTCAGCATCCCAAATGCAAAAATCGCTAATTGCGATGTCGCAAATGTGCGAGGAATGACATTTAAGGAATCTCTATTAGAGATTCCTTAAATGCAATTCAACATCAAATTAAAATTTGCGAATTCGCAATTACTTGCCGCTATTTACCGAGAGGTCAGACCTCTCGGTAAATAGCAAAAACATAGAAAAATGCTTTTAAAAGCATTTTTCTAAGTTGCATGTTGCACACACACATGTCCTTTGGACATGTGTGTGCGCAACACCTGTTCAAATGTGCATTTTAGGGGTGCTACAGGGTGTCCTTTGGACACCCCTGGCACCCTTAAAATCGCTATCTGATTTGCGAGTAGCAAATTGCTACTCGCAAATAAGGGATACTCCCCATTCATTCCTATGGGCCTTTTGGCCCATAGGAATGAATGGGGAGAAATTCCTTTTTTTGCGAGTAGCAAATTGCTACTCGCAAATAGAGAACATGTAGGATTCGCTATTGATTTAGCAATTCCTACATGAATGCCGTTTTGCGTGTCCTCAATAGCGAGTCGCTATGATTCGCTATTAGGGCCACGCAAAACGGCCCGTACATGAATCAGGCTGCTAATGTTAAAATTTCATCATTATAGACCATTTTGGGAACGTTCGACATGTCCGGAGTCATCGTTTTTCATCCAAAAATTAATTTTTTGGACTGTACCAAAAATGATTCAAAATGTCAATTGGATCATGCCTCATGTTGAATAACCACTTTTTAAACCCTCACAGTGACCAAAATTGCCATTTTTACAGAGTTTTGCTTACTCAAAAGCTTCAATTTTGACCCGTTTCAGTCACAGAAATGACTTTAAACACACTTATTTTAGTTGAAAAAGTCATAATTCACATCCAACAGTCATTTGGAGTCAAAAGATTAAATGTTAAAATTTCATCATTATAGACCATTTTGGGAACGTTCGGCATGTCCGGAGTCATCGTTTTTCATCCGAAAATCGATTTTTTGGACTGTACCAAAAATGATTCAAAATGTCAATTGGATCATGCCTCATGTTGAATAACCACTTTTTAAACCCTCACAGTGACCAAAATTGCCATTTTTACAGAGTTTTGCTTACTCAAAAGCTTCAATTTTGACCTGTTTCAGGCACAGAAATGACTTTAAACACACTTATTTTAGTTGAAAAAGTCATAATTCACATCCAACAGTCATTTAGAGTCAAAAGATTAAATGTTAAAATGTCATCATTATATACCATTTTGGGAACGTTCGACATGTCCGGAGTGATCGTTTTTCATCCGAAAATTGATTTTTTGGACTGTACCAAAAATGATTCAAAATGTCAATTGGATCATGCCTCATGTTGAATAACCACTTTTTAAACCCTCACAGTGACCAAAATGGCCATTTTTACAGAGTTTTGCTTACTCAAAAACTTCAATTTTGACCCGTTTCAGTCACAGAAATGACTTTAAACACACTTATTTTAGTTGAAAAAGTCATAATTCACATCCAACAGTCATTTAGAGTCAAAAGATTAAATGTTAAAATGTCATCATTATAGACCATTTTGGGAACGTTCGACATGTCCGGAGTCATCGTTTTTCATCCGAAAATCGATTTTTTGGACTGTACCAAAAATGATTCAAAATGTCAATTGGATCATGCCTCATGTTGAATAACCACTTTTTAAACCCTCACAGTGACCAAAATTGCCATTTTTACAGAGTTTTGCTTACTCAAAAGCTTCAATTTTGACCCGTTTCAGGCACAGAAATGACTTTAAACACACTTATTTTAGTTGAAAAAGTCATAATTCACATCCAACAGTCATTTAGAGTCAAAAGATTAAATGTTAAAATTTCATCATTATAGACCATTTTGGGAACGTTCGACATGTCCGGAGTCATCGTTTTTCATCCGAAAATTGATTTTTTGGACTGTACCAAAAATGATTCAAAATGTCAATTGGATCATGCCTCATGTTGAATAACAACTTTTTAAACCCTCACAGTGACCAAAATGGCCATTTTTACAGAGTTTTGCTTACTCAAAAACTTCAATTTTGACCCGTTTCAGTCACAGAAATGACTTTAAACACACTTATTTTAGTTGAAAAAGTCATAATTCACATCCAACAGTCATTTAGAGTCAAAAGATTAAATGTTAAAATTTCATCATTATAGACCATTTTGGGAACGTTCGACATGTCCGGAGTCATCGTTTTTCATCCGAAAATCGATTTTTTGGACTGTACCAAAAATGATTCAAAATGTCAATTGGATCATGCCTCATGTTGAATAACCACTTTTGAAACCCTCACAGTGACCAAAATTGCCATTTTTACAGAGTTTTGATTACTCAAAAGCTTCAATTTTGACCCGTTTCAGTCACAAAAATTACTTTAAACACACTTATTTTAGTTGAAAAAGTCATAATTCACATCCAACAGTCATTTAGAGTCAAAAGATTAAATGTTAAAATTTCATCATTATAGACCATTTTGGGAACGTTCGACATGTCCGGAGTCATCGTTTTTCATCCGAAAATTGATTTTTTGGACTGTACCAAAA
The DNA here is from genome assembly GCF_964263255.1 of Lissotriton vulgaris. Lineage (NCBI taxonomy): Eukaryota > Metazoa > Chordata > Amphibia > Caudata > Salamandridae > Lissotriton > Lissotriton vulgaris. The sequence goes on from NW_028255683.1 coordinate 124,614, forward strand.
ATGATTCAAAATGTCAATTGGATCATGCCTCATGTTGAATAACCACTTTTTAAACCCTCACAGTGACCAAAATTGCCATTTTTACAGAGTTTTGCTTACTCAAAAGCTTCAATTTTGACCCGTTTCAGTCACAGAAATGACTTTAAACACACTTATTTTAGTTGAAAAAGTCATAATTCACATCCAACAGTCATTTAGAGTCAAAAGATTAAATGTTAAAATTTCATCATTATAGACCATTTTGGGAACGTTCGACATGTCCGGAGTCATCGTTTTTCATCCGAAAATCGATTTTTTGGACTGTACCAAAAATGATTCAAAATGTCAATTGGATCATGCCTCATGTTGAATAACCACTTTTTAAACCCTCACAGTGACCAAAATTGCCATTTTTACAGAGTTTTGCTTACTCAAAAGCTTCAATTTTGACCTGTTTCAGGCACAGAAATGACTTTAAACACACTTATTTTAGTTGAAAAAGTCATAATTCACATCCAACAGTCATTTAGAGTCAAAAGATTAAATGTTAAAATGTCATCATTATATACCATTTTGGGAACGTTCGACATGTCCGGAGTGATCGTTTTTCATCCGAAAATTGATTTTTTGGACTGTACCAAAAATGATTCAAAATGTCAATTGGATCATGCCTCATGTTGAATAACCACTTTTTAAACCCTCACAGTGACCCAAATGGCCATTTTTACAGAGTTTTGCTTACTCAAAAACTTCAATTTTGACCCGTTTCAGTCACAGAAATGACTTTAAACACACTTATTTTAGTTGAAAAAGTCATAATTCACATCCAACAGTCATTTAGAGTCAAAAGATTAACAGCCTGATTCATAAAGCTTTTTTGCGCTCGCAAAGGGCCGGATTCTGAGAATCCGGCCCATTGCGAGAGCGATTTTTGCATTTGGGATTCAGCATCCCAAATGCAAAAATCGCTAATTGCGATGTCGCAAATGTGCGAGGAATGACATTTAAGGAATCTCTATTAGAGATTCCTTAAATGCAATTCAACATCAAATTAAAATTTGCGAATTCGCAATTACTTGCCGCTATTTACCGAGAGGTCAGACCTCTCGGTAAATAGCAAAAACATAGAAAAATGCTTTTAAAAGCATTTTTCTAAGTTGCATGTTGCACACACACATGTCCTTTGGACATGTGTGTGCGCAACACCTGTTCAAATGTGCATTTTAGGGGTGCTACAGGGTGTCCTTTGGACACCCCTGGCACCCTTAAAATCGCTATCTGATTTGCGAGTAGCAAATTGCTACTCGCAAATAAGGGATACTCCCCATTCATTCCTATGGGCCTTTTGGCCCATAGGAATGAATGGGGAGAAATTCCTTTTTTTGCGAGTAGCAAATTGCTACTCGCAAATAGAGAACATGTAGGATTCGCTATTGATTTAGCAATTCCTACATGAATGCCGTTTTGCGTGTCCTCAATAGCGAGTCGCTATGATTCGCTATTAGGGCCACGCAAAACGGCCCGTACATGAATCAGGCTGCTAATGTTAAAATTTCATCATTATAGACCATTTTGGGAACGTTCGACATGTCCGGAGTCATCGTTTTTCATCCAAAAATTAATTTTTTGGACTGTACCAAAAATGATTCAAAATGTCAATTGGATCATGCCTCATGTTGAATAACCACTTTTTAAACCCTCACAGTGACCAAAATTGCCATTTTTACAGAGTTTTGCTTACTCAAAAGCTTCAATTTTGACCCGTTTCAGTCACAGAAATGACTTTAAACACACTTATTTTAGTTGAAAAAGTCATAATTCACATCCAACAGTCATTTGGAGTCAAAAGATTAAATGTTAAAATTTCATCATTATAGACCATTTTGGGAACGTTCGACATGTCCGGAGTCATCGTTTTTCATCCGAAAATCGATTTTTTGGACTGTACCAAAAATGATTCAAAATGTCAATTGGATCATGCCTCATGTTGAATAACCACTTTTTAAACCCTCACAGTGACCAAAATTGCCATTTTTACAGAGTTTTGCTTACTCAAAAGCTTCAATTTTGACCTGTTTCAGGCACAGAAATGACTTTAAACACACTTATTTTAGTTGAAAAAGTCATAATTCACATCCAACAGTCATTTAGAGTCAAAAGATTAAATGTTAAAATGTCATCATTATATACCATTTTGGGAACGTTCGACATGTCCGGAGTGATCGTTTTTCATCCGAAAATTGATTTTTTGGACTGTACCAAAAATGATTCAAAATGTCAATTGGATCATGCCTCATGTTGAATAACCACTTTTTAAACCCTCACAGTGACCAAAATGGCCATTTTTACAGAGTTTTGCTTACTCAAAAACTTCAATTTTGACCCGTTTCAGTCACAGAAATGACTTTAAACACACTTATTTTAGTTGAAAAAGTCATAATTCACATCCAACAGTCATTTAGAGTCAAAAGATTAAATGTTAAAATTTCATCATTATAGACCATTTTGGGAACGTTCGACATGTCCGGAGTCATCGTTTTTCATCCGAAAATCGATTTTTTGGACTGTACCAAAAATGATTCAAAATGTCAATTGGATCATGCCTCATGTTGAATAACCACTTTTGAAACCCTCACAGTGACCAAAATTGCCATTTTTACAGAGTTTTGATTACTCAAAAGCTTCAATTTTGACCCGTTTCAGTCACAAAAATTACTTTAAACACACTTATTTTAGTTGAAAAAGTCATAATTCACATCCAACAGTCATTTAGAGTCAAAAGATTAAATGTTAAAATTTCATCATTATAGACCATTTTGGGAACGTTCGACATGTCCGGAGTCATCGTTTTTCATCCGAAAATTGATTTTTTGGACTGTACCAAAAATGATTCAAAATGTCAATTGGATCATGCCTCATGTTGAATAACCACTTTTTAAACCCTCACAGTGACCAAAATTGCCATTTTTACAGAGTTTTGCTTACTCAAAAGCTTCAATTTTGACCCGTTTCAGTCACAGAAATGACTTTAAACACACTTATTTTAGTTGAAAAAGTCATAATTCACATCCAACAGTCATTTAGAGTCAAAAGATTAAATGTTAAAATTTCATCATTATAGACCATTTTGGGAACGTTCGACATGTCCGGAGTCATCGTTTTTCATCCGAAAATCGATTTTTTGGACTGTACCAAAAATGATTCAAAATGTCAATTGGATCATGCCTCATGTTGAATAACCACTTTTTAAACCCTCACAGTGACCAAAATTGCCATTTTTACAGAGTTTTGCTTACTCAAAAGCTTCAATTTTGACCTGTTTCAGGCACAGAAATGACTTTAAACACACTTATTTTAGTTGAAAAAGTCATAATTCACATCCAACAGTCATTTAGAGTCAAAAGATTAAATGTTAAAATGTCATCATTATATACCATTTTGGGAACGTTCGACATGTCCGGAGTGATCGTTTTTCATCCGAAAATTGATTTTTTGGACTGTACCAAAAATGATTCAAAATGTCAATTGGATCATGCCTCATGTTGAATAACCACTTTTTAAACCCTCACAGTGACCCAAATGGCCATTTTTACAGAGTTTTGCTTACTCAAAAACTTCAATTTTGACCCGTTTCAGTCACAGAAATGACTTTAAACACACTTATTTTAGTTGAAAAAGTCATAATTCACATCCAACAGTCATTTAGAGTCAAAAGATTAACAGCCTGATTCATAAAGCTTTTTTGCGCTCGCAAAGGGCCGGATTCTGAGAATCCGGCCCTTTGCGAGAGCGATTTTTGCATTTGGGATTCAGCATCCCAAATGCAAAAATCGCTAATTGCGATGTCGCAAATGTGCGAGGAATGACATTTAAGGAATCTCTATTAGAGATTCCTTAAATGCAATTCAACATCAAATTAAAATTTGCGAATTCGCAATTACTTGCCGCTATTTACCGAGAGGTCAGACCTCTCGGTAAATAGCAAAAACATAGAAAAATGCTTTTAAAAGCATTTTTCTAAGTTGCATGTTGCACACACACATGTCCTTTGGACATGTGTGTGCGCAACACCTGTTCAAATGTGCATTTTAGGGGTGCTACAGGGTGTCCTTTGGACACCCCTGGCACCCTTAAAATCGCTATCTGATTTGCGAGTAGCAAATTGCTACTCGCAAATAAGGGATACTCCCCATTCATTCCTATGGGCCTTTTGGCCCATAGGAATGAATGGGGAGAAATTCCTTTTTTTGCGAGTAGCAAATTGCTACTCGCAAATAGAGAACATGTAGGATTCGCTATTGATTTAGCAATTCCTACATGAATGCCGTTTTGCGTGTCCTCAATAGCGAGTCGCTATGATTCGCTATTAGGGCCACGCAAAACGGCCCGTACATGAATCAGGCTGCTAATGTTAAAATTTCATCATTATAGACCATTTTGGGAACGTTCGACATGTCCGGAGTCATCGTTTTTCATCCAAAAATTAATTTTTTGGACTGTACCAAAAATGATTCAAAATGTCAATTGGATCATGCCTCATGTTGAATAACCACTTTTTAAACCCTCACAGTGACCAAAATTGCCATTTTTACAGAGTTTTGCTTACTCAAAAGCTTCAATTTTGACCCGTTTCAGTCACAGAAATGACTTTAAACACACTTATTTTAGTTGAAAAAGTCATAATTCACATCCAACAGTCATTTGGAGTCAAAAGATTAAATGTTAAAATTTCATCATTATAGACCATTTTGGGAACGTTCGACATGTCCGGAGTCATCGTTTTTCATCCGAAAATCGATTTTTTGGACTGTACCAAAAATGATTCAAAATGTCAATTGGATCATGCCTCATGTTGAATAACCACTTTTTAAACCCTCACAGTGACCAAAATTGCCATTTTTACAGAGTTTTGCTTACTCAAAAGCTTCAATTTTGACCTGTTTCAGGCACAGAAATGACTTTAAACACACTTATTTTAGTTGAAAAAGTCATAATTCACATCCAACAGTCATTTAGAGTCAAAAGATTAAATGTTAAAATGTCATCATTATATACCATTTTGGGAACGTTCGACATGTCCGGAGTGATCGTTTTTCATCCGAAAATTGATTTTTTGGACTGTACCAAAAATGATTCAAAATGTCAATTGGATCATGCCTCATGTTGAATAACCACTTTTTAAACCCTCACAGTGACCAAAATGGCCATTTTTACAGAGTTTTGCTTACTCAAAAACTTCAATTTTGACCCGTTTCAGTCACAGAAATGACTTTAAACACACTTATTTTAGTTGAAAAAGTCATAATTCACATCCAACAGTCATTTAGAGTCAAAAGATTAAATGTTAAAATGTCATCATTATAGACCATTTTGGGAACGTTCGACATGTCCGGAGTCATCGTTTTTCATCCGAAAATCGATTTTTTGGACTGTACCAAAAATGATTCAAAATGTCAATTGGATCATGCCTCATGTTGAATAACCACTTTTTAAACCCTCACAGTGACCAAAATTGCCATTTTTACAGAGTTTTGCTTACTCAAAAGCTTCAATTTTGACCCGTTTCAGGCACAGAAATGACTTTAAACACACTTATTTTAGTTGAAAAAGTCATAATTCACATCCAACAGTCATTTAGAGTCAAAAGATTAAATGTTAAAATTTCATCATTATAGACCATTTTGGGAACGTTCGACATGTCCGGAGTCATCGTTTTTCATCCGAAAATTGATTTTTTGGACTGTACCAAAAATGATTCAAAATGTCAATTGGATCATGCCTCATGTTGAATAACAACTTTTTAAACCCTCACAGTGACCAAAATGGCCATTTTTACAGAGTTTTGCTTACTCAAAAACTTCAATTTTGACCCGTTTCAGTCACAGAAATGACTTTAAACACACTTATTTTAGTTGAAAAAGTCATAATTCACATCCAACAGTCATTTAGAGTCAAAAGATTAAATGTTAAAATTTCATCATTATAGACCATTTTGGGAACGTTCGACATGTCCGGAGTCATCGTTTTTCATCCGAAAATCGATTTTTTGGACTGTACCAAAAATGATTCAAAATGTCAATTGGATCATGCCTCATGTTGAATAACCACTTTTGAAACCCTCACAGTGACCAAAATTGCCATTTTTACAGAGTTTTGATTACTCAAAAGCTTCAATTTTGACCCGTTTCAGTCACAAAAATTACTTTAAACACACTTATTTTAGTTGAAAAAGTCATAATTCACATCCAACAGTCATTTAGAGTCAAAAGATTAAATGTTAAAATTTCATCATTATAGACCATTTTGGGAACGTTCGACATGTCCGGAGTCATCGTTTTTCATCCGAAAATTGATTTTTTGGACTGTACCAAAAATGATTCAAAATGTCAATTGGATCATGCCTCATGTTGAATAACCACTTTTTAAACCCTCACAGTGACCAAAATTGCCATTTCTACAGAGTTTTGCTTACTCAAAAGCTTCAATTTTGACCCGTTTCAGTCACAGAAATGACTTTAAACACACTTATTTTAGTTGAAAAAGTCATAATTCACATCCAACAGTCATTTAGAGTCAAAAGATTAAATGTCAAAATTTCATCATTATAGACCATTTTGGGAACGTTCGACATGTCCGGAGTCATTGTTTTTCATCCGAAAATCGATTTTTTGGACTGTACCAAAAATGATTCAAAATGTCAATTGGATCATGCCTCATGTTGAATAACCACTTTTGAAACCCTCACAGTGACCAAAATTGCCATTTTTACAGAGTTTTGATTACTCAAAAGCTTCAATTTTGACCCGTTTCAGTCACAAAAATTACTTTAAACACACTTATTTTAGTTGAAAAAGTCATAATTCACATCCAACAGTCATTTAGAGTCAAAAGATTAAATGTTAAGATTTCATCATTATAGACCATTTTGGGAACGTTCGACATGTCCGGAGTCATCGTTTTTCATCCGAAAATTGATTTTTTGGACTGTACCAAAAATGATTCAAAATGTCAATTGGATCATGCCTCATGTTGAATAACCACTTTTTAAACCCTCACAGTGACCAAAATTGCCATTTTTACAGAGTTTTGCTTACTCAAAAGCTTCAATTTTGACCCGTTTCAGTCACAGAAATGACTTTAAACACACTTATTTTAGTTGAAAAAGTCATAATTCACATCCAACAGTCATTTAGAGTCAAAAGATTAAATGTTAAAATTTCATCATTATAGACCATTTTGGGAACGTTCGACATGTCCGGAGTCATCGTTTTTCATCCGAAAATCGATTTTTTGGACTGTACCAAAAATGATTCAAAATGTCAATTGGATCATGCCTCATGTTGAATAACCACTTTTTAAACCCTCACAGTGACCAAAATTGCCATTTTTACAGAGTTTTGCTTACTCAAAAGCTTCAATTTTGACCTGTTTCAGGCACAGAAATGACTTTAAACACACTTATTTTAGTTGAAAAAGTCATAATTCACATCCAACAGTCATTTAGAGTCAAAAGATTAAATGTTAAAATGTCATCATTATATACCATTTTGGGAACGTTCGACATGTCCGGAGTGATCGTTTTTCATCCGAAAATTGATTTTTTGGACTGTACCAAAAATGATTCAAAATGTCAATTGGATCATGCCTCATGTTGAATACCCACTTTTTAAACCCTCACAGTGACCCAAATGGCCATTTTTACAGAGTTTTGCTTACTCAAAAACTTCAATTTTGACCCGTTTCAGTCACAGAAATGACTTTAAACACACTTATTTTAGTTGAAAAAGTCATAATTCACATCCAACAGTCATTTAGAGTCATAAGATTAAATGTTAAAATTTCATCATTATAGACCATTTTGGGAACGTTCGACATGTCCGGAGTCATCGTTTTTCATCCGAAAATCGATTTTTTGGACTGTACCAAAAATGATTCAAAATGTCAATTGGATCATGCCTCATGTTGAATAACCACTTTTTAAACCCTCACAGTGACCAAAATTGCCATTTTTACAGAGTTTTGCTTACTCAAAAGCTTCAATTTTGACCCGTTTCAGGCACAGAAATGACTTTAAACACACTTATTTTAGTTGAAAAAGTCATAATTCACATCCAACAGTCATTTAGAGTCAAAAGATTAAATGTTAAAATTTCATCATTATAGACCATTTTGGGAACGTTCGACATGTCCGGAGTCATCGTTTTTCATCCGAAAATTGATTTTTTGGACTGTACCAAAAATGATTCAAAATGTCAATTGGATCATGCCTCATGTTGAATAACCACTTTTGAAACCCTCACAGTGACCAAAATTGCCATTTTTACAGAGTTTTGATTACTCAAAAGCTTCAATTTTGACCCGTTTCAGTCACAAAAATTACTTTAAACACACTTATTTTAGTTGAAAAAGTCATAATTCACATCCAACAGTCATTTAGAGTCAAAAGATTAAATGTTAAAATTTCATCATTATAGACCATTTTGGGAACGTTCGACATGTCCGGAGTCATCGTTTTTCATCCGAAAATTGATTTTTTGGACTGTACCAAAAATGATTCAAAATGTCAATTGGATCATGCCTCATGTTGAATAACCACTTTTTAAACCCTCACAGTGACCAAAATTGCCATTTCTACAGAGTTTTGCTTACTCAAAAGCTTCAATTTTGACCCGTTTCAGTCACAGAAATGACTTTAAACACACTTATTTTAGTTGAAAAAGTCATAATTCACATCCAACAGTCATTTAGAGTCAAAAGATTAAATGTCAAAATTTCATCATTATAGACCATTTTGGGAACGTTCGACATGTCCGGAGTCATTGTTTTTCATCCGAAAATCGATTTTTTGGACTGTACCAAAAATGATTCAAAATGTCAATTGGATCATGCCTCATGTTGAATAACCACTTTTGAAACCCTCACAGTGACCAAAATTGCCATTTTTACAGAGTTTTGATTACTCAAAAGCTTCAATTTTGACCCGTTTCAGTCACAAAAATTACTTTAAACACACTTATTTTAGTTGAAAAAGTCATAATTCACATCCAACAGTCATTTAGAGTCAAAAGATTAAATGTTAAGATTTCATCATTATAGACCATTTTGGGAACGTTCGACATGTCCGGAGTCATCGTTTTTCATCCGAAAATTGATTTTTTGGACTGTACCAAAAATGATTCAAAATGTCAATTGGATCATGCCTCATGTTGAATAACCACTTTTTAAACCCTCACAGTGACCAAAATTGCCATTTTTACAGAGTTTTGCTTACTCAAAAGCTTCAATTTTGACCCGTTTCAGTCACAGAAATGACTTTAAACACACTTATTTTAGTTGAAAAAGTCATAATTCACATCCAACAGTCATTTAGAGTCAAAAGATTAAATGTTAAAATTTCATCATTATAGACCATTTTGGGAACGTTCGACATGTCCGGAGTCATCGTTTTTCATCCGAAAATCGATTTTTTGGACTGTACCAAAAATGATTCAAAATGTCAATTGGATCATGCCTCATGTTGAATAACCACTTTTTAAACCCTCACAGTGACCAAAATTGCCATTTTTACAGAGTTTTGCTTACTCAAAAGCTTCAATTTTGACCTGTTTCAGGCACAGAAATGACTTTAAACACACTTATTTTAGTTGAAAAAGTCATAATTCACATCCAACAGTCATTTAGAGTCAAAAGATTAAATGTTAAAATGTCATCATTATATACCATTTTGGGAACGTTCGACATGTCCGGAGTGATCGTTTTTCATCCGAAAATTGATTTTTTGGACTGTACCAAAAATGATTCAAAATGTCAATTGGATCATGCCTCATGTTGAATAACCACTTTTTAAACCCTCACAGTGACCAAAATTGCCATTTTTACAGAGTTTTGCTTACTCAAAAGCTTCAATTTTGACCCGTTTCAGTCACAGAAATGACTTTAAACACACTTATTTTAGTTGAAAAAGTCATAATTCACATCCAACAGTCATTTAGAGTCAAAAGATTAAATGTTAAAATTTCATCATTATAGACCATTTTGGGAACGTTCGACATGTCCGGAGTCATCGTTTTTCATCCGAAAATCGATTTTTTGGACTGTACCAAAAATGATTCAAAATGTCAATTGGATCATGCCTCATGTTGAATACCCACTTTTTAAACCCTCACAGTGACCCAAATGGCCATTTTTACAGAGTTTTGCTTACTCAAAAACTTCAATTTTGACCCGTTTCAGTCACAGAAATGACTTTAAACACACTTATTTTAGTTGAAAAAGTCATAATTCACATCCAACAGTCATTTAGAGTCATAAGATTAAATGTTAAAATTTCATCATTATAGACCATTTTGGGAACGTTCGACATGTCCGGAGTCATCGTTTTTCATCCGAAAATCGATTTTTTGGACTGTACCAAAAATGATTCAAAATGTCAATTGGATCATGCCTCATGTTGAATAACCACTTTTTAAACCCTCACAGTGACCAAAATTGCCATTTTTACAGAGTTTTGCTTACTCAAAAGCTTCAATTTTGACCCGTTTCAGGCACAGAAATGACTTTAAACACACTTATTTTAGTTGAAAAAGTCATAATTCACATCCAACAGTCATTTAGAGTCAAAAGATTAAATGTTAAAATTTATCATTATAGACCATTTTGGGAACGTTCGACATGTCCGGAGTCATCGTTTTTCATCCGAAAATTAATTTTTTGGACTGTACCAAAAATGATTCAAAATGTCAATTGGATCATGCCTCATGTTGAATAACCACTTTTGAAACCCTCACAGTGACCAAAATTGCCATTTTTACAGAGTTTTGATTACTCAAAAGCTTCAATTTTGACCCGTTTCAGTCACAAAAATTACTTTAAACACACTTATTTTAGTTGAAAAAGTCATAATTCACATCCAACAGTCATTTAGAGTCAAAAGATTAAATGTTAAAATTTCATCATTATAGACCATTTTGGGAACGTTCGACATGTCCGGAGTCATCGTTTTTCATCCGAAAATTGATTTTTTGGACTGTACCAAAAATGATTCAAAATGTCAATTGGATCATGCCTCATGTTGAATAACCACTTTTTAAACCCTCACAGTGACCAAAATTGCCATTTCTACAGAGTTTTGCTTACTCAAAAGCTTCAATTTTGACCCGTTTCAGTCACAGAAATGACTTTAAACACACTTATTTTAGTTGAAAAAGTCATAATTCACATCCAACAGTCATTTAGAGTCAAAAGATTAAATGTCAAAATTTCATCATTATAGACCATTTTGGGAACGTTCGACATGTCCGGAGTCATCGTTTTTCATCCGAAAATCGATTTTTTGGACTGTACCAAAAATGATTCAAAATGTCAATTGGATCATGCCTCATGTTGAATAACCACTTTTTAAACCCTCACAGTGACCAAAATTGCCATTTTTACAGAGTTTTGCTTACTCAAAAGCTTCAATTTTGACCTGTTTCAGGCACAGAAATGACTTTAAACACACTTATTTTAGTTGAAAAAGTCATAATTCACATCCAACAGTCATTTAGAGTCAAAAGATTAAATGTTAAAATGTCATCATTATATACCATTTTGGGAACGTTCGACATGTCCGGAGTGATCGTTTTTCATCCGAAAATTGATTTTTTGGACTGTACCAAAAATGATTCAAAATGTCAATTGGATCATGCCTCATGTTGAATACCCACTTTTTAAACCCTCACAGTGACCCAAATGGCCATTTTTACAGAGTTTTGCTTACTCAAAAACTTCAATTTTGACCCGTTTCAGTCACAGAAATGACTTTAAACACACTTATTTTAGTTGAAAAAGTCATAATTCACATCCAACAGTCATTTAGAGTCATAAGATTAAATGTTAAAATTTCATCATTATAGACCATTTTGGGAACGTTCGACATGTCCGGAGTCATCGTTTTTCATCCGAAAATCGATTTTTTGGACTGTACCAAAAATGATTCAAAATGTCAATTGGATCATGCCTCATGTTGAATAACCACTTTTTAAACCCTCACAGTGACCAAAATTGCCATTTTTACAGAGTTTTGCTTACTCAAAAGCTTCAATTTTGACCCGTTTCAGGCACAGAAATGACTTTAAACACACTTATTTTAGTTGAAAAAGTCATAATTCACATCCAACAGTCATTTAGAGTCAAAAGATTAATTGTTAAAATTTCATCATTATAGACCATTTTGGGAACGTTCGACATGTCCGGAGTCATCGTTTTTCATCCGAAAATTGATTTTTTGGACTGTACCAAAAATGATTCAAAATGTCAATTGGATCATGCCTCATGTTGAATAACCACTTTTTAAACCCTCACAGTGACCAAAATTGCCATTTTTACAGAGTTTTGCTTACTCAAAAGCTTCAATTTTGACCCGTTTCAGTCACAGAAATGACTTTAAACACACTTATTTTAGTTGAAAAAGTCATAATTCACATCCAACAGTCATTTAGAGTCAAAAGATTAAATGTTAAAATTTCATCATTATAGACCATTTTGGGAACGTTCGACATGTCCGGAGTCATCGTTTTTCATCCGAAAATCGATTTTTTGGACTGTACCAAAAATGATTCAAAATGTCAATTGGATCATGCCTCATGTTGAATAACCACTTTTTAAACCCTCACAGTGACCAAAATTGCCATTTTTACAGAGTTTTGCTTACTCAAAAGCTTCAATTTTGACCTGTTTCAGGCACAGAAATGACTTTAAACACACTTATTTTAGTTGAAAAAGTCATAATTCACATCCAACAGTCATTTAGAGTCAAAAGATTAAATGTTAAAATGTCATCATTATATACCATTTTGGGAACGTTCGACATGTCCGGAGTGATCGTTTTTCATCCGAAAATTGATTTTTTGGACTGTACCAAAAATGATTCAAAATGTCAATTGGATCATGCCTCATGTTGAATAACCACTTTTTAAACCCTCACAGTGACCAAAATGGCCATTTTTACAGAGTTTTGCTTACTCAAAAACTTCAATTTTGACCCGTTTCAGTCACAGAAATGACTTTAAACACACTTATTTTAGTTGAAAAAGTCATAATTCACATCCAACAGTCATTTAGAGTCAAAAGATTAAATGTTAAAATGTCATCATTATAGACCATTTTGGGAACGTTCGACATGTCCGGAGTCATCGTTTTTCATCCGAAAATCGATTTTTTGGACTGTACCAAAAATGATTCAAAATGTCAATTGGATCATGCCTCATGTTGAATAACCACTTTTTAAACCCTCACAGTGACCAAAATTGCCATTTTTACAGAGTTTTGCTTACTCAAAAGCTTCAATTTTGACCCGTTTCAGGCACAGAAATGACTTTAAACACACTTATTTTAGTTGAAAAAGTCATAATTCACATCCAACAGTCATTTAGAGTCAAAAGATTAAATGTTAAAATTTCATCATTATAGACCATTTTGGGAACGTTCGACATGTCCGGAGTCATCGTTTTTCATCCGAAAATTGATTTTTTGGACTGTACCAAAAATGATTCAAAATGTCAATTGGATCATGCCTCATGTTGAATAACCACTTTTTAAACCCTCACAGTGACCAAAATGGCCATTTTTACAGAGTTTTGCTTACTCAAAAACTTCAATTTTGACCCGTTTCAGTCACAGAAATGACTTTAAACACACTTATTTTAGTTGAAAAAGTCATAGTTCACATCCAACAGTCATTTAGAGTCAAAAGATTAAATGTTAAAATTTCATCATTATAGACCATTTTGGGAACGTTCGACATGTCCGGAGTCATCGTTTTTCATCCGAAAATCGATTTTTTGGACTGTACCAAAAATGATTCAAAATGTCAATTGGATCATGCCTCATGTTGAATAACCACTTTTGAAACCCTCACAGTGACCAAAATTGCCATTTTTACAGAGTTTTGATTACTCAAAAGCTTCAATTTTGACCCGTTTCAGTCACAAAAATTACTTTAAACACACTTATTTTAGTTGAAAAAGTCATAATTCACATCCAACAGTCATTTAGAGTCAAAAGTCTAAATGTTAAAATTTCATCATTATAGACCATTTTGGGAACGTTCGACATGTCCGGAGTCATCGTTTTTCATCCGAAAATCGATTTTTTGGACTGTACCAAAAATGATTCAAAATGTCAATTGGATCATGCCTCATGTTGAATAACCACTTTTTAAACCCTCACAGTGACCAAAATTGCCATTTTTACAGAGTTTTGCTTACTCAAAAGCTTCAATTTTGACCTGTTTCAGGCACAGAAATGACTTTAAACACACTTATTTTAGTTGAAAAAGTCATAATTCACATCCAACAGTCATTTAGAGTCAAAAGATTAAATGTTAAAATGTCATCATTATATACCATTTTGGGAACGTTCGACATGTCCGGAGTGATCGTTTTTCATCCGAAAATTGATTTTTTGGACTGTACCAAAAATGATTCAAAATGTCGATTGGATCATGCCTCATGTTGAATAACCACTTTTTAAACCCTCACAGTGACCAAAATGGCCATTTTTACAGAGTTTTGCTTACTCAAAAACTTCAATTTTGACCCGTTTCAGTCACAGAAATGACTTTAAACACACTTATTTTAGTTGAAAAAGTCATAATTCACATCCAACAGTCATTTAGAGTCAAAAGATTAAATGTTAAAATTTCATCATTATAGACCATTTTGGGAACGTTCGACATGTTCCCAAAATGGTCTATAATGATGAAATTTTAACATTTAATCTTTTGACTCTAAATGACTGTTGGATGTGAATTATGACTTTTTCAACTAAAATAAGTGTGTTTAAAGTAATTTTTGTGACTGAAACGGGTCAAAATTGAAGCTTTTGAGTAATCAAAACTCTGTAAAAATGGCAATTTTGGTCACTGTGAGGGTTTCAAAAGTGGTTATTCAACATGAGGCATGATCCAATTGACATTTTGAATCATTTTTGGTACAGTCCAAAAAATCGATTTTCGGATGAAAAACGATGACTCCGGACATGTCGAACGTTCCCAAAATGGTCTATAATGATGAAATTTTAACATTTAATCTTTTGACTCTAAATGACTGTTGGATGTGAACTATGACTTTTTCAACTAAAATAAGTGTGTTTAAAGTCATTTCTGTGACTGAAACGGGTCAAAATTGAAGTTTTTGAGTAAGCAAAACTCTGTAAAAATGGCCATTTTGGTCACTGTGAGGGTTTAAAAAGTGGTTATTCAACATGAGGCATGATCCAATTGACATTTTGAATCATTTTTGGTACAGTCCAAAAAATCAATTTTCGGATGAAAAACGATGACTCCGGACATGTCGAACGTTCCCAAAATGGTCTATAATGATGAAATTTTAACATTTAATCTTTTGACTCTAAATGACTGTTGGATGTGAATTATGACTTTTTCAACTAAAATAAGTGTGTTTAAAGTCATTTCTGTGCCTGAAACGGGTCAAAATTGAAGCTTTTGAGTAAGCAAAACTCTGTAAAAATGGCAATTTTGGTCACTGTGAGGGTTTAAAAAGTGGTTATTCAACATGAGGCATGATCCAATTGACATTTTGAATCATTTTTGGTACAGTCCAAAAAATCGATTTTCGGATGAAAAACGATGACTCCGGACATGTCGAACGTTCCCAAAATGGTCGTTTTTTATCCGAAAATCGATTTTTTGGACTGTACCAAAAATGATTCAAAATGTCAATTGGATCATGCCTCATGTTGAATAACCACTTTTTAAACCCTCACAGTGACCAAAATTGCCATTTTTACAGAGTTTTGATTACTCAAAAGCTTCAATTTTGACCCGTTTCAGTCACAAAAATTACTTTAAACACACTTATTTTAGTTGAAAAAGTCATAATTCACATCCAACAGTCATTTAGAGTCAAAAGATTAAATGTTAAAATTTCATCATTATAGACCATTTTGGGAACGTTCGACATGTCCGGAGTCATCGTTATTCATCCGAAAATTGATTTTTTGGACTGTACCAAAAATGATTCAAAATGTCAATTGGATCATGCCTCATGTTGAATAACCACTTTTTAAACCCTCACAGTGACCAAAATTGCCATTTTTACAGAGTTTTGCTTACTCAAAAGCTTCAATTTTGACCCGTTTCAGTCACAGAAATGACTTTAAACACACTTATTTTAGTTGAAAAAGTCATAATTCACATCCAACAGTCATTTAGAGTCAAAAGATTAAATGTTAAAATTTCATCATTATAGACCATTTTGGGAACGTTCGACATGTCCGGAGTCATTGTTTTTCATCCGAAAATCGATTTTTTGGACTGTACCAAAAATGATTCAAAATGTCAATTGGATCATGCCTCATGTTGAATAACCACTTTTGAAACCCTCACAGTGACCAAAATTGCCATTTTTACAGAGTTTTGATTACTCAAAAGCTTCAATTTTGACTCGTTTCAGTCACAAAAATTACTTTAAACACACTTATTTTAGTTGAAAAAGTCATAATTCACATCCAACAGTCATTTAGAGTCAAAAGATTAAATGTTAAAATTTCATCATTATAGACCATTTTGGGAACGTTCGACATGTCCGGAGTCATCGTTTTTCATCCGAAAATTGATTTTTTGGACTGTACCAAAAATGATTCAAAATGTCAATTGGATCATGCCTCATGTTGAATAACCACTTTTTAAACCCTCACAGTGACCAAAATTGCCATTTTTACAGAGTTTTGCTTACTCAAAAGCTTCAATTTTGACCCGTTTCAGTCACAGAAATGACTTTAAACACACTTATTTTAGTTGAAAAAGTCATAATTCACATCCAACAGTCATTTAGAGTCAAAAGATTAAATGTTAAAATTTCATCATTATAGACCATTTTGGGAACGTTCGACATGTCCGGAGTCATCGTTTTTCATCCGAAAATCGATTTTTTGGACTGTACCAAAAATGATTCAAAATGTCAATTGGATCATGCCTCATGTTGAATAACCACTTTTTAAACCCTCACAGTGACCAAAATTGCCATTTTTACAGAGTTTTGCTTACTCAAAAGCTTCAATTTTGACCTGTTTCAGGCACAGAAATGACTTTAAACACACTTATTTTAGTTGAAAAAGTCATAATTCACATCCAACAGTCATTTAGAGTCAAAAGATTAAATGTTAAAATGTCATCATTATATACCATTTTGGGAACGTTCGACATGTCCGGAGTGATCGTTTTTCATCCGAAAATAGATTTTTTGGACTGTACCAAAAATGATTCAAAATGTCAATTGGATCATGCCTCATGTTGAATAACCACTTTTTAAACCCTCACAGTGACCCAAATGGCCATTTTTACAGAGTTTTGCTTACTCAAAAACTTCAATTTTGACCCGTTTCAGTCACAGAAATGACTTTAAACACACTTATTTTAGTTGAAAAAGTCATAATTCACATCCAACAGTCATTTAGAGTCAAAAGATTAACAGCCTGATTCATAAAGCTTTTTTGCGCTCGCAAAGGGCCGGATTCTGAGAATCCGGCCCTTTGCGAGAGCGATTTTTGCATTTGGGATTCAGCATCCCAAATGCAAAAATCGCTAATTGCGATGTCGCAAATGTGCGAGGAATGACATTTAAGGAATCTCTATTAGAGATTCCTTAAATGCAATTCAACATCAAATTAAAATTTGCGAATTCGCAATTACTTGCCGCTATTTACCGAGAGGTCAGACCTCTCGGTAAATAGCAAAAACATAGAAAAATGCTTTTAAAAGCATTTTTCTAAGTTGCATGTTGCACACACACATGTCCTTTGGACATGTGTGTGCGCAACACCTGTTCAAATGTGCATTTTAGGGGTGCTACAGGGTGTCCTTTGGACACCCCTGGCACCCTTAAAATCGCTATCTGATTTGCGAGTAGCAAATTGCTACTCGCAAATAAGGGATACTCCCCATTCATTCCTATGGGCCTTTTGGCCCATAGGAATGAATGGGGAGAAATTCCTTTTTTTGCGAGTAGCAAATTGCTACTCGCAAATAGAGAACATGTAGGATTCGCTATTGATTTAGCAATTCCTACATGAATGCCGTTTTGCGTGTCCTCAATAGCGAGTCGCTATGATTCGCTATTAGGGCCACGCAAAACGGCCCGTACATGAATCAGGCTGCTAATGTTAAAATTTCATCATTATAGACCATTTTGGGAACGTTCGACATGTCCGGAGTCATCGTTTTTCATCCAAAAATTAATTTTTTGGACTGTACCAAAAATGATTCAAAATGTCAATTGGATCATGCCTCATGTTGAATAACCACTTTTTAAACCCTCACAGTGACCAAAATTGCCATTTTTACAGAGTTTTGCTTACTCAAAAGCTTCAATTTTGACCTGTTTCAGGCACAGAAATGACTTTAAACACACTTATTTTAGTTGAAAAAGTCATAATTCACATCCAACAGTCATTTAGAGTCAAAAGATTAAATGTTAAAATGTCATCATTATATACCATTTTGGGAACGTTCGACATGTCCGGAGTGATCGTTTTTCATCCGAAAATTGATTTTTTGGACTGTACCAAAAATGATTCAAAATGTCAATTGGATCATGCCTCATGTTGAATACCCACTTTTTAAACCCTCACAGTGACCCAAATGGCCATTTTTACAGAGTTTTGCTTACTCAAAAACTTCAATTTTGACCCGTTTCAGTCACAGAAATGACTTTAAACACACTTATTTTAGTTGAAAAAGTCATAATTCACATCCAACAGTCATTTAGAGTCATAAGATTAAATGTTAAAATATCATCATTATAGACCATTTTGGGAACGTTCGACATGTCCGGAGTCATCGTTTTTCATCCGAAAATCGATTTTTTGGACTGTACCAAAAATGATTCAAAATGTCAATTGGATCATGCCTCATGTTGAATAACCACTTTTTAAACCCTCACAGTGACCAAAATTGCCATTTTTACAGAGTTTTGCTTACTCAAAAGCTTCAATTTTGACCCGTTTCAGGCACAGAAATGACTTTAAACACACTTATTTTAGTTGAAAAAGTCATAATTCACATCCAACAGTCATTTAGAGTCAAAAGATTAAATGTTAAAATTTCATCATTATAGACCATTTTGGGAACGTTCGACATGTCCGGAGTCATCGTTTTTCATCCGAAAATTGATTTTTTGGACTGTACCAAAAATGATTCAAAATGTCAATTGGATCATGCCTCATGTTGAATAACCACTTTTTAAACCCTCACAGTGACCAAAATTGCCATTTTTACAGAGTTTTGCTTACTCAAAAGCTTCAATTTTGACCCGTTTCAGTCACAGAAATGACTTTAAACACACTTATTTTAGTTGAAAAAGTCATAATTCACACCCAACAGTCATTTAGAGTCAAAAGATTAAATGTTAAAATTTCATCATTATAGACCATTTTGGGAACGTTCGACATGTCCGGAGTCATCGTTTTTCATCCGAAAATCGATTTTTTGGACTGTACCAAAAATGATTCAAAATGTCAATTGGATCATGCCTCATGTTGAATAACCACTTTTTAAACCCTCACAGTGACCAAAATTGCCATTTTTACAGAGTTTTGCTTACTCAAAAGCTTCAATTTTGACCTGTTTCAGGCACAGAAATGACTTTAAACACACTTATTTTAGTTGAAAAAGTCATAATTCACATCCAACAGTCATTTAGAGTCAAAAGATTAAATGTTAAAATGTCATCATTATATACCATTTTGGGAACGTTCGACATGTCCGGAGTGATCGTTTTTCATCCGAAAATTGATTTTTTGGACTGTACCAAAAATGATTCAAAATGTCAATTGGATCATGCCTCATGTTGAATAACCACTTTTTAAACCCTCACAGTGACCAAAATGGCCATTTTTACAGAGTTTTGCTTACTCAAAAACTTCAATTTTGACCCGTTTCAGTCACAGAAATGACTTTAAACACACTTATTTTAGTTGAAAAAGTCATAATTCACATCCAACAGTCATTTAGAGTCAAAAGATTAAATGTTAAAATTTCATCATTATAGACCATTTTGGGAACGTTCGACATGTCCGGAGTCATCGTTTTTCATCCGAAAATCGATTTTTTGGACTGTACCAAAAATGATTCAAAATGTCAATTGGATCATGCCTCATGTTGAATAACCACTTTTTAAACCCTCACAGTGACCAAAATTGCCATTTTTACAGAGTTTTGCTTACTCAAAAGCTTCAATTTTGACCCGTTTCAGGCACAGAAATGACTTTAAACACACTTATTTTAGTTGAAAAAGTCATAATTCACATCCAACAGTCATTTAGAGTCAAAAGATTAAATGTTAAAATTTCATCATTATAGACCATTTTGGGAACGTTCGACATGTCCGGAGTCATCGTTTTTCATCCGAAAATTGATTTTTTGGACTGTACCAAAAATGATTCAAAATGTCAATTGGATCATGCCTCATGTTGAATAACCACTTTTTAAACCCTCACAGTGACCAAAATGGCCATTTTTACAGAGTTTTGCTTACTCAAAAACTTCAATTTTGACCCGTTTCAGTCACAGAAATGACTTTAAACACACTTATTTTAGTTGAAAAAGTCATAGTTCACATCCAACAGTCATTTAGAGTCAAAAGATTAAATGTTAAAATTTCATCATTATAGACCATTTTGGGAACGTTCGACATGTCCGGAGTCATCGTTTTTCATCCGAAAATCGATTTTTTGGACTGTACCAAAAATGATTCAAAATGTCAATTGGATCATGCCTCATGTTGAATAACCACTTTTGAAACCCTCACAGTGACCAAAATTGCCATTTTTACAGAGTTTTGATTACTCAAAAGCTTCAATTTTGACCCGTTTCAGTCACAAAAATTACTTTAAACACACTTATTTTAGTTGAAAAAGTCATAATTCACATCCAACAGTCATTTAGAGTCAAAAGATTAAATGTTAAAATTTCATCATTATAGACCATTTTGGGAACGTTCGACATGTCCGGAGTCATCGTTTTTCATCCGAAAATCGATTTTTTGGACTGTACCAAAAATGATTCAAAATGTCAATTGGATCATGCCTCATGTTGAATAACCACTTTTTAAACCCTCACAGTGACCAAAATTGCCATTTTTACAGAGTTTTGCTTACTCAAAAGCTTCAATTTTGACCTGTTTCAGGCACAGAAATGACTTTAAACACACTTATTTTAGTTGAAAAAGTCATAATTCACATCCAACAGTCATTTAGAGTCAAAAGATTAAATGTTAAAATGTCATCATTATATACCATTTTGGGAACGTTCGACATGTCCGGAGTGATCGTTTTTCATCCGAAAATTGATTTTTTGGACTGTACCAAAAATGATTCAAAATGTCAATTGAATCATGCCTCATGTTGAATAACCACTTTTTAAACCCTCACAGTGACCAAAATGGCCATTTTTACAGAGTTTTGCTTACTCAAAAACTTCAATTTTGACCCGTTTCAGTCACAGAAATGACTTTAAACACACTTATTTTAGTTGAAAAAGTCATAATTCACATCCAACAGTCATTTAGAGTCAAAAGATTAAATGTTAAAATTTCATCATTATAGACCATTTTGGGAACGTTCGACATGTCCGGAGTCATCGTTTTTTATCCGAAAATCGATTTTTTGGACTGTACCAAAAATGATTCAAAATGTCAATTGGATCATGCCTCATGTTGAATAACCACTTTTTAAACCCTCACAGTGACCAAAATTGCCATTTTTACAGAGTTTTGCTTACTCAAAAGCTTCAATTTTGACCCGTTTCAGGCACAGAAATGACTTTAAACACACTTATTTTAGTTGAAAAAGTCATAATTCACATCCAACAGTCATTTAGAGTCAAAAGATTAAATGTTAAAATTTCATCATTATAGACCATTTTGGGAACGTTCGACATGTCCGGAGTCATCGTTTTTCATCCGAAAATTGATTTTTTGGACTGTACCAAAAATGATTCAAAATGTCAATTGGATCATGCCTCATGTTGAATAACCACTTTTTAAACCCTCACAGTGACCAAAATGGCCATTTTTACAGAGTTTTGCTTACTCAAAAACTTCAATTTTGACCCGTTTCAGTCACAGAAATGACTTTAAACACACTTATTTTAGTTGAAAAAGTCATAATTCACATCCAACAGTCATTTAGAGTCAAAAGATTAAATGTTAAAATTTCATCATTATAGACCATTTTGGGAACGTTCGACATGTCCGGAGTCATCGTTTTTCATCCGAAAATCGATTTTTTGGACTGTACCAAAAATGATTCAAAATGTCAATTGGATCATGCCTCATGTTGAATAACCACTTTTGAAACCCTCACAGTGACCAAAATTGCCATTTTTACAGAGTTTTGATTACTCAAAAGCTTCAATTTTGACCCGTTTCAGTCACAAAAATTACTTTAAACACACTTATTTTAGTTGAAAAAGTCATAATTCACATCCAACAGTCATTTAGAGTCAAAAGATTAAATGTTAAAATTTCATCATTATAGACCATTTTGGGAACGTTCGACATGTCCGGAGTCATCGTTTTTCATCCGAAAATTGATTTTTTGGACTGTACCAAAAATGATTCAAAATGTCAATTGGATCATGCCTCATGTTGAATAACCACTTTTTAAACCCTCACAGTGACCAAAATTGCCATTTTTACAGAGTTTTGCTTACTCCAAAGCTTCAATTTTGACCCGTTTCAGTCACAGAAATGACTTTAAACACACTTATTTTAGTTGAAAAAGTCATAATTCACATCCAACAGTCATTTAGAGTCAAAAGATTAAATGTTAAAATTTCATCATTATAGACCATTTTGGGAACGTTCGACATGTCCGGAGTCATTGTTTTTCATCCGAAAATCGATTTTTTGGACTGTACCAAAAATGATTCAAAATGTCAATTGGATCATGCCTCATGTTGAATAACCACTTTTTAAACCCTCACAGTGACCAAAATTGCCATTTTTACAGAGTTTTGCTTACTCAAAAGCTTCAATTTTGACCTGTTTCAGGCACAGAAATGACTTTAAACACACTTATTTTAGTTGAAAAAGTCATAATTCACATCCAACAGTCATTTAGAGTCAAAAGATTAAATGTTAAAATGTCATCATTATATACCATTTTGGGAACGTTCGACATGTCCGGAGTGATCGTTTTTCATCCGAAAATTGATTTTTTGGACTGTACCAAAAATGATTCAAAATGTCAATTGGATCATGCCTCATGTTGAATAACCACTTTTTAAACCCTCACAGTGACCCAAATGGCCATTTTTACAGAGTTTTGCTTACTCAAAAACTTCAATTTTGACCCGTTTCAGTCACAGAAATGACTTTAAACACACTTATTTTAGTTGAAAAAGTCATAATTCACATCCAACAGTCATTTAGAGTCAAAAGATTAACAGCCTGATTCATAAAGCTTTTTTGCGCTCGCAAAGGGCCGGATTCTGAGAATCCGGCCCTTTGCGAGAGCGATTTTTGCATTTGGGATTCAGCATCCCAAATGCAAAAATCGCTAATTGCGATGTCGCAAATGTGCGAGGAATGACATTTAAGGAATCTCTATTAGAGATTCCTTAAATGCAATTCAACATCAAATTAAAATTTGCGAATTCGCAATTACTTGCCGCTATTTACCGAGAGGTCAGACCTCTCGGTAAATAGCAAAAACATAGAAAAATGCTTTTAAAAGCATTTTTCTAAGTTGCATGTTGCACACACACATGTCCTTTGGACATGTGTGTGCGCAACACCTGTTCAAATGTGCATTTTAGGGGTGCTACAGGGTGTCCTTTGGACACCCCTGGCACCCTTAAAATCGCTATCTGATTTGCGAGTAGCAAATTGCTACTCGCAAATAAGGGATACTCCCCATTCATTCCTATGGGCCTTTTGGCCCATAGGAATGAATGGGGAGAAATTCCTTTTTTTGCGAGTAGCAAATTGCTACTCGCAAATAGAGAACATGTAGGATTCGCTATTGATTTAGCAATTCCTACATGAATGCCGTTTTGCGTGTCCTCAATAGCGAGTCGCTATGATTCGCTATTAGGGCCACGCAAAACGGCCCGTACATGAATCAGGCTGCTAATGTTAAAATTTCATCATTATAGACCATTTTGGGAACGTTCGACATGTCCGGAGTCATCGTTTTTCATCCAAAAATTAATTTTTTGGACTGTACCAAAAATGATTCAAAATGTCAATTGGATCATGCCTCATGTTGAATAACCACTTTTTAAACCCTCACAGTGACCAAAATTGCCATTTTTACAGAGTTTTGCTTACTCAAAAGCTTCAATTTTGACCCGTTTCAGTCACAGAAATGACTTTAAACACACTTATTTTAGTTGAAAAAGTCATAATTCACATCCAACAGTCATTTAGAGTCAAAAGATTAAATGTTAAAATTTCATCATTATAGACCATTTTGGGAACGTTCGACATGTCCGGAGTCATCGTTTTTCATCCGAAAATCGATTTTTTGGACTGTACCAAAAATGATTCAAAATGTCAATTGGATCATGCCTCATGTTGAATAACCACTTTTTAAACCCTCACAGTGACCAAAATTGCCATTTTTACAGAGTTTTGCTTACTCAAAAGCTTCAATTTTGACCTGTTTCAGGCACAGAAATGACTTTAAACACACTTATTTTAGTTGAAAAAGTCATAATTCACATCCAACAGTCATTTAGAGTCAAAAGATTAAATGTTAAAATGTCATCATTATATACCATTTTGGGAACGTTCGACATGTCCGGAGTGATCGTTTTTCATCCGAAAATTGATTTTTTGGACTGTACCAAAAATGATTCAAAATGTCAATTGGATCATGCCTCATGTTGAATAACCACTTTTTAAACCCTCACAGTGACCAAAATGGCCATTTTTACAGAGTTTTGCTTACTCAAAAACTTCAATTTTGACCCGTTTCAGTCACAGAAATGACTTTAAACACACTTATTTTAGTTGAAAAAGTCATAATTCACATCCAACAGTCATTTAGAGTCAAAAGATTAAATGTTAAAATGTCATCATTATAGACCATTTTGGGAACGTTCGACATGTCCGGAGTCATCGTTTTTCATCCGAAAATCGATTTTTTGGACTGTACCAAAAATGATTCAAAATGTCAATTGGATCATGCCTCATGTTGAATAACCACTTTTTAAACCCTCACAGTGACCAAAATTGCCATTTTTACAGAGTTTTGCTTACTCAAAAGCTTCAATTTTGACCCGTTTCAGGCACAGAAATGACTTTAAACACACTTATTTTAGTTGAAAAAGTCATAATTCACATCCAACAGTCATTTAGAGTCAAAAGATTAAATGTTAAAATTTCATCATTATAGACCATTTTGGGAACGTTCGACATGTCCGGAGTCATCGTTTTTCATCCGAAAATTGATTTTTTGGACTGTACCAAAAATGATTCAAAATGTCAATTGGATCATGCCTCATGTTGAATAACAACTTTTTAAACCCTCACAGTGACCAAAATGGC
Organism: Lissotriton vulgaris; assembly: GCF_964263255.1. Taxonomy (NCBI): domain Eukaryota; kingdom Metazoa; phylum Chordata; class Amphibia; order Caudata; family Salamandridae; genus Lissotriton; species Lissotriton vulgaris. Next base: position 150,146 of record NW_028255683.1, read on the forward strand.
CATTTTTACAGAGTTTTGCTTACTCAAAAACTTCAATTTTGACCCGTTTCAGTCACAGAAATGACTTTAAACACACTTATTTTAGTTGAAAAAGTCATAATTCACATCCAACAGTCATTTAGAGTCAAAAGATTAAATGTTAAAATTTCATCATTATAGACCATTTTGGGAACGTTCGACATGTCCGGAGTCATCGTTTTTCATCCGAAAATCGATTTTTTGGACTGTACCAAAAATGATTCAAAATGTCAATTGGATCATGCCTCATGTTGAATAACCACTTTTGAAACCCTCACAGTGACCAAAATTGCCATTTTTACAGAGTTTTGATTACTCAAAAGCTTCAATTTTGACCCGTTTCAGTCACAAAAATTACTTTAAACACACTTATTTTAGTTGAAAAAGTCATAATTCACATCCAACAGTCATTTAGAGTCAAAAGATTAAATGTTAAAATTTCATCATTATAGACCATTTTGGGAACGTTCGACATGTCCGGAGTCATCGTTTTTCATCCGAAAATTGATTTTTTGGACTGTACCAAAAATGATTCAAAATGTCAATTGGATCATGCCTCATGTTGAATAACCACTTTTTAAACCCTCACAGTGACCAAAATTGCCATTTCTACAGAGTTTTGCTTACTCAAAAGCTTCAATTTTGACCCGTTTCAGTCACAGAAATGACTTTAAACACACTTATTTTAGTTGAAAAAGTCATAATTCACATCCAACAGTCATTTAGAGTCAAAAGATTAAATGTCAAAATTTCATCATTATAGACCATTTTGGGAACGTTCGACATGTCCGGAGTCATTGTTTTTCATCCGAAAATCGATTTTTTGGACTGTACCAAAAATGATTCAAAATGTCAATTGGATCATGCCTCATGTTGAATAACCACTTTTGAAACCCTCACAGTGACCAAAATTGCCATTTTTACAGAGTTTTGATTACTCAAAAGCTTCAATTTTGACCCGTTTCAGTCACAAAAATTACTTTAAACACACTTATTTTAGTTGAAAATGTCATAATTCACATCCAACAGTCATTTAGAGTCAAAAGATTAAATGTTAAGATTTCATCATTATAGACCATTTTGGGAACGTTCGACATGTCCGGAGTCATCGTTTTTCATCCGAAAATTGATTTTTTGGACTGTACCAAAAATGATTCAAAATGTCAATTGGATCATGCCTCATGTTGAATAACCACTTTTTAAACCCTCACAGTGACCAAAATTGCCATTTTTACAGAGTTTTGCTTACTCAAAAGCTTCAATTTTGACCCGTTTCAGGCACAGAAATGACTTTAAACACACTTATTTTAGTTGAAAAAGTCATAATTCACATCCAACAGTCATTTAGAGTCAAAAGATTAAATGTTAAAATTTCATCATTATAGACCATTTTGGGAACGTTCGACATGTCCGGAGTCATCGTTTTTCATCCGAAAATCGATTTTTTGGACTGTACCAAAAATGATTCAAAATGTCAATTGGATCATGCCTCATGTTGAATAACCACTTTTTAAACCCTCACAGTGACCAAAATTGCCATTTTTACAGAGTTTTGATTACTCAAAAGCTTCAAATTTGACCCGTTTCAGTCACAAAAATTACTTTAAACACACTTATTTTAGTTGAAAAAGTCATAATTCACATCCAACAGTCATTTAGAATCAAAAGATTAAATGTTAAAATTTCATCATTGTAGACCATTTTGGGAACGTTCGACATGTCCGGAGTCATCGTTTTTCATCCGAAAATTGATTTTTTGGACTGTACCAAAAATGATTCAAAATGTCAATTGGATCATGCCTCATGTTGAATAACCACTTTTTAAACCCTCACAGTGACCAAAATGGCCATTTTTACAGAGTTTTGCTTACTCAAAAACTTCAATTTTGACCCGTTTCAGTCACAGAAATGACTTTAAACACACTTATTTTAGTTGAAAAAGTCATAGTTCACATCCAACAGTCATTTAGAGTCAAAAGATTAAATGTTAAAATTTCATCATTATAGACCATTTTGGGAACGTTCGACATGTCCGGAGTCATCGTTTTTCATCCGAAAATCGATTTTTTGGACTGTACCAAAAATGATTCAAAATGTCAATTGGATCATGCCTCATGTTGAATAACCACTTTTGAAACCCTCACAGTGACCAAAATTGCCATTTTTACAGAGTTTTGATTACTCAAAAGCTTCAATTTTGACCCGTTTCAGTCACAAAAATTACTTTAAACACACTTATTTTAGTTGAAAAAGTCATAATTCACATCCAACAGTCATTTAGAGTCAAAAGATTAAATGTTAAAATTTCATCATTATAGACCATTTTGGGAACGTTCGACATGTCCGGAGTCATCGTTTTTCATCCGAAAATCGATTTTTTGGACTGTACCAAAAATGATTCAAAATGTCAATTGGATCATGCCTCATGTTGAATAACCACTTTTTAAACCCTCACAGTGACCAAAATTGCCATTTTTACAGAGTTTTGCTTACTCAAAAGCTTCAATTTTGACCTGTTTCAGGCACAGAAATGACTTTAAACACACTTATTTTAGTTGAAAAAGTCATAATTCACATCCAACAGTCATTTAGAGTCAAAAGATTAAATGTTAAAATGTCATCATTATATACCATTTTGGGAACGTTCGACATGTCCGGAGTGATCGTTTTTCATCCGAAAATTGATTTTTTGGACTGTACCAAAAATGATTCAAAATGTCAATTGAATCATGCCTCATGTTGAATAACCACTTTTTAAACCCTCACAGTGACCAAAATGGCCATTTTTACAGAGTTTTGCTTACTCAAAAACTTCAATTTTGACCCGTTTCAGTCACAGAAATGACTTTAAACACACTTATTTTAGTTGAAAAAGTCATAATTCACATCCAACAGTCATTTAGAGTCAAAAGATTAAATGTTAAAATTTCATCATTATAGACCATTTTGGGAACGTTCGACATGTCCGGAGTCATCGTTTTTTATCCGAAAATCGATTTTTTGGACTGTACCAAAAATGATTCAAAATGTCAATTGGATCATGCCTCATGTTGAATAACCACTTTTTAAACCCTCACAGTGACCAAAATTGCCATTTTTACAGAGTTTTGCTTACTCAAAAGCTTCAATTTTGACCCGTTTCAGGCACAGAAATGACTTTAAACACACTTATTTTAGTTGAAAAAGTCATAATTCACATCCAACAGTCATTTAGAGTCAAAAGATTAAATGTTAAAATTTCATCATTATAGACCATTTTGGGAACGTTCGACATGTCCGGAGTCATCGTTTTTCATCCGAAAATTGATTTTTTGGACTGTACCAAAAATGATTCAAAATGTCAATTGGATCATGCCTCATGTTGAATAACCACTTTTTAAACCCTCACAGTGACCAAAATGGCCATTTTTACAGAGTTTTGCTTACTCAAAAACTTCAATTTTGACCCGTTTCAGTCACAGAAATGACTTTAAACACACTTATTTTAGTTGAAAAAGTCATAATTCACATCCAACAGTCATTTAGAGTCAAAAGATTAAATGTTAAAATTTCATCATTATAGACCATTTTGGGAACGTTCGACATGTCCGGAGTCATCGTTTTTCATCCGAAAATCGATTTTTTGGACTGTACCAAAAATGATTCAAAATGTCAATTGGATCATGCCTCATGTTGAATAACCACTTTTGAAACCCTCACAGTGACCAAAATTGCCATTTTTACAGAGTTTTGATTACTCAAAAGCTTCAATTTTGACCCGTTTCAGTCACAAAAATTACTTTAAACACACTTATTTTAGTTGAAAAAGTCATAATTCACATCCAACAGTCATTTAGAGTCAAAAGATTAAATGTTAAAATTTCATCATTATAGACCATTTTGGGAACGTTCGACATGTCCGGAGTCATCGTTTTTCATCCGAAAATTGATTTTTTGGACTGTACCAAAAATGATTCAAAATGTCAATTGGATCATGCCTCATGTTGAATAACCACTTTTTAAACCCTCACAGTGACCAAAATTGCCATTTTTACAGAGTTTTGCTTACTCCAAAGCTTCAATTTTGACCCGTTTCAGTCACAGAAATGACTTTAAACACACTTATTTTAGTTGAAAAAGTCATAATTCACATCCAACAGTCATTTAGAGTCAAAAGATTAAATGTTAAAATTTCATCATTATAGACCATTTTGGGAACGTTCGACATGTCCGGAGTCATTGTTTTTCATCCGAAAATCGATTTTTTGGACTGTACCAAAAATGATTCAAAATGTCAATTGGATCATGCCTCATGTTGAATAACCACTTTTTAAACCCTCACAGTGACCAAAATTGCCATTTTTACAGAGTTTTGCTTACTCAAAAGCTTCAATTTTGACCTGTTTCAGGCACAGAAATGACTTTAAACACACTTATTTTAGTTGAAAAAGTCATAATTCACATCCAACAGTCATTTAGAGTCAAAAGATTAAATGTTAAAATGTCATCATTATATACCATTTTGGGAACGTTCGACATGTCCGGAGTGATCGTTTTTCATCCGAAAATTGATTTTTTGGACTGTACCAAAAATGATTCAAAATGTCAATTGGATCATGCCTCATGTTGAATAACCACTTTTTAAACCCTCACAGTGACCCAAATGGCCATTTTTACAGAGTTTTGCTTACTCAAAAACTTCAATTTTGACCCGTTTCAGTCACAGAAATGACTTTAAACACACTTATTTTAGTTGAAAAAGTCATAATTCACATCCAACAGTCATTTAGAGTCAAAAGATTAACAGCCTGATTCATAAAGCTTTTTTGCGCTCGCAAAGGGCCGGATTCTGAGAATCCGGCCCTTTGCGAGAGCGATTTTTGCATTTGGGATTCAGCATCCCAAATGCAAAAATCGCTAATTGCGATGTCGCAAATGTGCGAGGAATGACATTTAAGGAATCTCTATTAGAGATTCCTTAAATGCAATTCAACATCAAATTAAAATTTGCGAATTCGCAATTACTTGCCGCTATTTACCGAGAGGTCAGACCTCTCGGTAAATAGCAAAAACATAGAAAAATGCTTTTAAAAGCATTTTTCTAAGTTGCATGTTGCACACACACATGTCCTTTGGACATGTGTGTGCGCAACACCTGTTCAAATGTGCATTTTAGGGGTGCTACAGGGTGTCCTTTGGACACCCCTGGCACCCTTAAAATCGCTATCTGATTTGCGAGTAGCAAATTGCTACTCGCAAATAAGGGATACTCCCCATTCATTCCTATGGGCCTTTTGGCCCATAGGAATGAATGGGGAGAAATTCCTTTTTTTGCGAGTAGCAAATTGCTACTCGCAAATAGAGAACATGTAGGATTCGCTATTGATTTAGCAATTCCTACATGAATGCCGTTTTGCGTGTCCTCAATAGCGAGTCGCTATGATTCGCTATTAGGGCCACGCAAAACGGCCCGTACATGAATCAGGCTGCTAATGTTAAAATTTCATCATTATAGACCATTTTGGGAACGTTCGACATGTCCGGAGTCATCGTTTTTCATCCAAAAATTAATTTTTTGGACTGTACCAAAAATGATTCAAAATGTCAATTGGATCATGCCTCATGTTGAATAACCACTTTTTAAACCCTCACAGTGACCAAAATTGCCATTTTTACAGAGTTTTGCTTACTCAAAAGCTTCAATTTTGACCCGTTTCAGTCACAGAAATGACTTTAAACACACTTATTTTAGTTGAAAAAGTCATAATTCACATCCAACAGTCATTTAGAGTCAAAAGATTAAATGTTAAAATTTCATCATTATAGACCATTTTGGGAACGTTCGACATGTCCGGAGTCATCGTTTTTCATCCGAAAATCGATTTTTTGGACTGTACCAAAAATGATTCAAAATGTCAATTGGATCATGCCTCATGTTGAATAACCACTTTTTAAACCCTCACAGTGACCAAAATTGCCATTTTTACAGAGTTTTGCTTACTCAAAAGCTTCAATTTTGACCTGTTTCAGGCACAGAAATGACTTTAAACACACTTATTTTAGTTGAAAAAGTCATAATTCACATCCAACAGTCATTTAGAGTCAAAAGATTAAATGTTAAAATGTCATCATTATATACCATTTTGGGAACGTTCGACATGTCCGGAGTGATCGTTTTTCATCCGAAAATTGATTTTTTGGACTGTACCAAAAATGATTCAAAATGTCAATTGGATCATGCCTCATGTTGAATAACCACTTTTTAAACCCTCACAGTGACCAAAATGGCCATTTTTACAGAGTTTTGCTTACTCAAAAACTTCAATTTTGACCCGTTTCAGTCACAGAAATGACTTTAAACACACTTATTTTAGTTGAAAAAGTCATAATTCACATCCAACAGTCATTTAGAGTCAAAAGATTAAATGTTAAAATGTCATCATTATAGACCATTTTGGGAACGTTCGACATGTCCGGAGTCATCGTTTTTCATCCGAAAATCGATTTTTTGGACTGTACCAAAAATGATTCAAAATGTCAATTGGATCATGCCTCATGTTGAATAACCACTTTTTAAACCCTCACAGTGACCAAAATTGCCATTTTTACAGAGTTTTGCTTACTCAAAAGCTTCAATTTTGACCCGTTTCAGGCACAGAAATGACTTTAAACACACTTATTTTAGTTGAAAAAGTCATAATTCACATCCAACAGTCATTTAGAGTCAAAAGATTAAATGTTAAAATTTCATCATTATAGACCATTTTGGGAACGTTCGACATGTCCGGAGTCATCGTTTTTCATCCGAAAATTGATTTTTTGGACTGTACCAAAAATGATTCAAAATGTCAATTGGATCATGCCTCATGTTGAATAACAACTTTTTAAACCCTCACAGTGACCAAAATGGCCATTTTTACAGAGTTTTGCTTACTCAAAAACTTCAATTTTGACCCGTTTCAGTCACAGAAATGACTTTAAACACACTTATTTTAGTTGAAAAAGTCATAATTCACATCCAACAGTCATTTAGAGTCAAAAGATTAAATGTTAAAATTTCATCATTATAGACCATTTTGGGAACGTTCGACATGTCCGGAGTCATCGTTTTTCATCCGAAAATCGATTTTTTGGACTGTACCAAAAATGATTCAAAATGTCAATTGGATCATGCCTCATGTTGAATAACCACTTTTGAAACCCTCACAGTGACCAAAATTGCCATTTTTACAGAGTTTTGATTACTCAAAAGCTTCAATTTTGACCCGTTTCAGTCACAAAAATTACTTTAAACACACTTATTTTAGTTGAAAAAGTCATAATTCACATCCAACAGTCATTTAGAGTCAAAAGATTAAATGTTAAAATTTCATCATTATAGACCATTTTGGGAACGTTCGACATGTCCGGAGTCATCGTTTTTCATCCGAAAATTGATTTTTTGGACTGTACCAAAAATGATTCAAAATGTCAATTGGATCATGCCTCATGTTGAATAACCACTTTTTAAACCCTCACAGTGACCAAAATTGCCATTTCTACAGAGTTTTGCTTACTCAAAAGCTTCAATTTTGACCCGTTTCAGTCACAGAAATGACTTTAAACACACTTATTTTAGTTGAAAAAGTCATAATTCACATCCAACAGTCATTTAGAGTCAAAAGATTAAATGTCAAAATTTCATCATTATAGACCATTTTGGGAACGTTCGACATGTCCGGAGTCATTGTTTTTCATCCGAAAATCGATTTTTTGGACTGTACCAAAAATGATTCAAAATGTCAATTGGATCATGCCTCATGTTGAATAACCACTTTTGAAACCCTCACAGTGACCAAAATTGCCATTTTTACAGAGTTTTGATTACTCAAAAGCTTCAATTTTGACCCGTTTCAGTCACAAAAATTACTTTAAACACACTTATTTTAGTTGAAAATGTCATAATTCACATCCAACAGTCATTTAGAGTCAAAAGATTAAATGTTAAGATTTCATCATTATAGACCATTTTGGGAACGTTCGACATGTCCGGAGTCATCGTTTTTCATCCGAAAATTGATTTTTTGGACTGTACCAAAAATGATTCAAAATGTCAATTGGATCATGCCTCATGTTGAATAACCACTTTTTAAACCCTCACAGTGACCAAAATTGCCATTTTTACAGAGTTTTGCTTACTCAAAAGCTTCAATTTTGACCCGTTTCAGGCACAGAAATGACTTTAAACACACTTATTTTAGTTGAAAAAGTCATAATTCACATCCAACAGTCATTTAGAGTCAAAAGATTAAATGTTAAAATTTCATCATTATAGACCATTTTGGGAACGTTCGACATGTCCGGAGTCATCGTTTTTCATCCGAAAATCGATTTTTTGGACTGTACCAAAAATGATTCAAAATGTCAATTGGATCATGCCTCATGTTGAATAACCACTTTTTAAACCCTCACAGTGACCAAAATTGCCATTTTTACAGAGTTTTGCTTACTCAAAAACTTCAATTTTGACCCGTTTCAGTCACAGAAATGACTTTAAACACACTTATTTTAGTTGAAAAAGTCATAATTCACATCCAACAGTCATTTAGAGTCATAAGATTAAATGTTAAAATATCATCATTATAGACCATTTTGGGAACGTTCGACATGTCCGGAGTCATCGTTTTTCATCCGAAAATCGATTTTTTGGACTGTACCAAAAATGATTCAAAATGTCAATTGGATCATGCCTCATGTTGAATAACCACTTTTTAAACCCTCACAGTGACCAAAATTGCCATTTTTACAGAGTTTTGCTTACTCAAAAGCTTCAATTTTGACCCGTTTCAGGCACAGAAATGACTTTAAACACACTTATTTTAGTTGAAAAAGTCATAATTCACATCCAACAGTCATTTAGAGTCAAAAGATTAAATGTTAAAATTTCATCATTATAGACCATTTTGGGAACGTTCGACATGTCCGGAGTCATCGTTTTTCATCCGAAAATTGATTTTTTGGACTGTACCAAAAATGATTCAAAATGTCAATTGGATCATGCCTCATGTTGAATAACCACTTTTTAAACCCTCACAGTGACCAAAATTGCCATTTTTACAGAGTTTTGCTTACTCAAAAGCTTCAATTTTGACCCGTTTCAGTCACAGAAATGACTTTAAACACACTTATTTTAGTTGAAAAAGTCATAATTCACACCCAACAGTCATTTAGAGTCAAAAGATTAAATGTTAAAATTTCATCATTATAGACCATTTTGGGAACGTTCGACATGTCCGGAGTCATCGTTTTTCATCCGAAAATCGATTTTTTGGACTGTACCAAAAATGATTCAAAATGTCAATTGGATCATGCCTCATGTTGAATAACCACTTTTTAAACCCTCACAGTGACCAAAATTGCCATTTTTACAGAGTTTTGCTTACTCAAAAGCTTCAATTTTGACCTGTTTCAGGCACAGAAATGACTTTAAACACACTTATTTTAGTTGAAAAAGTCATAATTCACATCCAACAGTCATTTAGAGTCAAAAGATTAAATGTTAAAATGTCATCATTATATACCATTTTGGGAACGTTCGACATGTCCGGAGTGATCGTTTTTCATCCGAAAATTGATTTTTTGGACTGTACCAAAAATGATTCAAAATGTCAATTGGATCATGCCTCATGTTGAATAACCACTTTTTAAACCCTCACAGTGACCAAAATGGCCATTTTTACAGAGTTTTGCTTACTCAAAAACTTCAATTTTGACCCGTTTCAGTCACAGAAATGACTTTAAACACACTTATTTTAGTTGAAAAAGTCATAATTCACATCCAACAGTCATTTAGAGTCAAAAGATTAAATGTTAAAATTTCATCATTATAGACCATTTTGGGAACGTTCGACATGTCCGGAGTCATCGTTTTTCATCCGAAAATCGATTTTTTGGACTGTACCAAAAATGATTCAAAATGTCAATTGGATCATGCCTCATGTTGAATAACCACTTTTTAAACCCTCACAGTGACCAAAATTGCCATTTTTACAGAGTTTTGCTTACTCAAAAGCTTCAATTTTGACCCGTTTCAGGCACAGAAATGACTTTAAACACACTTATTTTAGTTGAAAAAGTCATAATTCACATCCAACAGTCATTTAGAGTCAAAAGATTAAATGTTAAAATTTCATCATTATAGACCATTTTGGGAACGTTCGACATGTCCGGAGTCATCGTTTTTCATCCGAAAATTGATTTTTTGGACTGTACCAAAAATGATTCAAAATGTCAATTGGATCATGCCTCATGTTGAATAACCACTTTTTAAACCCTCACAGTGACCAAAATGGCCATTTTTACAGAGTTTTGCTTACTCAAAAACTTCAATTTTGACCCGTTTCAGTCACAGAAATGACTTTAAACACACTTATTTTAGTTGAAAAAGTCATAGTTCACATCCAACAGTCATTTAGAGTCAAAAGATTAAATGTTAAAATTTCATCATTATAGACCATTTTGGGAACGTTCGACATGTCCGGAGTCATCGTTTTTCATCCGAAAATCGATTTTTTGGACTGTACCAAAAATGATTCAAAATGTCAATTGGATCATGCCTCATGTTGAATAACCACTTTTGAAACCCTCACAGTGACCAAAATTGCCATTTTTACAGAGTTTTGATTACTCAAAAGCTTCAATTTTGACCCGTTTCAGTCACAAAAATTACTTTAAACACACTTATTTTAGTTGAAAAAGTCATAATTCACATCCAACAGTCATTTAGAGTCAAAAGATTAAATGTTAAAATTTCATCATTATAGACCATTTTGGGAACGTTCGACATGTCCGGAGTCATCGTTTTTCATCCGAAAATCGATTTTTTGGACTGTACCAAAAATGATTCAAAATGTCAATTGGATCATGCCTCATGTTGAATAACCACTTTTTAAACCCTCACAGTGACCAAAATTGCCATTTTTACAGAGTTTTGCTTACTCAAAAGCTTCAATTTTGACCTGTTTCAGGCACAGAAATGACTTTAAACACACTTATTTTAGTTGAAAAAGTCATAATTCACATCCAACAGTCATTTAGAGTCAAAAGATTAAATGTTAAAATGTCATCATTATATACCATTTTGGGAACGTTCGACATGTCCGGAGTGATCGTTTTTCATCCGAAAATTGATTTTTTGGACTGTACCAAAAATGATTCAAAATGTCAATTGAATCATGCCTCATGTTGAATAACCACTTTTTAAACCCTCACAGTGACCAAAATGGCCATTTTTACAGAGTTTTGCTTACTCAAAAACTTCAATTTTGACCCGTTTCAGTCACAGAAATGACTTTAAACACACTTATTTTAGTTGAAAAAGTCATAATTCACATCCAACAGTCATTTAGAGTCAAAAGATTAAATGTTAAAATTTCATCATTATAGACCATTTTGGGAACGTTCGACATGTCCGGAGTCATCGTTTTTTATCCGAAAATCGATTTTTTGGACTGTACCAAAAATGATTCAAAATGTCAATTGGATCATGCCTCATGTTGAATAACCACTTTTTAAACCCTCACAGTGACCAAAATTGCCATTTTTACAGAGTTTTGCTTACTCAAAAGCTTCAATTTTGACCCGTTTCAGGCACAGAAATGACTTTAAACACACTTATTTTAGTTGAAAAAGTCATAATTCACATCCAACAGTCATTTAGAGTCAAAAGATTAAATGTTAAAATTTCATCATTATAGACCATTTTGGGAACGTTCGACATGTCCGGAGTCATCGTTTTTCATCCGAAAATTGATTTTTTGGACTGTACCAAAAATGATTCAAAATGTCAATTGGATCATGCCTCATGTTGAATAACCACTTTTTAAACCCTCACAGTGACCAAAATGGCCATTTTTACAGAGTTTTGCTTACTCAAAAACTTCAATTTTGACCCGTTTCAGTCACAGAAATGACTTTAAACACACTTATTTTAGTTGAAAAAGTCATAATTCACATCCAACAGTCATTTAGAGTCAAAAGATTAAATGTTAAAATTTCATCATTATAGACCATTTTGGGAACGTTCGACATGTCCGGAGTCATCGTTTTTCATCCGAAAATCGATTTTTTGGACTGTACCAAAAATGATTCAAAATGTCAATTGGATCATGCCTCATGTTGAATAACCACTTTTGAAACCCTCACAGTGACCAAAATTGCCATTTTTACAGAGTTTTGATTACTCAAAAGCTTCAATTTTGACCCGTTTCAGTCACAAAAATTACTTTAAACACACTTATTTTAGTTGAAAAAGTCATAATTCACATCCAACAGTCATTTAGAGTCAAAAGATTAAATGTTAAAATTTCATCATTATAGACCATTTTGGGAACGTTCGACATGTCCGGAGTCATCGTTTTTCATCCGAAAATTGATTTTTTGGACTGTACCAAAAATGATTCAAAATGTCAATTGGATCATGCCTCATGTTGAATAACCACTTTTTAAACCCTCACAGTGACCAAAATTGCCATTTTTACAGAGTTTTGCTTACTCCAAAGCTTCAATTTTGACCCGTTTCAGTCACAGAAATGACTTTAAACACACTTATTTTAGTTGAAAAAGTCATAATTCACATCCAACAGTCATTTAGAGTCAAAAGATTAAATGTTAAAATTTCATCATTATAGACCATTTTGGGAACGTTCGACATGTCCGGAGTCATTGTTTTTCATCCGAAAATCGATTTTTTGGACTGTACCAAAAATGATTCAAAATGTCAATTGGATCATGCCTCATGTTGAATAACCACTTTTTAAACCCTCACAGTGACCAAAATTGCCATTTTTACAGAGTTTTGCTTACTCAAAAGCTTCAATTTTGACCTGTTTCAGGCACAGAAATGACTTTAAACACACTTATTTTAGTTGAAAAAGTCATAATTCACATCCAACAGTCATTTAGAGTCAAAAGATTAAATGTTAAAATGTCATCATTATATACCATTTTGGGAACGTTCGACATGTCCGGAGTGATCGTTTTTCATCCGAAAATTGATTTTTTGGACTGTACCAAAAATGATTCAAAATGTCAATTGGATCATGCCTCATGTTGAATAACCACTTTTTAAACCCTCACAGTGACCCAAATGGCCATTTTTACAGAGTTTTGCTTACTCAAAAACTTCAATTTTGACCCGTTTCAGTCACAGAAATGACTTTAAACACACTTATTTTAGTTGAAAAAGTCATAATTCACATCCAACAGTCATTTAGAGTCAAAAGATTAACAGCCTGATTCATAAAGCTTTTTTGCGCTCGCAAAGGGCCGGATTCTGAGAATCCGGCCCTTTGCGAGAGCGATTTTTGCATTTGGGATTCAGCATCCCAAATGCAAAAATCGCTAATTGCGATGTCGCAAATGTGCGAGGAATGACATTTAAGGAATCTCTATTAGAGATTCCTTAAATGCAATTCAACATCAAATTAAAATTTGCGAATTCGCAATTACTTGCCGCTATTTACCGAGAGGTCAGACCTCTCGGTAAATAGCAAAAACATAGAAAAATGCTTTTAAAAGCATTTTTCTAAGTTGCATGTTGCACACACACATGTCCTTTGGACATGTGTGTGCGCAACACCTGTTCAAATGTGCATTTTAGGGGTGCTACAGGGTGTCCTTTGGACACCCCTGGCACCCTTAAAATCGCTATCTGATTTGCGAGTAGCAAATTGCTACTCGCAAATAAGGGATACTCCCCATTCATTCCTATGGGCCTTTTGGCCCATAGGAATGAATGGGGAGAAATTCCTTTTTTTGCGAGTAGCAAATTGCTACTCGCAAATAGAGAACATGTAGGATTCGCTATTGATTTAGCAATTCCTACATGAATGCCGTTTTGCGTGTCCTCAATAGCGAGTCGCTATGATTCGCTATTAGGGCCACGCAAAACGGCCCGTACATGAATCAGGCTGCTAATGTTAAAATTTCATCATTATAGACCATTTTGGGAACGTTCGACATGTCCGGAGTCATCGTTTTTCATCCAAAAATTAATTTTTTGGACTGTACCAAAAATGATTCAAAATGTCAATTGGATCATGCCTCATGTTGAATAACCACTTTTTAAACCCTCACAGTGACCAAAATTGCCATTTTTACAGAGTTTTGCTTACTCAAAAGCTTCAATTTTGACCCGTTTCAGTCACAGAAATGACTTTAAACACACTTATTTTAGTTGAAAAAGTCATAATTCACATCCAACAGTCATTTAGAGTCAAAAGATTAAATGTTAAAATTTCATCATTATAGACCATTTTGGGAACGTTCGACATGTCCGGAGTCATCGTTTTTCATCCGAAAATCGATTTTTTGGACTGTACCAAAAATGATTCAAAATGTCAATTGGATCATGCCTCATGTTGAATAACCACTTTTTAAACCCTCACAGTGACCAAAATTGCCATTTTTACAGAGTTTTGCTTACTCAAAAGCTTCAATTTTGACCTGTTTCAGGCACAGAAATGACTTTAAACACACTTATTTTAGTTGAAAAAGTCATAATTCACATCCAACAGTCATTTAGAGTCAAAAGATTAAATGTTAAAATGTCATCATTATATACCATTTTGGGAACGTTCGACATGTCCGGAGTGATCGTTTTTCATCCGAAAATTGATTTTTTGGACTGTACCAAAAATGATTCAAAATGTCAATTGGATCATGCCTCATGTTGAATAACCACTTTTTAAACCCTCACAGTGACCAAAATGGCCATTTTTACAGAGTTTTGCTTACTCAAAAACTTCAATTTTGACCCGTTTCAGTCACAGAAATGACTTTAAACACACTTATTTTAGTTGAAAAAGTCATAATTCACATCCAACAGTCATTTAGAGTCAAAAGATTAAATGTTAAAATGTCATCATTATAGACCATTTTGGGAACGTTCGACATGTCCGGAGTCATCGTTTTTCATCCGAAAATCGATTTTTTGGACTGTACCAAAAATGATTCAAAATGTCAATTGGATCATGCCTCATGTTGAATAACCACTTTTTAAACCCTCACAGTGACCAAAATTGCCATTTTTACAGAGTTTTGCTTACTCAAAAGCTTCAATTTTGACCCGTTTCAGGCACAGAAATGACTTTAAACACACTTATTTTAGTTGAAAAAGTCATAATTCACATCCAACAGTCATTTAGAGTCAAAAGATTAAATGTTAAAATTTCATCATTATAGACCATTTTGGGAACGTTCGACATGTCCGGAGTCATCGTTTTTCATCCGAAAATTGATTTTTTGGACTGTACCAAAAATGATTCAAAATGTCAATTGGATCATGCCTCATGTTGAATAACAACTTTTTAAACCCTCACAGTGACCAAAATGGCCATTTTTACAGAGTTTTGCTTACTCAAAAACTTCAATTTTGACCCGTTTCAGTCACAGAAATGACTTTAAACACACTTATTTTAGTTGAAAAAGTCATAATTCACATCCAACAGTCATTTAGAGTCAAAAGATTAAATGTTAAAATTTCATCATTATAGACCATTTTGGGAACGTTCGACATGTCCGGAGTCATCGTTTTTCATCCGAAAATCGATTTTTTGGACTGTACCAAAAATGATTCAAAATGTCAATTGGATCATGCCTCATGTTGAATAACCACTTTTGAAACCCTCACAGTGACCAAAATTGCCATTTTTACAGAGTTTTGATTACTCAAAAGCTTCAATTTTGACCCGTTTCAGTCACAAAAATTACTTTAAACACACTTATTTTAGTTGAAAAAGTCATAATTCACATCCAACAGTCATTTAGAGTCAAAAGATTAAATGTTAAAATTTCATCATTATAGACCATTTTGGGAACGTTCGACATGTCCGGAGTCATCGTTTTTCATCCGAAAATTGATTTTTTGGACTGTACCAAAAATGATTCAAAATGTCAATTGGATCATGCCTCATGTTGAATAACCACTTTTTAAACCCTCACAGTGACCAAAATTGCCATTTCTACAGAGTTTTGCTTACTCAAAAGCTTCAATTTTGACCCGTTTCAGTCACAGAAATGACTTTAAACACACTTATTTTAGTTGAAAAAGTCATAATTCACATCCAACAGTCATTTAGAGTCAAAAGATTAAATGTCAAAATTTCATCATTATAGACCATTTTGGGAACGTTCGACATGTCCGGAGTCATTGTTTTTCATCCGAAAATCGATTTTTTGGACTGTACCAAAAATGATTCAAAATGTCAATTGGATCATGCCTCATGTTGAATAACCACTTTTTAAACCCTCACAGTGACCAAAATTGCCATTTTTACAGAGTTTTGCTTACTCAAAAGCTTCAATTTTGACCCGTTTCAGGCACAGAAATGACTTTAAACACACTTATTTTAGTTGAAAAAGTCATAATTCACATCCAACAGTCATTTAGAGTCAAAAGATTAAATGTTAAAATTTCATCATTATAGACCATTTTGGGAACGTTCGACATGTCCGGAGTCATCGTTTTTCATCCGAAAATGGATTTTTTGGACTGTACCAAAAATGATTCAAAATGTCAATTGGATCATGCCTCATGTTGAATAACAACTTTTTAAACCCTCACAGTGACCAAAATGGCCATTTTTACAGAGTTTTGCTTACTCAAAAACTTCAATTTTGACCCGTTTCAGTCACAGAAATGACTTTAAACACACTTATTTTAGTTGAAAAAGTCATAATTCACATCCAACAGTCATTTAGAGTCAAAAGATTAAATGTTAAAATTTCATCATTATAGACCATTTTGGGAACGTTCGACATGTCCGGAGTCATCGTTTTTCATCCGAAAATCGATTTTTTGGACTGTACCAAAAATGATTCAAAATGTCAATTGGATCATGCCTCATGTTGAATAACCACTTTTGAAACCCTCACAGTGACCAAAATTGCCATTTTTACAGAGTTTTGATTACTCAAAAGCTTCAATTTTGACCCGTTTCAGTCACAAAAATTACTTTAAACACACTTATTTTAGTTGAAAAAGTCATAATTCACATCCAACAGTCATTTAGAGTCAAAAGATTAAATGTTAAAATTTCATCATTATAGACCATTTTGGGAACGTTCGACATGTCCGGAGTCATCGTTTTTCATCCGAAAATTGATTTTTTGGACTGTACCAAAAATGATTCAAAATGTCAATTGGATCATGCCTCATGTTGAATAACCACTTTTTAAACCCTCACAGTGACCAAAATTGCCATTTCTACAGAGTTTTGCTTACTCAAAAGCTTCAATTTTGACCCGTTTCAGTCACAGAAATGACTTTAAACACACTTATTTTAGTTGAAAAAGTCATAATTCACATCCAACAGTCATTTAGAGTCAAAAGATTAAATGTCAAAATTTCATCATTATAGACCATTTTGGGAACGTTCGACATGTCCGGAGTCATTGTTTTTCATCCGAAAATCGATTTTTTGGACTGTACCAAAAATGATTCAAAATGTCAATTGGATCATGCCTCATGTTGAATAACCACTTTTGAAACCCTCACAGTGACCAAAATTGCCATTTTTACAGAGTTTTGATTACTCAAAAGCTTCAATTTTGACCCGTTTCAGTCACAAAAATTACTTTAAACACACTTATTTTAGTTGAAAATGTCATAATTCACATCCAACAGTCATTTAGAGTCAAAAGATTAAATGTTAAGATTTCATCATTATAGACCATTTTGGGAACGTTCGACATGTCCGGAGTCATCGTTTTTCATCCGAAAATTGATTTTTTGGACTGTACCAAAAATGATTCAAAATGTCAATTGGATCATGCCTCATGTTGAATAACCACTTTTTAAACCCTCACAGTGACCAAAATTGCCATTTTTACAGAGTTTTGCTTACTCAAAAGCTTCAATTTTGACCCGTTTCAGGCACAGAAATGACTTTAAACACACTTATTTTAGTTGAAAAAGTCATAATTCACATCCAACAGTCATTTAGAGTCAAAAGATTAAATGTTAAAATTTCATCATTATAGACCATTTTGGGAACGTTCGACATGTCCGGAGTCATCGTTTTTCATCCGAAAATCGATTTTTTGGACTGTACCAAAAATGATTCAAAATGTCAATTGGATCATGCCTCATGTTGAATAACCACTTTTTAAACCCTCACAGTGACCAAAATTGCCATTTTTACAGAGTTTTGCTTACTCAAAAACTTCAATTTTGACCCGTTTCAGTCACAGAAATGACTTTAAACACACTTATTTTAGTTGAAAAAGTCATAATTCACATCCAACAGTCATTTAGAGTCATAAGATTAAATGTTAAAATATCATCATTATAGACCATTTTGGGAACGTTCGACATGTCCGGAGTCATCGTTTTTCATCCGAAAATCGATTTTTTGGACTGTACCAAAAATGATTCAAAATGTCAATTGGATCATGCCTCATGTTGAATAACCACTTTTTAAACCCTCACAGTGACCAAAATTGCCATTTTTACAGAGTTTTGCTTACTCAAAAGCTTCAATTTTGACCCGTTTCAGGCACAGAAATGACTTTAAACACACTTATTTTAGTTGAAAAAGTCATAATTCACATCCAACAGTCATTTAGAGTCAAAAGATTAAATGTTAAAATTTCATCATTATAGACCATTTTGGGAACGTTCGACATGTCCGGAGTCATCGTTTTTCATCCGAAAATTGATTTTTTGGACTGTACCAAAAATGATTCAAAATGTCAATTGGATCATGCCTCATGTTGAATAACCACTTTTTAAACCCTCACAGTGACCAAAATTGCCATTTTTACAGAGTTTTGCTTACTCAAAAGCTTCAATTTTGACCCGTTTCAGTCACAGAAATGACTTTAAACACACTTATTTTAGTTGAAAAAGTCATAATTCACACCCAACAGTCATTTAGAGTCAAAAGATTAAATGTTAAAATTTCATCATTATAGACCATTTTGGGAACGTTCGACATGTCCGGAGTCATCGTTTTTCATCCGAAAATCGATTTTTTGGACTGTACCAAAAATGATTCAAAATGTCAATTGGATCATGCCTCATGTTGAATAACCACTTTTTAAACCCTCACAGTGACCAAAATTGCCATTTTTACAGAGTTTTGCTTACTCAAAAGCTTCAATTTTGACCTGTTTCAGGCACAGAAATGACTTTAAACACACTTATTTTAGTTGAAAAAGTCATAATTCACATCCAACAGTCATTTAGAGTCAAAAGATTAAATGTTAAAATGTCATCATTATATACCATTTTGGGAACGTTCGACATGTCCGGAGTGATCGTTTTTCATCCGAAAATTGATTTTTTGGACTGTACCAAAAATGATTCAAAATGTCAATTGGATCATGCCTCATGTTGAATAACCACTTTTTAAACCCTCACAGTGACCAAAATGGCCATTTTTACAGAGTTTTGCTTACTCAAAAACTTCAATTTTGACCCGTTTCAGTCACAGAAATGACTTTAAACACACTTATTTTAGTTGAAAAAGTCATAATTCACATCCAACAGTCATTTAGAGTCAAAAGATTAAATGTTAAAATTTCATCATTATAGACCATTTTGGGAACGTTCGACATGTCCGGAGTCATCGTTTTTCATCCGAAAATCGATTTTTTGGACTGTACCAAAAATGATTCAAAATGTCAATTGGATCATGCCTCATGTTGAATAACCACTTTTTAAACCCTCACAGTGACCAAAATTGCCATTTTTACAGAGTTTTGCTTACTCAAAAGCTTCAATTTTGACCCGTTTCAGGCACAGAAATGACTTTAAACACACTTATTTTAGTTGAAAAAGTCATAATTCACATCCAACAGTCATTTAGAGTCAAAAGATTAAATGTTAAAATTTCATCATTATAGACCATTTTGGGAACGTTCGACATGTCCGGAGTCATCGTTTTTCATCCGAAAATTGATTTTTTGGACTGTACCAAAAATGATTCAAAATGTCAATTGGATCATGCCTCATGTTGAATAACCACTTTTTAAACCCTCACAGTGACCAAAATGGCCATTTTTACAGAGTTTTGCTTACTCAAAAACTTCAATTTTGACCCGTTTCAGTCACAGAAATGACTTTAAACACACTTATTTTAGTTGAAAAAGTCATAGTTCACATCCAACAGTCATTTAGAGTCAAAAGATTAAATGTTAAAATTTCATCATTATAGACCATTTTGGGAACGTTCGACATGTCCGGAGTCATCGTTTTTCATCCGAAAATCGATTTTTTGGACTGTACCAAAAATGATTCAAAATGTCAATTGGATCATGCCTCATGTTGAATAACCACTTTTGAAACCCTCACAGTGACCAAAATTGCCATTTTTACAGAGTTTTGATTACTCAAAAGCTTCAATTTTGACCCGTTTCAGTCACAAAAATTACTTTAAACACACTTATTTTAGTTGAAAAAGTCATAATTCACATCCAACAGTCATTTAGAGTCAAAAGATTAAATGTTAAAATTTCATCATTATAGACCATTTTGGGAACGTTCGACATGTCCGGAGTCATCGTTTTTCATCCGAAAATCGATTTTTTGGACTGTACCAAAAATGATTCAAAATGTCAATTGGATCATGCCTCATGTTGAATAACCACTTTTTAAACCCTCACAGTGACCAAAATTGCCATTTTTACAGAGTTTTGCTTACTCAAAAGCTTCAATTTTGACCTGTTTCAGGCACAGAAATGACTTTAAACACACTTATTTTAGTTGAAAAAGTCATAATTCACATCCAACAGTCATTTAGAGTCAAAAGATTAAATGTTAAAATGTCATCATTATATACCATTTTGGGAACGTTCGACATGTCCGGAGTGATCGTTTTTCATCCGAAAATTGATTTTTTGGACTGTACCAAAAATGATTCAAAATGTCAATTGAATCATGCCTCATGTTGAATAACCACTTTTTAAACCCTCACAGTGACCAAAATGGCCATTTTTACAGAGTTTTGCTTACTCAAAAACTTCAATTTTGACCCGTTTCAGTCACAGAAATGACTTTAAACACACTTATTTTAGTTGAAAAAGTCATAATTCACATCCAACAGTCATTTAGAGTCAAAAGATTAAATGTTAAAATTTCATCATTATAGACCATTTTGGGAACGTTCGACATGTCCGGAGTCATCGTTTTTTATCCGAAAATCGATTTTTTGGACTGTACCAAAAATGATTCAAAATGTCAATTGGATCATGCCTCATGTTGAATAACCACTTTTTAAACCCTCACAGTGACCAAAATTGCCATTTTTACAGAGTTTTGCTTACTCAAAAGCTTCAATTTTGACCCGTTTCAGGCACAGAAATGACTTTAAACACACTTATTTTAGTTGAAAAAGTCATAATTCACATCCAACAGTCATTTAGAGTCAAAAGATTAAATGTTAAAATTTCATCATTATAGACCATTTTGGGAACGTTCGACATGTCCGGAGTCATCGTTTTTCATCCGAAAATTGATTTTTTGGACTGTACCAAAAATGATTCAAAATGTCAATTGGATCATGCCTCATGTTGAATAACCACTTTTTAAACCCTCACAGTGACCAAAATGGCCATTTTTACAGAGTTTTGCTTACTCAAAAACTTCAATTTTGACCCGTTTCAGTCACAGAAATGACTTTAAACACACTTATTTTAGTTGAAAAAGTCATAATTCACATCCAACAGTCATTTAGAGTCAAAAGATTAAATGTTAAAATTTCATCATTATAGACCATTTTGGGAACGTTCGACATGTCCGGAGTCATCGTTTTTCATCCGAAAATCGATTTTTTGGACTGTACCAAAAATGATTCAAAATGTCAATTGGATCATGCCTCATGTTGAATAACCACTTTTGAAACCCTCACAGTGACCAAAATTGCCATTTTTACAGAGTTTTGATTACTCAAAAGCTTCAATTTTGACCCGTTTCAGTCACAAAAATTACTTTAAACACACTTATTTTAGTTGAAAAAGTCATAATTCACATCCAACAGTCATTTAGAGTCAAAAGATTAAATGTTAAAATTTCATCATTATAGACCATTTTGGGAACGTTCGACATGTCCGGAGTCATCGTTTTTCATCCGAAAATTGATTTTTTGGACTGTACCAAAAATGATTCAAAATGTCAATTGGATCATGCCTCATGTTGAATAACCACTTTTTAAACCCTCACAGTGACCAAAATTGCCATTTTTACAGAGTTTTGCTTACTCCAAAGCTTCAATTTTGACCCGTTTCAGTCACAGAAATGACTTTAAACACACTTATTTTAGTTGAAAAAGTCATAATTCACATCCAACAGTCATTTAGAGTCAAAAGATTAAATGTTAAAATTTCATCATTATAGACCATTTTGGGAACGTTCGACATGTCCGGAGTCATTGTTTTTCATCCGAAAATCGATTTTTTGGACTGTACCAAAAATGATTCAAAATGTCAATTGGATCATGCCTCATGTTGAATAACCACTTTTTAAACCCTCACAGTGACCAAAATTGCCATTTTTACAGAGTTTTGCTTACTCAAAAGCTTCAATTTTGACCTGTTTCAGGCACAGAAATGACTTTAAACACACTTATTTTAGTTGAAAAAGTCATAATTCACATCCAACAGTCATTTAGAGTCAAAAGATTAAATGTTAAAATGTCATCATTATATACCATTTTGGGAACGTTCGACATGTCCGGAGTGATCGTTTTTCATCCGAAAATTGATTTTTTGGACTGTACCAAAAATGATTCAAAATGTCAATTGGATCATGCCTCATGTTGAATAACCACTTTTTAAACCCTCACAGTGACCCAAATGGCCATTTTTACAGAGTTTTGCTTACTCAAAAACTTCAATTTTGACCCGTTTCAGTCACAGAAATGACTTTAAACACACTTATTTTAGTTGAAAAAGTCATAATTCACATCCAACAGTCATTTAGAGTCAAAAGATTAACAGCCTGATTCATAAAGCTTTTTTGCGCTCGCAAAGGGCCGGATTCTGAGAATCCGGCCCTTTGCGAGAGCGATTTTTGCATTTGGGATTCAGCATCCCAAATGCAAAAATCGCTAATTGCGATGTCGCAAATGTGCGAGGAATGACATTTAAGGAATCTCTATTAGAGATTCCTTAAATGCAATTCAACATCAAATTAAAATTTGCGAATTCGCAATTACTTGCCGCTATTTACCGAGAGGTCAGACCTCTCGGTAAATAGCAAAAACATAGAAAAATGCTTTTAAAAGCATTTTTCTAAGTTGCATGTTGCACACACACATGTCCTTTGGACATGTGTGTGCGCAACACCTGTTCAAATGTGCATTTTAGGGGTGCTACAGGGTGTCCTTTGGACACCCCTGGCACCCTTAAAATCGCTATCTGATTTGCGAGTAGCAAATTGCTACTCGCAAATAAGGGATACTCCCCATTCATTCCTATGGGCCTTTTGGCCCATAGGAATGAATGGGGAGAAATTCCTTTTTTTGCGAGTAGCAAATTGCTACTCGCAAATAGAGAACATGTAGGATTCGCTATTGATTTAGCAATTCCTACATGAATGCCGTTTTGCGTGTCCTCAATAGCGAGTCGCTATGATTCGCTATTAGGGCCACGCAAAACGGCCCGTACATGAATCAGGCTGCTAATGTTAAAATTTCATCATTATAGACCATTTTGGGAACGTTCGACATGTCCGGAGTCATCGTTTTTCATCCAAAAATTAATTTTTTGGACTGTACCAAAAATGATTCAAAATGTCAATTGGATCATGCCTCATGTTGAATAACCACTTTTTAAACCCTCACAGTGACCAAAATTGCCATTTTTACAGAGTTTTGCTTACTCAAAAGCTTCAATTTTGACCCGTTTCAGTCACAGAAATGACTTTAAACACACTTATTTTAGTTGAAAAAGTCATAATTCACATCCAACAGTCATTTAGAGTCAAAAGATTAAATGTTAAAATTTCATCATTATAGACCATTTTGGGAACGTTCGACATGTCCGGAGTCATCGTTTTTCATCCGAAAATCGATTTTTTGGACTGTACCAAAAATGATTCAAAATGTCAATTGGATCATGCCTCATGTTGAATAACCACTTTTTAAACCCTCACAGTGACCAAAATTGCCATTTTTACAGAGTTTTGCTTACTCAAAAGCTTCAATTTTGACCTGTTTCAGGCACAGAAATGACTTTAAACACACTTATTTTAGTTGAAAAAGTCATAATTCACATCCAACAGTCATTTAGAGTCAAAAGATTAAATGTTAAAATGTCATCATTATATACCATTTTGGGAACGTTCGACATGTCCGGAGTGATCGTTTTTCATCCGAAAATTGATTTTTTGGACTGTACCAAAAATGATTCAAAATGTCAATTGGATCATGCCTCATGTTGAATAACCACTTTTTAAACCCTCACAGTGACCAAAATGGCCATTTTTACAGAGTTTTGCTTACTCAAAAACTTCAATTTTGACCCGTTTCAGTCACAGAAATGACTTTAAACACACTTATTTTAGTTGAAAAAGTCATAATTCACATCCAACAGTCATTTAGAGTCAAAAGATTAAATGTTAAAATGTCATCATTATAGACCATTTTGGGAACGTTCGACATGTCCGGAGTCATCGTTTTTCATCCGAAAATCGATTTTTTGGACTGTACCAAAAATGATTCAAAATGTCAATTGGATCATGCCTCATGTTGAATAACCACTTTTTAAACCCTCACAGTGACCAAAATTGCCATTTTTACAGAGTTTTGCTTACTCAAAAGCTTCAATTTTGACCCGTTTCAGGCACAGAAATGACTTTAAACACACTTATTTTAGTTGAAAAAGTCATAATTCACATCCAACAGTCATTTAGAGTCAAAAGATTAAATGTTAAAATTTCATCATTATAGACCATTTTGGGAACGTTCGACATGTCCGGAGTCATCGTTTTTCATCCGAAAATTGATTTTTTGGACTGTACCAAAAATGATTCAAAATGTCAATTGGATCATGCCTCATGTTGAATAACAACTTTTTAAACCCTCACAGTGACCAAAATGGCCATTTTTACAGAGTTTTGCTTACTCAAAAACTTCAATTTTGACCCGTTTCAGTCACAGAAATGACTTTAAACACACTTATTTTAGTTGAAAAAGTCATAATTCACATCCAACAGTCATTTAGAGTCAAAAGATTAAATGTTAAAATTTCATCATTATAGACCATTTTGGGAACGTTCGACATGTCCGGAGTCATCGTTTTTCATCCGAAAATCGATTTTTTGGACTGTACCAAAAATGATTCAAAATGTCAATTGGATCATGCCTCATGTTGAATAACCACTTTTGAAACCCTCACAGTGACCAAAATTGCCATTTTTACAGAGTTTTGATTACTCAAAAGCTTCAATTTTGACCCGTTTCAGTCACAAAAATTACTTTAAACACACTTATTTTAGTTGAAAAAGTCATAATTCACATCCAACAGTCATTTAGAGTCAAAAGATTAAATGTTAAAATTTCATCATTATAGACCATTTTGGGAACGTTCGACATGTCCGGAGTCATCGTTTTTCATCCGAAAATTGATTTTTTGGACTGTACCAAAAATGATTCAAAATGTCAATTGGATCATGCCTCATGTTGAATAACCACTTTTTAAACCCTCACAGTGACCAAAATTGCCATTTCTACAGAGTTTTGCTTACTCAAAAGCTTCAATTTTGACCCGTTTCAGTCACAGAAATGACTTTAAACACACTTATTTTAGTTGAAAAAGTCATAATTCACATCCAACAGTCATTTAGAGTCAAAAGATTAAATGTCAAAATTTCATCATTATAGACCATTTTGGGAACGTTCGACATGTCCGGAGTCATTGTTTTTCATCCGAAAATCGATTTTTTGGACTGTACCAAAAATGATTCAAAATGTCAATTGGATCATGCCTCATGTTGAATAACCACTTTTGAAACCCTCACAGTGACCAAAATTGCCATTTTTACAGAGTTTTGATTACTCAAAAGCTTCAATTTTGACCCGTTTCAGTCACAAAAATTACTTTAAACACACTTATTTTAGTTGAAAATGTCATAATTCACATCCAACAGTCATTTAGAGTCAAAAGATTAAATGTTAAGATTTCATCATTATAGACCATTTTGGGAACGTTCGACATGTCCGGAGTCATCGTTTTTCATCCGAAAATTGATTTTTTGGACTGTACCAAAAATGATTCAAAATGTCAATTGGATCATGCCTCATGTTGAATAACCACTTTTTAAACCCTCACAGTGACCAAAATTGCCATTTTTACAGAGTTTTGCTTACTCAAAAGCTTCAATTTTGACCCGTTTCAGGCACAGAAATGACTTTAAACACACTTATTTTAGTTGAAAAAGTCATAATTCACATCCAACAGTCATTTAGAGTCAAAAGATTAAATGTTAAAATTTCATCATTATAGACCATTTTGGGAACGTTCGACATGTCCGGAGTCATCGTTTTTCATCCGAAAATCGATTTTTTGGACTGTACCAAAAATGATTCAAAATGTCAATTGGATCATGCCTCATGTTGAATAACCACTTTTTAAACCCTCACAGTGACCAAAATTGCCATTTTTACAGAGTTTTGATTACTCAAAAGCTTCAAATTTGACCCGTTTCAGTCACAAAAATTACTTTAAACACACTTATTTTAGTTGAAAAAGTCATAATTCACATCCAACAGTCATTTAGAATCAAAAGATTAAATGTTAAAATTTCATCATTGTAGACCATTTTGGGAACGTTCGACATGTCCGGAGTCATCGTTTTTCATCCGAAAATTGATTTTTTGGACTGTACCAAAAATGATTCAAAATGTCAATTGGATCATGCCTCATGTTGAATAACCACTTTTTAAACCCTCACAGTGACCAAAATGGCCATTTTTACAGAGTTTTGCTTACTCAAAAACTTCAATTTTGACCCGTTTCAGTCACAGAAATGACTTTAAACACACTTATTTTAGTTGAAAAAGTCATAGTTCACATCCAACAGTCATTTAGAGTCAAAAGATTAAATGTTAAAATTTCATCATTATAGACCATTTTGGGAACGTTCGACATGTCCGGAGTCATCGTTTTTCATCCGAAAATCGATTTTTTGGACTGTACCAAAAATGATTCAAAATGTCAATTGGATCATGCCTCATGTTGAATAACCACTTTTGAAACCCTCACAGTGACCAAAATTGCCATTTTTACAGAGTTTTGATTACTCAAAAGCTTCAATTTTGACCCGTTTCAGTCACAAAAATTACTTTAAACACACTTATTTTAGTTGAAAAAGTCATAATTCACATCCAACAGTCATTTAGAGTCAAAAGATTAAATGTTAAAATTTCATCATTATAGACCATTTTGGGAACGTTCGACATGTCCGGAGTCATCGTTTTTCATCCGAAAATCGATTTTTTGGACTGTACCAAAAATGATTCAAAATGTCAATTGGATCATGCCTCATGTTGAATAACCACTTTTTAAACCCTCACAGTGACCAAAATTGCCATTTTTACAGAGTTTTGCTTACTCAAAAGCTTCAATTTTGACCTGTTTCAGGCACAGAAATGACTTTAAACACACTTATTTTAGTTGAAAAAGTCATAATTCACATCCAACAGTCATTTAGAGTCAAAAGATTAAATGTTAAAATGTCATCATTATATACCATTTTGGGAACGTTCGACATGTCCGGAGTGATCGTTTTTCATCCGAAAATTGATTTTTTGGACTGTACCAAAAATGATTCAAAATGTCAATTGAATCATGCCTCATGTTGAATAACCACTTTTTAAACCCTCACAGTGACCAAAATGGCCATTTTTACAGAGTTTTGCTTACTCAAAAACTTCAATTTTGACCCGTTTCAGTCACAGAAATGACTTTAAACACACTTATTTTAGTTGAAAAAGTCATAATTCACATCCAACAGTCATTTAGAGTCAAAAGATTAAATGTTAAAATTTCATCATTATAGACCATTTTGGGAACGTTCGACATGTCCGGAGTCATCGTTTTTTATCCGAAAATCGATTTTTTGGACTGTACCAAAAATGATTCAAAATGTCAATTGGATCATGCCTCATGTTGAATAACCACTTTTTAAACCCTCACAGTGACCAAAATTGCCATTTTTACAGAGTTTTGCTTACTCAAAAGCTTCAATTTTGACCCGTTTCAGGCACAGAAATGACTTTAAACACACTTATTTTAGTTGAAAAAGTCATAATTCACATCCAACAGTCATTTAGAGTCAAAAGATTAAATGTTAAAATTTCATCATTATAGACCATTTTGGGAACGTTCGACATGTCCGGAGTCATCGTTTTTCATCCGAAAATTGATTTTTTGGACTGTACCAAAAATGATTCAAAATGTCAATTGGATCATGCCTCATGTTGAATAACCACTTTTTAAACCCTCACAGTGACCAAAATGGCCATTTTTACAGAGTTTTGCTTACTCAAAAACTTCAATTTTGACCCGTTTCAGTCACAGAAATGACTTTAAACACACTTATTTTAGTTGAAAAAGTCATAATTCACATCCAACAGTCATTTAGAGTCAAAAGATTAAATGTTAAAATTTCATCATTATAGACCATTTTGGGAACGTTCGACATGTCCGGAGTCATCGTTTTTCATCCGAAAATCGATTTTTTGGACTGTACCAAAAATGATTCAAAATGTCAATTGGATCATGCCTCATGTTGAATAACCACTTTTGAAACCCTCACAGTGACCAAAATTGCCATTTTTACAGAGTTTTGATTACTCAAAAGCTTCAATTTTGACCCGTTTCAGTCACAAAAATTACTTTAAACACACTTATTTTAGTTGAAAAAGTCATAATTCACATCCAACAGTCATTTAGAGTCAAAAGATTAAATGTTAAAATTTCATCATTATAGACCATTTTGGGAACGTTCGACATGTCCGGAGTCATCGTTTTTCATCCGAAAATTGATTTTTTGGACTGTACCAAAAATGATTCAAAATGTCAATTGGATCATGCCTCATGTTGAATAACCACTTTTTAAACCCTCACAGTGACCAAAATTGCCATTTTTACAGAGTTTTGCTTACTCCAAAGCTTCAATTTTGACCCGTTTCAGTCACAGAAATGACTTTAAACACACTTATTTTAGTTGAAAAAGTCATAATTCACATCCAACAGTCATTTAGAGTCAAAAGATTAAATGTTAAAATTTCATCATTATAGACCATTTTGGGAACGTTCGACATGTCCGGAGTCATTGTTTTTCATCCGAAAATCGATTTTTTGGACTGTACCAAAAATGATTCAAAATGTCAATTGGATCATGCCTCATGTTGAATAACCACTTTTTAAACCCTCACAGTGACCAAAATTGCCATTTTTACAGAGTTTTGCTTACTCAAAAGCTTCAATTTTGACCTGTTTCAGGCACAGAAATGACTTTAAACACACTTATTTTAGTTGAAAAAGTCATAATTCACATCCAACAGTCATTTAGAGTCAAAAGATTAAATGTTAAAATGTCATCATTATATACCATTTTGGGAACGTTCGACATGTCCGGAGTGATCGTTTTTCATCCGAAAATTGATTTTTTGGACTGTACCAAAAATGATTCAAAATGTCAATTGGATCATGCCTCATGTTGAATAACCACTTTTTAAACCCTCACAGTGACCCAAATGGCCATTTTTACAGAGTTTTGCTTACTCAAAAACTTCAATTTTGACCCGTTTCAGTCACAGAAATGACTTTAAACACACTTATTTTAGTTGAAAAAGTCATAATTCACATCCAACAGTCATTTAGAGTCAAAAGATTAACAGCCTGATTCATAAAGCTTTTTTGCGCTCGCAAAGGGCCGGATTCTGAGAATCCGGCCCTTTGCGAGAGCGATTTTTGCATTTGGGATTCAGCATCCCAAATGCAAAAATCGCTAATTGCGATGTCGCAAATGTGCGAGGAATGACATTTAAGGAATCTCTATTAGAGATTCCTTAAATGCAATTCAACATCAAATTAAAATTTGCGAATTCGCAATTACTTGCCGCTATTTACCGAGAGGTCAGACCTCTCGGTAAATAGCAAAAACATAGAAAAATGCTTTTAAAAGCATTTTTCTAAGTTGCATGTTGCACACACACATGTCCTTTGGACATGTGTGTGCGCAACACCTGTTCAAATGTGCATTTTAGGGGTGCTACAGGGTGTCCTTTGGACACCCCTGGCACCCTTAAAATCGCTATCTGATTTGCGAGTAGCAAATTGCTACTCGCAAATAAGGGATACTCCCCATTCATTCCTATGGGCCTTTTGGCCCATAGGAATGAATGGGGAGAAATTCCTTTTTTTGCGAGTAGCAAATTGCTACTCGCAAATAGAGAACATGTAGGATTCGCTATTGATTTAGCAATTCCTACATGAATGCCGTTTTGCGTGTCCTCAATAGCGAGTCGCTATGATTCGCTATTAGGGCCACGCAAAACGGCCCGTACATGAATCAGGCTGCTAATGTTAAAATTTCATCATTATAGACCATTTTGGGAACGTTCGACATGTCCGGAGTCATCGTTTTTCATCCAAAAATTAATTTTTTGGACTGTACCAAAAATGATTCAAAATGTCAATTGGATCATGCCTCATGTTGAATAACCACTTTTTAAACCCTCACAGTGACCAAAATTGCCATTTTTACAGAGTTTTGCTTACTCAAAAGCTTCAATTTTGACCCGTTTCAGTCACAGAAATGACTTTAAACACACTTATTTTAGTTGAAAAAGTCATAATTCACATCCAACAGTCATTTAGAGTCAAAAGATTAAATGTTAAAATTTCATCATTATAGACCATTTTGGGAACGTTCGACATGTCCGGAGTCATCGTTTTTCATCCGAAAATCGATTTTTTGGACTGTACCAAAAATGATTCAAAATGTCAATTGGATCATGCCTCATGTTGAATAACCACTTTTTAAACCCTCACAGTGACCAAAATTGCCATTTTTACAGAGTTTTGCTTACTCAAAAGCTTCAATTTTGACCTGTTTCAGGCACAGAAATGACTTTAAACACACTTATTTTAGTTGAAAAAGTCATAATTCACATCCAACAGTCATTTAGAGTCAAAAGATTAAATGTTAAAATGTCATCATTATATACCATTTTGGGAACGTTCGACATGTCCGGAGTGATCGTTTTTCATCCGAAAATTGATTTTTTGGACTGTACCAAAAATGATTCAAAATGTCAATTGGATCATGCCTCATGTTGAATAACCACTTTTTAAACCCTCACAGTGACCAAAATGGCCATTTTTACAGAGTTTTGCTTACTCAAAAACTTCAATTTTGACCCGTTTCAGTCACAGAAATGACTTTAAACACACTTATTTTAGTTGAAAAAGTCATAATTCACATCCAACAGTCATTTAGAGTCAAAAGATTAAATGTTAAAATGTCATCATTATAGACCATTTTGGGAACGTTCGACATGTCCGGAGTCATCGTTTTTCATCCGAAAATCGATTTTTTGGACTGTACCAAAAATGATTCAAAATGTCAATTGGATCATGCCTCATGTTGAATAACCACTTTTTAAACCCTCACAGTGACCAAAATTGCCATTTTTACAGAGTTTTGCTTACTCAAAAGCTTCAATTTTGACCCGTTTCAGGCACAGAAATGACTTTAAACACACTTATTTTAGTTGAAAAAGTCATAATTCACATCCAACAGTCATTTAGAGTCAAAAGATTAAATGTTAAAATTTCATCATTATAGACCATTTTGGGAACGTTCGACATGTCCGGAGTCATCGTTTTTCATCCGAAAATTGATTTTTTGGACTGTACCAAAAATGATTCAAAATGTCAATTGGATCATGCCTCATGTTGAATAACAACTTTTTAAACCCTCACAGTGACCAAAATGGCCATTTTTACAGAGTTTTGCTTACTCAAAAACTTCAATTTTGACCCGTTTCAGTCACAGAAATGACTTTAAACACACTTATTTTAGTTGAAAAAGTCATAATTCACATCCAACAGTCATTTAGAGTCAAAAGATTAAATGTTAAAATTTCATCATTATAGACCATTTTGGGAACGTTCGACATGTCCGGAGTCATCGTTTTTCATCCGAAAATCGATTTTTTGGACTGTACCAAAAATGATTCAAAATGTCAATTGGATCATGCCTCATGTTGAATAACCACTTTTGAAACCCTCACAGTGACCAAAATTGCCATTTTTACAGAGTTTTGATTACTCAAAAGCTTCAATTTTGACCCGTTTCAGTCACAAAAATTACTTTAAACACACTTATTTTAGTTGAAAAAGTCATAATTCACATCCAACAGTCATTTAGAGTCAAAAGATTAAATGTTAAAATTTCATCATTATAGACCATTTTGGGAACGTTCGACATGTCCGGAGTCATCGTTTTTCATCCGAAAATTGATTTTTTGGACTGTACCAAAAATGATTCAAAATGTCAATTGGATCATGCCTCATGTTGAATAACCACTTTTTAAACCCTCACAGTGACCAAAATTGCCATTTCTACAGAGTTTTGCTTACTCAAAAGCTTCAATTTTGACCCGTTTCAGTCACAGAAATGACTTTAAACACACTTATTTTAGTTGAAAAAGTCATAATTCACATCCAACAGTCATTTAGAGTCAAAAGATTAAATGTCAAAATTTCATCATTATAGACCATTTTGGGAACGTTCGACATGTCCGGAGTCATTGTTTTTCATCCGAAAATCGATTTTTTGGACTGTACCAAAAATGATTCAAAATGTCAATTGGATCATGCCTCATGTTGAATAACCACTTTTGAAACCCTCACAGTGACCAAAATTGCCATTTTTACAGAGTTTTGATTACTCAAAAGCTTCAATTTTGACCCGTTTCAGTCACAAAAATTACTTTAAACACACTTATTTTAGTTGAAAATGTCATAATTCACATCCAACAGTCATTTAGAGTCAAAAGATTAAATGTTAAGATTTCATCATTATAGACCATTTTGGGAACGTTCGACATGTCCGGAGTCATCGTTTTTCATCCGAAAATTGATTTTTTGGACTGTACCAAAAATGATTCAAAATGTCAATTGGATCATGCCTCATGTTGAATAACCACTTTTTAAACCCTCACAGTGACCAAAATTGCCATTTTTACAGAGTTTTGCTTACTCAAAAGCTTCAATTTTGACCCGTTTCAGGCACAGAAATGACTTTAAACACACTTATTTTAGTTGAAAAAGTCATAATTCACATCCAACAGTCATTTAGAGTCAAAAGATTAAATGTTAAAATTTCATCATTATAGACCATTTTGGGAACGTTCGACATGTCCGGAGTCATCGTTTTTCATCCGAAAATCGATTTTTTGGACTGTACCAAAAATGATTCAAAATGTCAATTGGATCATGCCTCATGTTGAATAACCACTTTTTAAACCCTCACAGTGACCAAAATTGCCATTTTTACAGAGTTTTGATTACTCAAAAGCTTCAAATTTGACCCGTTTCAGTCACAAAAATTACTTTAAACACACTTATTTTAGTTGAAAAAGTCATAATTCACATCCAACAGTCATTTAGAATCAAAAGATTAAATGTTAAAATTTCATCATTGTAGACCATTTTGGGAACGTTCGACATGTCCGGAGTCATCGTTTTTCATCCGAAAATTGATTTTTTGGACTGTACCAAAAATGATTCAAAATGTCAATTGGATCGTGCCTCATGTTGAATAACCACTTTTTAAACCCTCACAGTGACCCAAATGGCCATTTTTACAGAGTTTTGCTTACTCAAAAGCTTCAATTTTGACCCGTTTCAGTCACAGAAATGACTTTAAACACACTTATTTTAGTTGAAAAAGTCATAATTCACACCCAACAGTCATTTAGAGTCAAAAGATTAAATGTTAAAATTTCATCATTATAGACCATTTTGGGAACGTTCGACATGTCCGGAGTCATCGTTTTTCATCCGAAAATTGATTTTTTGGACTGTACCAAAAATGATTCAAAATGTCAATTGGATCATGCCTCATGTTGAATAACCACTTTTTAAACACTCACAGTGACCAAAATGGCCATTTTTACAGAGTTTTGCTTACTCAAAAACTTCAATTTTGACCCGTTTCAGTCACAGAAATGACTTTAAACACACTTATTTTAGTTGAAAAAGTCATAATTCACATCCAACAGTCATTTAGAGTCAAAAGATTAACAGCCTGATTCATAAAGCTTTTTTGCGCTCGCAAAGGGCCGGATTCTGAGAATCCGGCCCTTTGCGAGAGCGATTTTTGCATTTGGGATTCAGCATCCCAAATGCAAAAATCGCTAATTGCGATGTCGCAAATGTGCGAGGAATGACATTTAAGGAATCTCTATTAGAGATTCCTTAAATGCAATTCAACATCAAATTAAAATTTGCGAATTCGCAATTACTTGCCGCTATTTACCGAGAGGTCAGACCTCTCGGTAAATAGCAAAAACATAGAAAAATGCTTTTAAAAGCATTTTTCTAAGTTGCATGTTGCACACACACATGTCCTTTGGACATGTGTGTGCGCAACACCTGTTCAAATGTGCATTTTAGGGGTGCTACAGGGTGTCCTTTGGACACCCCTGGCACCCTTAAAATCGCTATCTGATTTGCGAGTAGCAAATTGCTACTCGCAAATAAGGGATACTCCCCATTCATTCCTATGGGCCTTTTGGCCCATAGGAATGAATGGGGAGAAATTCCTTTTTTTGCGAGTAGCAAATTGCTACTCGCAAATAGAGAACATGTAGGATTCGCTATTGATTTAGCAATTCCTACATGAATGCCGTTTTGCGTGTCCTCAATAGCGAGTCGCTATGATTCGCTATTAGGGCCACGCAAAACGGCCCGTACATGAATCAGGCTGCTAATGTTAACATTTCATCATTATAGACCATTTTGGGAACGTTCGACATGTCCGGAGTCATCGTTTTTCATCCAAAAATTAATTTTTTGGACTGTACCAAAAATGATTCAAAATGTCAATTGGATCATGCCTCATGTTGAATAACCACTTTTTAAACCCTCACAGTGACCAAAATTGCCATTTTTACAGAGTTTTGCTTACTCAAAAGCTTCAATTTTGACCCGTTTCAGTCACAGAAATGACTTTAAACACACTTATTTTAGTTGAAAAAGTCATAATTCACATCCAACAGTCATTTAGAGTCAAAAGATTAAATGTTAAAATTTCATCATTATAGACCATTTTGGGAACGTTCGACATGTCCGGAGTCATCGTTTTTCATCCGAAAATCGATTTTTTGGACTGTACCAAAAATGATTCAAAATGTCAATTGGATCATGCCTCATGTTGAATAACCACTTTTTAAACCCTCACAGTGACCAAAATTGCCATTTTTACAGAGTTTTGCTTACTCAAAAGCT
The DNA here is from genome assembly GCF_964263255.1 of Lissotriton vulgaris. Classification (NCBI taxonomy): domain Eukaryota; kingdom Metazoa; phylum Chordata; class Amphibia; order Caudata; family Salamandridae; genus Lissotriton; species Lissotriton vulgaris. The sequence continues at coordinate 185,651 of NW_028255683.1, forward strand.
TCAATTTTGACCTGTTTCAGGCACAGAAATGACTTTAAACACACTTATTTTAGTTGAAAAAGTCATAATTCACATCCAACAGTCATTTAGAGTCAAAAGATTAAATGTTAAAATGTCATCATTATATACCATTTTGGGAACGTTCGACATGTCCGGAGTGATCGTTTTTCATCCGAAAATTGATTTTTTGGACTGTACCAAAAATGATTCAAAATGTCAATTGGATCATGCCTCATGTTGAATAACCACTTTTTAAACCCTCACAGTGACCAAAATGGCCATTTTTACAGAGTTTTGCTTACTCAAAAACTTCAATTTTGACCCGTTTCAGTCACAGAAATGACTTTAAACACACTTATTTTAGTTGAAAAAGTCATAATTCACATCCAACAGTCATTTAGAGTCAAAAGATTAAATGTTAAAATGTCATCATTATAGACCATTTTGGGAACGTTCGACATGTCCGGAGTCATCGTTTTTCATCCGAAAATCGATTTTTTGGACTGTACCAAAAATGATTCAAAATGTCAATTGGATCATGCCTCATGTTGAATAACCACTTTTTAAACCCTCACAGTGACCAAAATTGCCATTTTTACAGAGTTTTGCTTACTCAAAAGCTTCAATTTTGACCCGTTTCAGGCACAGAAATGACTTTAAACACACTTATTTTAGTTGAAAAAGTCATAATTCACATCCAACAGTCATTTAGAGTCAAAAGATTAAATGTTAAAATTTCATCATTATAGACCATTTTGGGAACGTTCGACATGTCCGGAGTCATCGTTTTTCATCCGAAAATTGATTTTTTGGACTGTACCAAAAATGATTCAAAATGTCAATTGGATCATGCCTCATGTTGAATAACAACTTTTTAAACCCTCACAGTGACCAAAATGGCCATTTTTACAGAGTTTTGCTTACTCAAAAACTTCAATTTTGACCCGTTTCAGTCACAGAAATGACTTTAAACACACTTATTTTAGTTGAAAAAGTCATAATTCACATCCAACAGTCATTTAGAGTCAAAAGATTAAATGTTAAAATTTCATCATTATAGACCATTTTGGGAACGTTCGACATGTCCGGAGTCATCGTTTTTCATCCGAAAATCGATTTTTTGGACTGTACCAAAAATGATTCAAAATGTCAATTGGATCATGCCTCATGTTGAATAACCACTTTTGAAACCCTCACAGTGACCAAAATTGCCATTTTTACAGAGTTTTGATTACTCAAAAGCTTCAATTTTGACCCGTTTCAGTCACAAAAATTACTTTAAACACACTTATTTTAGTTGAAAAAGTCATAATTCACATCCAACAGTCATTTAGAGTCAAAAGATTAAATGTTAAAATTTCATCATTATAGACCATTTTGGGAACGTTCGACATGTCCGGAGTCATCGTTTTTCATCCGAAAATTGATTTTTTGGACTGTACCAAAAATGATTCAAAATGTCAATTGGATCATGCCTCATGTTGAATAACCACTTTTTAAACCCTCACAGTGACCAAAATTGCCATTTCTACAGAGTTTTGCTTACTCAAAAGCTTCAATTTTGACCCGTTTCAGTCACAGAAATGACTTTAAACACACTTATTTTAGTTGAAAAAGTCATAATTCACATCCAACAGTCATTTAGAGTCAAAAGATTAAATGTCAAAATTTCATCATTATAGACCATTTTGGGAACGTTCGACATGTCCGGAGTCATTGTTTTTCATCCGAAAATCGATTTTTTGGACTGTACCAAAAATGATTCAAAATGTCAATTGGATCATGCCTCATGTTGAATAACCACTTTTGAAACCCTCACAGTGACCAAAATTGCCATTTTTACAGAGTTTTGATTACTCAAAAGCTTCAATTTTGACCCGTTTCAGTCACAAAAATTACTTTAAACACACTTATTTTAGTTGAAAATGTCATAATTCACATCCAACAGTCATTTAGAGTCAAAAGATTAAATGTTAAGATTTCATCATTATAGACCATTTTGGGAACGTTCGACATGTCCGGAGTCATCGTTTTTCATCCGAAAATTGATTTTTTGGACTGTACCAAAAATGATTCAAAATGTCAATTGGATCATGCCTCATGTTGAATAACCACTTTTTAAACCCTCACAGTGACCAAAATTGCCATTTTTACAGAGTTTTGCTTACTCAAAAGCTTCAATTTTGACCCGTTTCAGGCACAGAAATGACTTTAAACACACTTATTTTAGTTGAAAAAGTCATAATTCACATCCAACAGTCATTTAGAGTCAAAAGATTAAATGTTAAAATTTCATCATTATAGACCATTTTGGGAACGTTCGACATGTCCGGAGTCATCGTTTTTCATCCGAAAATCGATTTTTTGGACTGTACCAAAAATGATTCAAAATGTCAATTGGATCATGCCTCATGTTGAATAACCACTTTTTAAACCCTCACAGTGACCAAAATTGCCATTTTTACAGAGTTTTGATTACTCAAAAGCTTCAAATTTGACCCGTTTCAGTCACAAAAATTACTTTAAACACACTTATTTTAGTTGAAAAAGTCATAATTCACATCCAACAGTCATTTAGAATCAAAAGATTAAATGTTAAAATTTCATCATTGTAGACCATTTTGGGAACGTTCGACATGTCCGGAGTCATCGTTTTTCATCCGAAAATTGATTTTTTGGACTGTACCAAAAATGATTCAAAATGTCAATTGGATCGTGCCTCATGTTGAATAACCACTTTTTAAACCCTCACAGTGACCCAAATGGCCATTTTTACAGAGTTTTGCTTACTCAAAAGCTTCAATTTTGACCCGTTTCAGTCACAGAAATGACTTTAAACACACTTATTTTAGTTGAAAAAGTCATAATTCACACCCAACAGTCATTTAGAGTCAAAAGATTAAATGTTAAAATTTCATCATTATAGACCATTTTGGGAACGTTCGACATGTCCGGAGTCATCGTTTTTCATCCGAAAATTGATTTTTTGGACTGTACCAAAAATGATTCAAAATGTCAATTGGATCATGCCTCATGTTGAATAACCACTTTTTAAACACTCACAGTGACCAAAATGGCCATTTTTACAGAGTTTTGCTTACTCAAAAACTTCAATTTTGACCCGTTTCAGTCACAGAAATGACTTTAAACACACTTATTTTAGTTGAAAAAGTCATAATTCACATCCAACAGTCATTTAGAGTCAAAAGATTAACAGCCTGATTCATAAAGCTTTTTTGCGCTCGCAAAGGGCCGGATTCTGAGAATCCGGCCCTTTGCGAGAGCGATTTTTGCATTTGGGATTCAGCATCCCAAATGCAAAAATCGCTAATTGCGATGTCGCAAATGTGCGAGGAATGACATTTAAGGAATCTCTATTAGAGATTCCTTAAATGCAATTCAACATCAAATTAAAATTTGCGAATTCGCAATTACTTGCCGCTATTTACCGAGAGGTCAGACCTCTCGGTAAATAGCAAAAACATAGAAAAATGCTTTTAAAAGCATTTTTCTAAGTTGCATGTTGCACACACACATGTCCTTTGGACATGTGTGTGCGCAACACCTGTTCAAATGTGCATTTTAGGGGTGCTACAGGGTGTCCTTTGGACACCCCTGGCACCCTTAAAATCGCTATCTGATTTGCGAGTAGCAAATTGCTACTCGCAAATAAGGGATACTCCCCATTCATTCCTATGGGCCTTTTGGCCCATAGGAATGAATGGGGAGAAATTCCTTTTTTTGCGAGTAGCAAATTGCTACTCGCAAATAGAGAACATGTAGGATTCGCTATTGATTTAGCAATTCCTACATGAATGCCGTTTTGCGTGTCCTCAATAGCGAGTCGCTATGATTCGCTATTAGGGCCACGCAAAACGGCCCGTACATGAATCAGGCTGCTAATGTTAACATTTCATCATTATAGACCATTTTGGGAACGTTCGACATGTCCGGAGTCATCGTTTTTCATCCAAAAATTAATTTTTTGGACTGTACCAAAAATGATTCAAAATGTCAATTGGATCATGCCTCATGTTGAATAACCACTTTTTAAACCCTCACAGTGACCAAAATTGCCATTTTTACAGAGTTTTGCTTACTCAAAAGCTTCAATTTTGACCCGTTTCAGTCACAGAAATGACTTTAAACACACTTATTTTAGTTGAAAAAGTCATAATTCACATCCAACAGTCATTTAGAGTCAAAAGATTAAATGTTAAAATTTCATCATTATAGACCATTTTGGGAACGTTCGACATGTCCGGAGTCATCGTTTTTCATCCGAAAATCGATTTTTTGGACTGTACCAAAAATGATTCAAAATGTCAATTGGATCATGCCTCATGTTGAATAACCACTTTTTAAACCCTCACAGTGACCAAAATTGCCATTTTTACAGAGTTTTGCTTACTCAAAAGCTTCAATTTTGACCTGTTTCAGGCACAGAAATGACTTTAAACACACTTATTTTAGTTGAAAAAGTCATAATTCACATCCAACAGTCATTTAGAGTCAAAAGATTAAATGTTAAAATGTCATCATTATATACCATTTTGGGAACGTTCGACATGTCCGGAGTGATCGTTTTTCATCCGAAAATTGATTTTTTGGACTGTACCAAAAATGATTCAAAATGTCAATTGGATCATGCCTCATGTTGAATAACCACTTTTTAAACCCTCACAGTGACCAAAATGGCCATTTTTACAGAGTTTTGCTTACTCAAAAACTTCAATTTTGACCCGTTTCAGTCACAGAAATGACTTTAAACACACTTATTTTAGTTGAAAAAGTCATAATTCACATCCAACAGTCATTTAGAGTCAAAAGATTAAATGTTAAAATGTCATCATTATAGACCATTTTGGGAACGTTCGACATGTCCGGAGTCATCGTTTTTCATCCGAAAATCGATTTTTTGGACTGTACCAAAAATGATTCAAAATGTCAATTGGATCATGCCTCATGTTGAATAACCACTTTTTAAACCCTCACAGTGACCAAAATTGCCATTTTTACAGAGTTTTGCTTACTCAAAAGCTTCAATTTTGACCCGTTTCAGGCACAGAAATGACTTTAAACACACTTATTTTAGTTGAAAAAGTCATAATTCACATCCAACAGTCATTTAGAGTCAAAAGATTAAATGTTAAAATTTCATCATTATAGACCATTTTGGGAACGTTCGACATGTCCGGAGTCATCGTTTTTCATCCGAAAATTGATTTTTTGGACTGTACCAAAAATGATTCAAAATGTCAATTGGATCATGCCTCATGTTGAATAACAACTTTTTAAACCCTCACAGTGACCAAAATGGCCATTTTTACAGAGTTTTGCTTACTCAAAAACTTCAATTTTGACCCGTTTCAGTCACAGAAATGACTTTAAACACACTTATTTTAGTTGAAAAAGTCATAATTCACATCCAACAGTCATTTAGAGTCAAAAGATTAAATGTTAAAATTTCATCATTATAGACCATTTTGGGAACGTTCGACATGTCCGGAGTCATCGTTTTTCATCCGAAAATCGATTTTTTGGACTGTACCAAAAATGATTCAAAATGTCAATTGGATCATGCCTCATGTTGAATAACCACTTTTGAAACCCTCACAGTGACCAAAATTGCCATTTTTACAGAGTTTTGATTACTCAAAAGCTTCAATTTTGACCCGTTTCAGTCACAAAAATTACTTTAAACACACTTATTTTAGTTGAAAAAGTCATAATTCACATCCAACAGTCATTTAGAGTCAAAAGATTAAATGTTAAAATTTCATCATTATAGACCATTTTGGGAACGTTCGACATGTCCGGAGTCATCGTTTTTCATCCGAAAATTGATTTTTTGGACTGTACCAAAAATGATTCAAAATGTCAATTGGATCATGCCTCATGTTGAATAACCACTTTTTAAACCCTCACAGTGACCAAAATTGCCATTTCTACAGAGTTTTGCTTACTCAAAAGCTTCAATTTTGACCCGTTTCAGTCACAGAAATGACTTTAAACACACTTATTTTAGTTGAAAAAGTCATAATTCACATCCAACAGTCATTTAGAGTCAAAAGATTAAATGTCAAAATTTCATCATTATAGACCATTTTGGGAACGTTCGACATGTCCGGAGTCATTGTTTTTCATCCGAAAATCGATTTTTTGGACTGTACCAAAAATGATTCAAAATGTCAATTGGATCATGCCTCATGTTGAATAACCACTTTTGAAACCCTCACAGTGACCAAAATTGCCATTTTTACAGAGTTTTGATTACTCAAAAGCTTCAATTTTGACCCGTTTCAGTCACAAAAATTACTTTAAACACACTTATTTTAGTTGAAAATGTCATAATTCACATCCAACAGTCATTTAGAGTCAAAAGATTAAATGTTAAGATTTCATCATTATAGACCATTTTGGGAACGTTCGACATGTCCGGAGTCATCGTTTTTCATCCGAAAATTGATTTTTTGGACTGTACCAAAAATGATTCAAAATGTCAATTGGATCATGCCTCATGTTGAATAACCACTTTTTAAACCCTCACAGTGACCAAAATTGCCATTTTTACAGAGTTTTGCTTACTCAAAAGCTTCAATTTTGACCCGTTTCAGGCACAGAAATGACTTTAAACACACTTATTTTAGTTGAAAAAGTCATAATTCACATCCAACAGTCATTTAGAGTCAAAAGATTAAATGTTAAAATTTCATCATTATAGACCATTTTGGGAACGTTCGACATGTCCGGAGTCATCGTTTTTCATCCGAAAATCGATTTTTTGGACTGTACCAAAAATGATTCAAAATGTCAATTGGATCATGCCTCATGTTGAATAACCACTTTTTAAACCCTCACAGTGACCAAAATTGCCATTTTTACAGAGTTTTGATTACTCAAAAGCTTCAAATTTGACCCGTTTCAGTCACAAAAATTACTTTAAACACACTTATTTTAGTTGAAAAAGTCATAATTCACATCCAACAGTCATTTAGAATCAAAAGATTAAATGTTAAAATTTCATCATTGTAGACCATTTTGGGAACGTTCGACATGTCCGGAGTCATCGTTTTTCATCCGAAAATTGATTTTTTGGACTGTACCAAAAATGATTCAAAATGTCAATTGGATCGTGCCTCATGTTGAATAACCACTTTTTAAACCCTCACAGTGACCCAAATGGCCATTTTTACAGAGTTTTGCTTACTCAAAAGCTTCAATTTTGACCCGTTTCAGTCACAGAAATGACTTTAAACACACTTATTTTAGTTGAAAAAGTCATAATTCACACCCAACAGTCATTTAGAGTCAAAAGATTAAATGTTAAAATTTCATCATTATAGACCATTTTGGGAACGTTCGACATGTCCGGAGTCATCGTTTTTCATCCGAAAATTGATTTTTTGGACTGTACCAAAAATGATTCAAAATGTCAATTGGATCATGCCTCATGTTGAATAACCACTTTTTAAACACTCACAGTGACCAAAATGGCCATTTTTACAGAGTTTTGCTTACTCAAAAACTTCAATTTTGACCCGTTTCAGTCACAGAAATGACTTTAAACACACTTATTTTAGTTTAAAAAGTCATAATTCACATCCAACAGTCATTTAGAGTCAAAAGATTAAATGTTAAAATTTCATCATTATAGACCATTTTGGGAACGTTCGACATGTCCGGAGTCATCGTTTTTCATCCGAAAATCGATTTTTTGGACTGTACCAAAAATGTTTCAAAATGTCAATTGGATCATGCCTCATGTTGAATAACCACTTTTTAAACCCTCACAGTGACCAAAATTGCCATTTTTACAGAGTTTTGCTTACTCAAAAGCTTCAATTTTGACCCGTTTCAGGCACAGAAATGACTTTAAAAACACTTATTTTAGTTGAAAAAGTCATAATTCACATCCAACAGTCATTTAGAGTCAAAAGATTAAATGTTAAAATTTCATCATTATAGACCATTTTGGGAACGTTCGACATGTCCGGAGTCATCGTTTTTCATCCGAAAATCGATTTTTTGGACTGTACCAAAAATGATTCAAAATGTCAATTGGATCATGCCTCATGTTGAATAACCACTTTTTAAACCCTCACAGTGACCAAAATTGCCATTTTTACAGAGTTTTGCTTACTCAAAAGCTTCAATTTTGACCCGTTTCAGGCACAGAAATGACTTTAAACACACTTATTTTAGTTGAAAAAGTCATAATTCACATCCAACAGTCATTTAGAGTCAAAAGATTAAATGTTAAAATTTCATCATTATAGACCATTTTGGGAACGTTCGACATGTCCGGAGTCATCGTTTTTCATCCGAAAATCGATTTTTTGGACTGTACCAAAAATGATTCAAAATGTCAATTGGATCATGCCTCATGTTGAATAACCACTTTTTAAACCCTCACAGTGACCAAAATTGCCATTTTTACAGAGTTTTGATTACTCAAAAGCTTCAAATTTGACCCGTTTCAGTCACAAAAATTACTTTAAACACACTTATTTTAGTTGAAAAAGTCATAATTCACATCCAACAGTCATTTAGAGTCAAAAGATTAAATGTTAAAATTTCATCATTGTAGACCATTTTGGGAACGTTCGACATGTCCGGAGTCATCGTTTTTCATCCGAAAATTGATTTTTTGGACTGTACCAAAAATGATTCAAAATGTCAATTGGATCATGCCTCATGTTGAATAACCACTTTTTAAACCCTCACAGTGACCAAAATTGCCATTTTTACAGAGTTTTGCTTACTCAAAAGCTTCAATTTTGACCCGTTTCAGGCACAGAAATGACTTTAAACACACTTATTTTAGTTGAAAAAGTCATAATTCACATCCAACAGTCATTTAGAGTCAAAAGATTAAATGTTAAAATTTCATCATTATAGACCATTTTGGGAACGTTCGACATGTCCGGAGTGATCGTTTTTCATCCGAAAATTGATTTTTTGGACTGTACCAAAAATGATTCAAAATGTCAATTGAATCATGCCTCATGTTGAATAACCACTTTTTAAACCCTCACAGTGACCAAAATGGCCATTTTTACAGAGTTTTGCTTACTCAAAAACTTCAATTTTGACCCGTTTCAGTCACAGAAATGACTTTAAACACACTTATTTTAGTTGAAAAAGTCATAATTCACATCCAACAGTCATTTAGAGTCATAAGATTAAATGTTAAAATTTCATCATTATAGACCATTTTGGGAACGTTCGACATGTCCGGAGTCATCGTTTTTCATCCGAAAATCGATTTTTTGGACTGTACCAAAAATGATTCAAAATGTCAATTGGATCATGCCTCATGTTGAATAACCACTTTTTAAACCCTCACAGTGACCAAAATTGCCATTTTTACAGAGTTTTGCTTACTCAAAAGCTTCAATTTTGACCCGTTTCAGGCACAGAAATGACTTTAAACACACTTATTTTAGTTGAAAAAGTCATAATTCACATCCAACAGTCATTTAGAGTCAAAAGATTAAATGTTAAAATTTCATCATTATAGACCATTTTGGGAACGTTCGACATGTCCGGAGTCATCGTTTTTCATCCGAAAATTGATTTTTTGGACTGTACCAAAAATGATTCAAAATGTCAATTGGATCATGCCTCATGTTGAATAACCACTTTTTAAACCCTCACAGTGACCAAAATTGCCATTTTTACAGAGTTTTGCTTACTCAAAAGCTTCAATTTTGACCTGTTTCAGGCACAGAAATGACTTTAAACACACTTATTTTAGTTGAAAAAGTCATAATTCACATCCAACAGTCATTTAGAGTCAAAAGATTAAATGTTAAAATGTCATCATTATATACCATTTTGGGAACGATCGACATGTCCGGAGTGATCGTTTTTCATCCGAAAATTGATTTTTTGGACTGTACCAAAAATGATTCAAAATGTCAATTGGATCATGCCTCATGTTGAATAACCACTTTTTAAACCCTCACAGTGACCAAAATGGCCATTTTTACAGAGTTTTGCTTACTCAAAAACTTCAATTTTGACCCGTTTCAGTCACAGAAATGACTTTAAACACACTTATTTTAGTTGAAAAAGTCATAATTCACATCCAACAGTCATTTAGAGTCAAAAGATTAAATGTTAAAATTTCATCATTATAGACCATTTTGGGAACGTTCGACATGTCCGGAGTCATCGTTTTTCATCCGAAAATCGATTTTTTGGACTGTACCAAAAATGATTAAAAATGTCAATTGGATCATGCCTCATGTTGAATAACCACTTTTTAAACCCTCACAGTGACCAAAATGGCCATTTTTACAGAGTTTTGCTTACTCAAAAACTTCAATTTTGACCCGTTTCAGTCACAGAAATGACTTTAAACACACTTATTTTAGTTGAAAAAGTCATAATTCACATCCAACAGTCATTTAGAGTCAAAAGATTAAATGTTAAAATTTCATCATTATAGACCATTTTGGGAACGTTCGACATGTCCGGAGTCATCGTTTTTCATCCGAAAATCGATTTTTTGGACTGTACCAAAAATGATTCAAAATGTCAATTGGATCATGCCTCATGTTGAATAACCACTTTTGAAACCCTCACAGTGACCAAAATTGCCATTTTTACAAAGTTTTGATTACTCAAAAGCTTCAATTTTGACCCGTTTCAGTCACAAAAATTACTTTAAACACACTTATTTTAGTTGAAAAAGTCATAATTCACATCCAACAGTCATTTAGAGTCAAAAGATTAAATGTTAAAATTTCATCATTATAGACCATTTTGGGAACGTTCGACATGTCCGGAGTCATCGTTTTTCATCCGAAAATCGAATTTTTGGACTGTACCAAAAATGATTCAAAATGTCAATTGGATCATGCCTCATGTTGAATAACCACTTTTTAAACCCTCACAGTGACCAAAATTGCCATTTTTACAGAGTTTTGCTTACTCAAAAGCTTCAATTTTGACCCGTTTCAGGCACAGAAATGACTTTAAAAACACTTATTTTAGTTGAAAAAGTCATAATTCACATCCAACAGTCATTTAGAGTCAAAAGATTAAATGTTAAAATTTCATCATTATAGACCATTTTGGGAACGTTCGACATGTCCGGCGTCATCGTTTTTCATCCGAAAATCGATTTTTTGGACTGTACCAAAAATGATTCAAAATGTCAATTGGATCATGCCTCATGTTGAATAACCACTTTTTAAACCCTCACAGTGACCAAAATTGCCATTTTTACAGAGTTTTGCTTACTCAAAAGCTTCAATTTTTACCCGTTTCAGGCACAGAAATGACTTTAAACACACTTATTTTAGTTTAAAAAGTCATAATTCACATCCAACAGTCATTTAGAGTCAAAAGATTAAATGTTAAAATTTCATCATTATAGACCATTTTGGGAACGTTCGACATGTCCACATGTCCGGAGTCATTGTTTTTCATCCGAAAATTGATTTTTTGGACTGTACCAAAAATGATTCAAAATGTCAATTGGATCGTGCCTCATGTTGAATAACCACTTTTTAAACCCTCACAGTGACCAAAATGGCCATTTTTACAGAGTTTTGCTTACTCAAAAGCTTCAATTTTGACCCGTTTCAGTCACAGAAATGACTTTAAACACACTTATTTTAGTTGAAAAAGTCATAATTCACATCCAACAGTCATTTAGAGTCAAAAGATTAAATGTTAAAATTTCATCATTATAGACCATTTTGGGAACGTTCGACATGTCCGGAGTCATCGTTTTTCATCCGAAAATCGATTTTTTGGACTGTACCAAAAATGATTCAAAATGTCAATTGGATCATGCCTCATGTTGAATAACCACTTTTTAAACCCTCACAGTGACCAAAATGGCCATTTTTACAGAGTTTTGCTTACTCAAAAGCTTCAATTTTGACCCGTTTCAGGCACAGAAATGACTTTAAACACACTTATTTTAGTTGAAAAAGTCATAATTCACATCCAACAGTCATTTAGAGTCAAAAGATTAAATGTTAAAATTTCATCATTATAGACCATTTTGGGAACGTTCGACATGTCCGGAGTCATCGTTTTTCATCTGAAAATCGATTTTTTGGACTGTACCAAAAATGATTCAGAATGTCAATTGGATCGTGCCTCATGTTGAATAACCACTTTTGAAACCCTCACAGTGACCAAAATTGCCATTTTTACAGAGTTTTGCTTACTCAAAAGCTTCAATTTTGACCCGTTTCAGGCACAGAAATGACTTTAAACACACTTATTTTAGTTGAAAAAGTCATACTTCACATCCAACAGTCATTTAGAGTCAAAAGATTAAATGTTAAAATTTCATCATTATAGACCATTTTGGGAACGTTCGACATGTCCGGAGTCATCATTTTTCATCCGAAAATCGATTTTTTGGACTGTACCAAAAATGATTCAAAATGTCAATTGGATCGTGCCTCATGTTGAATAACCACTTTTTAAACCCTCACAGTGACCAAAATGGCCATTTTTACAAAGTTTTGCTTACTCAAAAGCTTCAATTTTGACCCGTTTCAGTCACAGAAATGACTTTAAACACACTTATTTTAGTTGAAAAAGTCATAATTCACATCCAACAGTCATTTAGAGTCAAAAGATTAAATGTTAAAATTTCATCATTATAGACCATTTTGGGAACGTTCGACATGTCATCGTTTTTCATCCGAAAATTGATTTTTTGGACTGTACCAAAAATGATTCAAAATGTCAATTGGATCATGCCTCATGTTGAATAATCACTTTTTAAACCCTCACAGTGACCAAAATTGCCATTTTTACAGAGTTTTGCTTACTCAAAAGCTTCAATTTTGACCCGTTTCAGGCACAGAAATGACTTTAAACACACTTATTTTAGTTGAAAAAGTCATAATTCACATCCAACAGTCATTTAGAGTCAAAAGATTAAATGTTAAAATTTCATCATTATAGACCATTTTGGGAACGTTCGACATGTCCGGAGTCATTGTTTTTCATCCGAAAATTGATTTTTTGGACTGTACCAAAAATGATTCAAAATGTCAATTGGATCGTGCCTCATGTTGAATAACCACTTTTTAAACCCTCACAGTGACCAAAATTGCCATTTTTACAGAGTTTTGATTACTCAAAAGCTTCAATTTTGACCCGTTTCAGGCACCGAAATGACTTTAAACACACTTATTTTAGTTGAAAAAGTCATAATTCACATCCAACAGTCATTTAGAGTCAAAAGATTAAATGTTAAAATTTCATCATTATAGACCATTTTGGGAACGTTCGACATGTCCGGAGTCATCGTTTTTCATCTGAAAATCGATTTTTTGGACTGTACCAAAAATGATTCAGAATGTCAATTGGATCGTGCCTCATGTTGAATAACCACTTTTGAAACCCTCACAGTGACCAAAATTGCCATTTTTACAGAGTTTTGCTTACTCAAAAGCTTCAATTTTGACCCGTTTCAGGCACAGAAATGACTTTAAACACACTTATTTTAGTTGAAAAAGTCATACTTCACATCCAACAGTCATTTAGAGTCAAAAGATTAAATGTTAAAATTTCATCATTATAGACCATTTTGGGAACGTTCGACATGTCCGGAGTCATCATTTTTCATCCGAAAATCGATTTTTTGGACTGTACCAAAAATGATTCAAAATGTCAATTGGATCGTTCCTCATGTTGAATAACCACTTTTTAAACCCTCACAGTGACCAAAATGGCCATTTTTACAAAGTTTTGCTTACTCAAAAGCTTCAATTTTGACCCGTTTCAGTCACAGAAATGACTTTAAACACACTTATTTTAGTTGAAAAAGTCATAATTCACATCCAACAGTCATTTAGAGTCAAAAGATTAAATGTTAAAATTTCATCATTATAGACCATTTTGGGAACGTTCGACATGTCCGGAGTCATCGTTTTTCATCCGAAAATCGATTTTTTGGACTGTACCAAAAATGATTCAAAATGTCAATTGGATCATGCCTCATGTTGAATAACCACTTTTTAAACCCTCACAGTGACCAAAATTGCCATTTTTACAGAGTTTTGATTACTCAAAAGCTTCAATTTTGACCCGTTTCAGTCACAAAAATTACTTTAAACACCCTTATTTTAGTTGAAAAAGTCATAATTCACATCCAACAGTCATTTAGAGTCAAAAGATTAAATGTTAAAATTTCATCATTATAGACCATTTTGGGAACGTTCGACATGTCCGGAGTCATCGTTTTTCATCCGAAAATTGATTTTTTGGAATGTACCAAAAATGATTCAAAATGTCAATTGGATCGTGCCTCATGTTGAATAACCACTTTTTAAACCCTCACAGTGACCAAAATTGCCATTTTTACAGAGTTTTGCTTACTCAAAAGCTTCAATTTTGACCCGTTTCAGTCACAGAAATGACTTTAAACACACTTATTTTAGTTGAAAAAGTCATACTTCACATCCAACAGTCATTTAGAGTCAAAAGATTAAATGTTAAAATTTCATCATTATAGACCATTTTGGGAACGTTCGACATGTCCGGAGTCATCATTTTTCATCCGAAAATCGATTTTTTGGACGGTACCAAAAATTATTCAAAATGTCAATTGGATCGTGCCTCATGTTGAATAACCACTTTTTAAACCCTCACAGTGACCAAAATGGCCATTTTTACAAAGTTTTGCTTACTCAAAAGCTTCAATTTTGACCCGTTTCAGTCACAGAAATGACTTTAAACACACTTATTTTAGTTGAAAAAGTCATAATTCACATCCAACAGTCATTTAGAGTCAAAAGATTAAATGTTAAAATTTCATCATTATAGACCATTTTGGGAACGTTCGACATGTCCGGAGTCATCGTTTTTCATCCGAAAATCGATTTTTTGGACTGTACCAAAAATGATTCAAAATGTCAATTGGATCATGCCTCATGTTGAATAACCACTTTTTAAACCCTCACAGTGACCAAAATTGCCATTTTTACAGAGTTTTGCTTACTCAAAAGCTTCAATTTTGACC
Source organism: Lissotriton vulgaris (assembly GCF_964263255.1). Lineage (NCBI taxonomy): Eukaryota > Metazoa > Chordata > Amphibia > Caudata > Salamandridae > Lissotriton > Lissotriton vulgaris. Next base: position 200,658 of record NW_028255683.1, read on the forward strand.
CGTTTCAGGCACAGAAATGACTTTAAACACACTTATTTTAGTTGAAAAAGTCATAATTCACATCCAACAGTCATTTAGAGTCAAAAGATTAAATGTTAAAATTTCATCATTATAGACCATTTTGGGAACGTTCGACATGTCCGGAGTCATCGTTTTTCATCCGAAGATCGATTTTTTGGACTGTACCAAAAATGATTCAAAATGTCAATTGGATCATGCCTCATGTTGAATAACCACTTTTTAAACCCTCACAGTGACCAAAATTGCCATTTTTACAGAGTTTTGCTTACTCAAAAGCTTCAATTTTGACCCGTTTCAGGCACAGAAATGACTTTAAACACACTTATTTTAGTTGAAAAAGTCATAATTCACATCCAACAGTCATTTAGAGTCAAAAGATTAAATGTTAAAATTTCATCATTATAGACCATTTTGGGAACGTTCGACATGTCCGGAGTCATTGTTTTTCATCCGAAAATTGATTTTTTGGACTGTACCAAAAATGATTCAAAATGTCAATTGGATCGTGCCTCATGTTGAATAACCACTTTTTAAACCCTCACAGTGACCAAAATTGCCATTTTTACAGAGTTTTGATTACTCAAAAGCTTCAATTTTGACCCGTTTCAGGCACCGAAATGACTTTAAACACACTTATTTTAGTTGAAAAAGTCATAATTCACATCCAACAGTCATTTAGAGTCAAAAGATTAAATGTTAAAATTTCATCATTATAGACCATTTTGGGAACGTTCGACATGTCCGGAGTCATCGTTTTTCATCTGAAAATCGATTTTTTGGACTGTACCAAAAATGATTCAGAATGTCAATTGGATCGTGCCTCATGTTGAATAACCACTTTTGAAACCCTCACAGTGACCAAAATTGCCATTTTTACAGAGTTTTGCTTACTCAAAAGCTTCAATTTTGACCCGTTTCAGGCACAGAAATGACTTTAAACACACTTATTTTAGTTGAAAAAGTCATACTTCACATCCAACAGTCATTTAGAGTCAAAAGATTAAATGTTAAAATTTCATCATTATAGACCATTTTGGGAACGTTCGACATGTCCGGAGTCATCATTTTTCATCCGAAAATCGATTTTTTGGACTGTACCAAAAATGATTCAAAATGTCAATTGGATCGTTCCTCATGTTGAATAACCACTTTTTAAACCCTCACAGTGACCAAAATGGCCATTTTTACAAAGTTTTGCTTACTCAAAAGCTTCAATTTTGACCCGTTTCAGTCACAGAAATGACTTTAAACACACTTATTTTAGTTGAAAAAGTCATAATTCACATCCAACAGTCATTTAGAGTCAAAAGATTAAATGTTAAAATTTCATCATTATAGACCATTTTGGGAACGTTCAACATGTCCGGAGTCATCGTTTTTCATCCGAAAATCGATTTTTTGGACTGTACCAAAAATGATTCAAAATGTCAATTGGATCATGCCTCATGTTGAATAACCACTTTTTAAACCCTCACAGTGACCAAAATTGCCATTTTTACAGAGTTTTGATTACTCAAAAGCTTCAATTTTGACCCGTTTCAGTCACAAAAATTACTTTAAACACACTTATTTTAGTTGAAAAAGTCATAATTCACATCCAACAGTCATTTAGATTCAAAAGATTAAATGTTAAAATTTCATCATTATAGACCATTTTGGGAACGTTCGACATGTCCGGAGTCATCGTTTTTCATCCGAAAATTGATTTTTTGGAATGTACCAAAAATGATTCAAAATGTCAATTGGATCGTGCCTCATGTTGAATAACCACTTTTTAAACCCTCACAGTGACCAAAATTGCCATTTTTACAGAGTTTTGCTTACTCAAAAGCTTCAATTTTGACCCGTTTCAGTCACAGAAATGACTTTAAACACACTTATTTTAGTTGAAAAAGTCATACTTCACATCCAACAGTCATTTAGAGTCAAAAGATTAAATGTTGAAATTTCATCATTATAGACCATTTTGGGAACGTTCGACATGTCCGGAGTCATCATTTTTCATCCGAAAATCGATTTTTTGGACGGTACCAAAAATGATTCAAAATGTCAATTGGATCGTGCCTCATGTTGAATAACCACTTTTTAAACCCTCACAGTGACCAAAATGGCCATTTTTACAAAGTTTTGCTTACTCAAAAGCTTCAATTTTGACCCGTTTCAGTCACAGAAATGACTTTAAACACACTTATTTTAGTTGAAAAAGTCATAATTCACATCCAACAGTCATTTAGAGTCAAAAGATTAAATGTTAAAATTTCATCATTATAGACCATTTTGGGAACGTTCGACATGTCCGGAGTCATCGTTTTTCATCCGAAAATCGATTTTTTGGACTGTACCAAAAATGATTCAAAATGTCAATTGGATCATGCCTCATGTTGAATAACCACTTTTTAAACCCTCACAGTGACCAAAATTGCCATTTTTACAGAGTTTTGCTTACTCAAAAGCTTCAATTTTGACCCGTTTCAGGCACAGAAATGACTTTAAACACACTTATTTTAGTTGAAAAAGTCATAATTCACATCCAACAGTCATTTAGAGTCAAAAGATTAAATGTTAAAATTTCATCATTATAGACCATTTTGGGAACGTTCGACATGTCCGGAGTCATCGTTTTTCATCCGAAAATCGATTTTTTGGACTGTACCAAAAATGATTCAAAATGTCAATTGGATCATGCCTCATGTTGAATAACCACTTTTTAAACCCTCACAGTGACCAAAATTGCCATTTTTACAGAGTTTTGATTACTCAAAAGCTTCAATTTTGACCCGTTTCAGTCACAAAAATTACTTTAAACACACTTATTTTAGTTGAAAAAGTCATAATTCACATCCAACAGTCATTTAGAGTCAAAAGATTAAATGTTAAAATTTCATCATTATAGACCATTTTGGGAACGTTCGACATGTCCGGAGTCATCGTTTTTCATCCGAAAATTGATTTTTTGGACTGTACCAAAAATGATTCAAAATGTCAATTGGATCATGCCTCATGTTGAATAACCACTTTTTAAACCCTCACAGTGACCAAAATTGCCATTTTTACAGAGTTTTGCTTACTCAAAAGCTTCAATTTTGACCCGTTTCAGGCACAGAAATGACTTTAAACACACTTATTTTAGTTGAAAAAGTCATACTTCACATCCAACAGTCATTTAGAGTCAAAAGATTAAATGTTAAAATTTCATCATTATAGACCATTTTGGGAACGTTCGACATGTCCGGAGTCATCATTTTTCATCCGAAAATCGATTTTTTGGACTGTACCAAAAATGATTCAAAATGTCAATTGGATCGTTCCTCATGTTGAATAACCACTTTTTAAACCCTCACAGTGACCAAAATGGCCATTTTTACAAAGTTTTGCTTACTCAAAAGCTTCAATTTTGACCCGTTTCAGTCACAGAAATGACTTTAAACACACTTATTTTAGTTGAAAAAGTCATAATTCACATCCAACAGTCATTTAGAGTCAAAAGATTAAATGTTAAAATTTCATCATTATAGACCATTTTGGGAACGTTCAACATGTCCGGAGTCATCGTTTTTCATCCGAAAATCGATTTTTTGGACTGTACCAAAAATGATTCAAAATGTCAATTGGATCATGCCTCATGTTGAATAACCACTTTTTAAACCCTCACAGTGACCAAAATTGCCATTTTTACAGAGTTTTGATTACTCAAAAGCTTCAATTTTGACCCGTTTCAGTCACAAAAATTACTTTAAACACACTTATTTTAGTTGAAAAAGTCATAATTCACATCCAACAGTCATTTAGATTCAAAAGATTAAATGTTAAAATGTCATCATTATAGACCATTTTGGGAACGTTCGACATGTCCGGAGTCATCGTTTTTCATCCGAAAATTGATTTTTTGGAATGTACCAAAAATGATTCAAAATGTCAATTGGATCGTGCCTCATGTTGAATAACCACTTTTTAAACCCTCACAGTGACCAAAATTGCCATTTTTACAGAGTTTTGCTTACTCAAAAGCTTCAATTTTGACCCGTTTCAGTCACAGAAATGACTTTAAACACACTTATTTTAGTTGAAAAAGTCATACTTCACATCCAACAGTCATTTAGAGTCAAAAGATTAAATGTTAAAATTTCATCATTATAGACCATTTTGGGAACGTTCGACATGTCCGGAGTCATCATTTTTCATCCGAAAATCGATTTTTTGGACGGTACCAAAAATGATTCAAAATGTCAATTGGATCGTGCCTCATGTTGAATAACCACTTTTTAAACCCTCACAGTGACCAAAATGGCCATTTTTACAAAGTTTTGCTTACTCAAAAGCTTCAATTTTGACCCGTTTCAGTCACAGAAATGACTTTAAACACACTTATTTTAGTTGAAAAAGTCATAATTCACATCCAACAGTCATTTAGAGTCAAAAGATTAAATGTTAAAATTTCATCATTATAGACCATTTTGGGAACGTTCGACATGTCCGGAGTCATCGTTTTTCATCCGAAAATCGATTTTTTGGACTGTACCAAAAATGATTCAAAATGTCAATTGGATCATGCCTCATGTTGAATAACCACTTTTTAAACCCTCACAGTGACCAAAATTGCCATTTTTACAGAGTTTTGCTTACTCAAAAGCTTCAATTTTGACCCGTTTCAGGCACAGAAATGACTTTAAACACACTTATTTTAGTTGAAAAAGTCATAATTCACATCCAACAGTCATTTAGAGTCAAAAGATTAAATGTTAAAATTTCATCATTATAGACCATTTTGGGAACGTTCGACATGTCCGGAGTCATCGTTTTTCATCCGAAAATCGATTTTTTGGACTGTACCAAAAATGATTCAAAATGTCAATTGGATCATGCCTCATGTTGAATAACCACTTTTTAAACCCTCACAGTGACCAAAATTGCCATTTTTACAGAGTTTTGATTACTCAAAAGCTTCAATTTTGACCCGTTTCAGTCACAAAAATTACTTTAAACACACTTATTTTAGTTGAAAAAGTCATAATTCACATCCAACAGTCATTTAGAGTCAAAAGATTAAATGTTAAAATTTCATCATTATAGACCATTTTGGGAACGTTCGACATGTCCGGAGTCATCGTTTTTCATCCGAAAATTGATTTTTTGGACTGTACCAAAAATGATTCAAAATGTCAATTGGATCATGCCTCATGTTGAATAACCACTTTTTAAACCCTCACAGTGACCAAAATTGCCATTTTTACAGAGTTTTGTTTACTCAAAAGCTTCAATTTTGACCCGTTTAAGGCACAGAAATGACTTTAAACACACTTATTTTAGTTGAAAAAGTCATAATTCACATCCAACAGTCATTTAGAGTCAAAAGATTAAATGTTAAAATTTCATCATTATAGACCATTTTGGGAACGTTCGACATGTCCGGAGTCATTGTTTTTCATCCGAAAATTGATTTTTTGGACTGTACCAAAAATGATTCAAAATGTCAATTGGATCGTGCCTCATGTTGAATAACCACTTTTTAAACCCTCACAGTGACCAAAATGGCCATTTTTACAGAGTTTTGCTTACTCAAAAGCTTCAATTTTGACCCGTTACAGTCACAGAAATGACTTTAAACACACTTATTTTAGTTGAAAAAGTCATAATTCAAATCCAACAGTCATTTAGAGTCAAAAGATTAAATGTTAAAATTTCATCATTATAGACCATTTTGAGAACGTTCGACATGTCCGGAGTCATCGTTTTTCATCCGAAAATTGATTTTTTGGACTGTACCAAAAATGATTCAAAATGTCAATTGGATCATGCCTCATGTTGAATAACCACTTTTTAAACCCTCACAGTGACAAAAATTGCCATTTTTACAGAGTTTTGATTACTCAAAAGCTTCAATTTTGACCCGTTTCAGTCACAAAAATTACTTTAAACACACTTATTTTAGTTGAAAAAGTCATAATTCACATCCAACAGTCATTTAGAGTCAAAAGATTAAATGTTAAAATGTCATCATTATAGACCATTTTGGGAACGTTCGACATGTCCGGAGTCATCGTTTTTTATCCGAAAATTGATTTTTTGGACTGTACCAAAAATGATTCAAAATGTCAATTGGATCGTGCCTCATGTTGAATAACCACTTTTTAAACCCTCACAGTGACCAAAATGGCCATTTTTACAGAGTTTTGCTTACTCAAAAGCTTCAATTTTGACCCGTTTCAGTCACAGAAATGACTTTAAACACACTTATTTTAGTTGAAAAAGTCATAATTCACATCCAACAGTCATTTAAAATCAAAAGATTAAATGTTAAAATTTCATCATTATAGACCATTTTGGGAACGTTCGACATGTCCGGAGTCATCGTTTTTCATCCGAAAATCGATTTTTTGGACTGTACCAAAAATGATTCAAAATGTCAATTGGATCATGCCTCATGTTGAATAACCACTTTTTAAACCCTCACAGTGACCAAAATTGCCATTTTTACAGAGTTTTGCTTACTCAAAAGCTTCAATTTTGACCCGTTTCAGGCACAGAAATGACTTTAACCACACTTGTTTTAGTTGAAAAAGTCATAATTCACATCCAACAGTCATTTAGAGTCAAAAGATTAAATGTTAAAATTTCATCATTATAGACCATTTTGGGAACGTTCGACATGTCCGGAGTCATCGTTTTTCATCCGAAAATTGATTTTTTGGACTGTACCAAAAATGATTCAAAATGTCAATTGGATCGTGCCTCATGTTGAATAACCACTTTTTAAACCCTCACAGTGACCAAAATGGCCATTTTTACAGAGTTTTGCTTACTCAAAAGCTTCAATTTTGACCCGTTTCAGGCACAGAAATGACTTTAAACACACTTATTTTAGTTGAAAAAGTCATACTTCACATCCAACAGTCATTTAGAGTCAAAAGATTAAATGTTAAAATTTCATCATTATAGACCATTTTGGGAACGTTCGACATGTCCGGAGTCATCGTTTTTCATCCGAAAATCGATTTTTTGGACTGTACCAAAAATGATTCAAAATGTCAATTGGATCATGCCTCATGTTGAATAACCACTTTTTAAACCCTCACAGTGACCAAAATTGCCATTTTTACAGAGTTTTGCTTACTCAAAAGCTTCAATTTTGACCCGTTTCAGGCACAGAAATGACTTTAACCACACTTGTTTTAGTTGAAAAAGTCATAATTCACATCCAACAGTCATTTAGAGTCAAAAGATTAAATGTTAAAATTTCATCATTATAGACCAATTTGGGAACGTTCGACATGTCCGGAGTCATCGTTTTTCATCCGAAAATTGATTTTTTGGACTGTACCAAAAATGATTCAAAATGTCAATTGGATCATGCCTCATGTTGAATAACCACTTTTTAAACCCTCACAGTGACCAAAATGGCCATTTTTACAGAGTTTTGCTTACTCAAAAGCTTCAATTTTGACCCGTTTCAGTCACAAAAATTACTTTAAACACACTTATTTTAGTTGAAAAAGTCATAATTCACATCCAACAGTCATTTAGAGTCAAAAGATTAAATGTTAAAATTTCATCATTATAGACCATTTTGGGAACGTTCGACATGTCCGGAGTCATCGTTTTTCATCCGAAAATTGATTTTTTGGACTGTACCAAAAATGATTCAAAATGTCAATTGGATCATGCCTCATGTTGAATAACCACTTTTTAAACCCTCACAGTGACCAAAATTGCCATTTTTACAGAGTTTTGTTTACTCAAAAGCTTCAATTTTGACCCGTTTAAGGCACAGAAATGACTTTAAACACACTTATTTTAGTTGAAAAAGTCATAATTCACATCCAACAGTCATTTAGAGTCAAAAGATTAAATGTTAAAATTTCATCATTATCGACCATTTTGGGAACGTTCGACATGTCCGGAGTCATTGTTTTTCATCCGAAAATTGATTTTTTGGACTGTACCAAAAATGATTCAAAATGTCAATTGGATCGTGCCTCATGTTGAATAACCACTTTTTAAACCCTCACAGTGACCAAAATGGCCATTTTTACAGAGTTTTGCTTACTCAAAAGCTTCAATTTTGACCCGTTACAGTCACAGAAATGACTTTAAACACACTTATTTTAGTTGAAAAAGTCATAATTCAAATCCAACAGTCATTTAGAGTCAAAAGATTAAATGTTAAAATTTCATCATTATAGACCATTTTGGGAACGTTCGACATGTCCGGAGTCATCGTTTTTCATCCGAAAATTGATTTTTTGGACTGTACCAAAAATGATTCAAAATGTCAATTGGATCATGCCTCATGTTGAATAACCACTTTTTAAACCCTCACAGTGACAAAAATTGCCATTTTTACAGAGTTTTGATTACTCAAAAGCTTCAATTTTGACCCGTTTCAGTCACAAAAATTACTTTAAACACACTTATTTTAGTTGAAAAAGTCATAATTCACATCCAACAGTCATTTAGAGTCAAAAGATTAAATGTTAAAATTTCATCATTATAGACCATTTTGGGAACGTTCGACATGTCCGGAGTCATCGTTTTTCATCCGAAAATTGATTTTTTGGACTGTACCAAAAATGATTCAAAATGTCAATTGGATCATGCCTCATGTTGAATAACCACTTTTTAAACCCTCACAGTGACCAAAATTGCCATTTTTACAGAGTTTTGCTTACTCAAAAGCTTCAATTTTGACCCGTTTCAGGCACAGAAATGACTTTAAACACACTTATTTTAGTTGAAAAAGTCATAATTCACATCCAACAGTCATTTAGAGTCAAAAGATTAAATGTTAAAATTTCATCATTATAGACAATTTTGGGAACGTTCAACATGTCCGGAGTCATTGTTTTTCATCCGAAAATTGATTTTTTGGACTGTACCAAAAATGATTCAAAATGTCAATTGGATCGTGCCTCATGTTGAATAACCACTTTTTAAACCCTCACAGTGACCAAAATGGCCATTTTTACAGAGTTTTGCTTACTCAAAAGCTTCAATTTTGACCCGTTTCAGTCACAGAAATGACTTTAAACACACTTATTTTAGTTGAAAAAGTCATAATTCACATCCAACAGTCATTTAGAGTCAAAAGATTAAATGTTAAAATTTCATCATTATAGACCATTTTGGGAACGTTCGACATGTCCGGAGTCATCGTTTTTCATCCGAGAATCGATTTTTTGGACTGTACCAAAAATGATTCAAAATGTCAATTGGATCATGCCTCATGTTGAAAAACCACTTTTTAAACCCTCACAGTGACCAAAATTGCCATTTTTACAGAGTTTTGCTTACTCAAAAGCTTCAATTTTGACCCGTTTCAGGCACAGAAATGACTTTAACCACACTTGTTTTAGTTGAAAAAGTCATAATTCACATCCAACAGTCATTTAGAGTCAAAAGATTAAATGTTAAAATTTCATCATTATAGACCATTTTGGGAACGTTCGACATGTCCGGAGTCATCGTTTTTCATCCGAAAATTGATTTTTTGGACTGTACCAAAAATGATTCAAAATGTCAATTGGATCATGCCTCATGTTGAATAACCACTTTTTAAACCCTCACAGTGACCAAAATTGCCATTTTTACAGAGTTTTGCTTACTCACAAGCTTCAATTTTGACCCGTTTCAGGCACAGAAATGACTTTAACCACACTTGTTTTAGTTGAAAAAGTCATAATTCACATCCAACAGTCATTTAGAGTCAAAAGATTAAATGTTAAAATTTCATCATTATAGACCATTTTGGGAACGTTCGACATGTCCGGAGTCATCGTTTTTCATCTGAAAATCGATTTTTTGGACTGTACCAAAAATGATTCAGAATGTCAATTGGATCGTGCCTCATGTGGAATAACCACTTTTGAAACCCTCACAGTGACCAAAATTGCCATTTTTACAGAGTTTTGCTTACTCAAAAGCTTCAATTTTGACTCTAAATGACTGTTGGATGTGAATTATGACTTTTTCAACTAAAATAAGTGTGTTTAAAGTCATTTCTGTGCCTGAAACGGGTCAAAATTGAAGCTTTTGAGTAATCAAAACTCTGTAAAAATGGCAATTTTGGTCACTGTGAGGGTTTAAAAAGTGGTTATTCAACATGAGGCACGATCCAATTGACATTTTGAATCATTTTTGGTACAGTCCAAAAAATCAATTTTCGGATGAAAAACAATGACTCCGGACATGTCGAACGTTCCCAAAATGGTCTATAATGATGAAATTTTAACATTTAATCTTTTGACTCTAAATGACTGTTGGATGTGAATTATGACTTTTTCAACTAAAATAAGTGTGTTTAAAGTCATTTCTGTGCCTGAAACGGGTCAAAATTGAAGCTTTTGAGTAAGCAAAACTCTGTAAAAATGGCAATTTTTGTCACTGTGAGGGTTTAAAAAGTGATTATTCAACATGAGGCATGATCCAATTGACATTTTGAATCATTTTTCAAATTGATTTTTTGGACTGTACCAAAAATGATTCAAAATGTCAATTGGATCATGCCTCATGTTGAATAATCACTTTTTAAACCCTCACAGTGACCAAAATTGCCATTTTTACAGAGTTTTGCTTACTCAAAAGCTTCAATTTTGACCCGTTTCAGGCACAGAAATGACTTTAAACACACTTATTTTAGTTGAAAAAGTCATAATTCACATCCAACAGTCATTTAGAGTCAAAAGATTAAATGTTAAAATTTCATCATTATAGACCATTTTGGGAACGTTCGACATGTCCGGAGTCATTGTTTTTCATCCGAAAATTGATTTTTTGGACTGTACCAAAAATGATTCAAAATGTCAATTGGATCGTGCCTCATGTTGAATAACCACTTTTTAAACCCTCACAGTGACCAAAATTGCCATTTTTACAGAGTTTTGATTACTCAAAAGCTTCAATTTTGACCCGTTTCAGGCACAGAAATGACTTTAAACACACTTATTTTAGTTGAAAAAGTCATAATTCACATCCAACAGTCATTTAGAGTCAAAAGATTAAATGTTAAAATTTCATCATTATAGACCATTTTGGGAACGTTCGCCATGTCCGGAGTCATCGTTTTTCATCTGAAAATCGATTTTTTGGACTGTACCAAAAATGATTCAGAATGTCAATTGGATCGTGCCTCATGTTGAATAACCACTTTTGAAACCCTCACAGTGACCAAAATTGCCATTTTTACAGAGTTTTGCTTACTCAAAAGCTTCAATTTTGACCCGTTTCAGGCACAGAAATGACTTTAAACACACTTATTTTAGTTGAAAAAGTCATACTTCACATCCAACAGTCATTTAGAGTCAAAAGATTAAATGTTAAAATTTCATCATTATAGACCATTTTGGGAACGTTCGACATGTCCGGAGTCATCATTTTTCATCCGAAAATCGATTTTTTGGACTGTACCAAAAATGATTCAAAATGTCAATTGGATCGTTCCTCATGTTGAATAACCACTTTTTAAACCCTCACAGTGACCAAAATGGCCATTTTTACAAAGTTTTGCTTACTCAAAAGCTTCAATTTTGACCCGTTTCAGTCACAGAAATGACTTTAAACACACTTATTTTAGTTGAAAAAGTCATACTTCACATCCAACAGTCATTTAGAGTCAAAAGATTAAATGTTAAAATTTCATCATTATAGACCATTTTGGGAACGTTCGACATGTCCGGAGTCATCATTTTTCATCCGAAAATCGATTTTTTGGACGGTACCAAAAATGATTCAAAATGTCAATTGGATCGTGCCTCATGTTGAATAACCACTTTTTAAACCCTCACAGTGACCAAAATTGCCATTTTTACAGAGTTTTGCTTACTCAAAAGCTTCAATTTTGACCCGTTTCAGGCACAGAAATGACTTTAACCACACTTGTTTTAGTTGAAAAAGTCATAATTCACATCCAACAGTCATTTAGAGTCAAAAGAATAAATGTTAAAATTTCATCATTATAGACCATTTTGGGAACGTTCGACATGTCCGGAGTCATCGTTTTTCATCCGAAAATTGATTTTTTGGACTGTACCAAAAATGATTCAAAATGTCAATTGGATCGTGCCTCATGTTGAATAACCACTTTTTAAACCCTCACAGTGACCAAAATGGCCATTTTTACAGAGTTTTGCTAACTCAAAAGCTTCAATTTTGACCCGTTTCAGGCACAGAAATGACTTTAAACACACTTATTTTAGTTGAAAAAGTCATACTTCACACCCAACAGTCATTTAGAGTCAAAAGATTAAATGTTAAAATTTCATCATTATAGACCATTTTGGGAACGTTCGACATGTCCGGAGTCATCGTTTTTCATCCGAAAATCGATTTTTTGGACTGTACCAAAAATGATTCAAAATGTCAATTGGATCATGCCTCATGTTGAATAACCACTTTTTAAACCCTCACAGTGACCAAAATTGCCATTTTTACAGAGTTTTGCTTACTCACAAGCTTCAATTTTGACCCGTTTCAGGCACAGAAATGACTTTAACCACACTTGTTTTAGTTGAAAAAGTCATAATTCACATCCAACAGTCATTTAGAGTCAAAAGATTAAATGTTAAAATTTCATCATTATAGACCATTTTGGGAACGTTCGACATGTCCGGAGTCATCGTTTTTCATCCGAAAATTGATTTTTTGGACTGTACCAAAAATGATTCAAAATGTCAATTGGATCATGCCTCATGTTGAATAACCACTTTTTAAACCCTCACAGTGACCAAAATGGCCATTTTTACAGAGTTTTGCTTACTCAAAAGCTTCAATTTTGACCCGTTTCAGGCACAGAAATGACTTTAAACACACTTATTTTAGTTGAAAAAGTCATACTTCACATCCAACAGTCATTTAGAGTCAAAAGATTAAATGTTAAAATTTCATCATTATAGACCATTTTGGGAACGTTCGACATGTCCGGAGTCATCGTTTTTCATCCGAAAATCGATTTTTTGGACTGTACCAAAAATGATTCAAAATGTCAATTGGATCATGCCTCATGTTGAATAACCACTTTTTAAACCCTCACTGTGACCAAAATTGCCATTTTTACAGAGTTTTGCTTACTCAAAAGCTTCCATTTTGACCCGTTTCAGGCACAGAAATGACTTTAAACACACTTATTTTAGTTGAAAAAGTCATAATTCACATCCAACAGTCATTTAGAGTCAAAAGATTAAATGTTAAAATTTCATCATTATAGACCATTTTGGGAACGTTCGACATGTCCGGAGTCATCGTTTTTCATCTGAAAATCGATTTTTTGGACTGTACCAAAAATGATTCAGAATGTCAATTGGATCGTGCCTCATGTGGAATAACCACTTTTGAAACCCTCACAGTGACCAAAATTGCCATTTTTACAGAGTTTTGCTTACTCAAAAGCTTCAATTTTGACCCGTTTCAGGCACAGAAATGACTTTAAACACACTTATTTTAGTTGAAAAAGTCATACTTCACATCCAACAGTCATTTAGAGTCAAAAGATTAAATGTTAAAATTTCATCATTATAGACCATTTTGGGAACGTTCGACATGTCCGGAGTCATCATTTTTCATCCGAAAATCGATTTTTTGGACTGTACCAAAAATGATTCAAAATGTCAATTGGATCGTGCCTCATGTTGAATAACTACTTTTTAAACCCTCACAGTGACCAAAATGGCCATTTTTACAAAGTTTTGCTTACTCAAAAGCTTCAATTTTGACCCGTTTCAGTCACAGAAATGACTTTAAACACACTTATTTTAGTTGAAAAAGTCATAATTCACATCCAACAGTCATTTAGAGTCAAAAGATTAAATGTTAAAATTTCATCATTATAGACCATTTTGGGAACGTTCGACATGTCCGGAGTCATCGTTTTTCATCCGAAAATTGATTTTTTGGACTGTACCAAAAATGATTCAAAATGTCAATTGGATCATGCCTCATGTTGAATAATCACTTTTTAAACCCTCACAGTGACCAAAATTGCCATTTTTACAGAGTTTTGCTTACTCAAAAGCTTCAATTTTGACCTGTTTCAGGCACAGAAATGACTTTAAACACACTTATTTTAGTTGAAAAAGTCATAATTCACATCCAACAGTCATTTAGAGTCAAAAGATTAAATGTTAAAATTTCATCATTATAGACCATTTTGGGAACGTTCGACATGTCCGGAGTCATTGTTTTTCATCCGAAAATTGATTTTTTGGACTGTACCAAAAATGATTCAAAATGTCAATTGGATCGTGCCTCATGTTGAATAACCACTTTTTAAACCCTCACAGTGACCAAAATTGCCATTTTTACAGAGTTTTGATTACTCAAAAGCTTCAATTTTGACCCGTTTCAGGCACAGAAATGACTTTAAACACACTTATTTTAGTTGAAAAAGTCATAATTCACATCCAACAGTCATTTAGAGTCAAAAGATTAAATGTTAAAATTTCATCATTATAGACCATTTTGGGAACGTTCGACATGTCCGGAGTCATCGTTTTTCATCTGAAAATCGATTTTTTGGACTGTACCAAAAATGATTCAGAATGTCAATTGGATCGTGCCTCATGTTGAATAACCACTTTTGAAACCCTCACAGTGACCAAAATTGCCATTTTTACAGAGTTTTGCTTACTCAAAAGCTTCAATTTTGACCCGTTTCAGGCACAGAAATGACTTTAAACACACTTATTTTAGTTGAAAAAGTCATACTTCACATCCAACAGTCATTTAGAGTCAAAAGATTAAATGTTAAAATTTCATCATTATAGACCATTTTGGGAACGTTCGACATGTCCGGAGTCATCATTTTTCATCCGAAAATCGATTTTTTGGACTGTACCAAAAATGATTCAAAATGTCAATTGGATCGTTCCTCATGTTGAATAACCACTTTTTAAACCCTCACAGTGACCAAAATGGCCATTTTTACAAAGTTTTGCTTACTCAAAAGCTTCAATTTTGACCCGTTTCAGTCACAGAAATGACTTTAAACACACTTATTTTAGTTGAAAAAGTCATACTTCACATCCAACAGTCATTTAGAGTCAAAAGATTAAATGTTAAAATTTCATCATTATAGACCATTTTGGGAACGTTCGACATGTCCGGAGTCATCATTTTTCATCCGAAAATCGATTTTTTGGACGGTACCAAAAATGATTCAAAATGTCAATTGGATCGTGCCTCATGTTGAATAACCACTTTTTAAACCCTCACAGTGACCAAAATGGCCATTTTTACAAAGTTTTGCTTACTCAAAAGCTTCAATTTTGACCCGTTTCAGTCACAGAAATGACTTTAAACACACTTATTTTAGTTGAAAAAGTCATAATTCACATCCAACAGTCATTTAGAGTCAAAAGATTAAATGTTAAAATTTCATCATTATAGACCATTTTGGGAACGTTCGACATGTCCGGAGTCATCGTTTTTCATCCGAAAATCGATTTTTTGGACTGTACCAAAAATGATTCAAAATGTCAATTGGATCATGCCTTATGTTGAATAACCACTTTTTAAACCCTCACAGTGACCAAAATTGCCATTTTTACAGAGTTTTGCTTACTCAAAAGCTTCAATTTTGACCCGTTTCAGGCACAGAAATGACTTTAAACACACTTATTTTAGTTGAAAAAGTCATAATTCACATCCAACAGTCATTTAGAGTCAAAAGATTAAATGTTAAAATTTCATCATTATAGACCATTTTGGGAACGTTCGACATGTCCGAAGTCATCGTTTTTCATCCGAAAATCGATTTTTTGGACTGTACCAAAAATGATTCAAAATGTCAATTGGATCATGCCTCATGTTGAATAACCACTTTTTAAACCCTCACAGTGACCAAAATTGCCATTTTTACAGAGTTTTGATTACTCAAAAGCTTCAATTTTGACCCGTTTCAGTCACAAAATCTACTTTAAACACACTTATTTTAGTTGAAAAAGTCATAATTCACATCCAACAGTCATTTAGAGTCAAAAGATTAAATGTTAAAATTTCATCATTATAGACCATTTTGGGAACGCTCGACATGTCCGGAGTCATCGTTTTTCATCCGAAAATTGTTTTTTTGGACTGTACCAAAAATGATTCAAAATGTCAATTGGATCATGCCTCATGTTGAATAACCACTTTTTAAACCCTCACAGTGACCAAAATTGCCATTTTTACAGAGTTTTGCTTACTCAAAAGCTTCAATTTTGACCCGTTTCAGGCACAGAAATGACTTTAAACACACTTATTTTAGTTGAAAAAGTCATAATTCACATCCAACAGTCATTTAGAGTCAAAAGATTAAATGTTAAAATTTCATCATTATAGACCATTTTGGGAACGTTCGACATGTCCGGAGTCATCGTTTTTCATCCGAAAATTGATTTTTTGGACTGTACCAAAAATGATTCAAAATGTCAATTGGATCATGCCTCATGTTGAATAACCACTTTTTAAACCCTCACAGTGACCAAAATGGCCATTTTTACAGAGTTTTGCTTACTCAAAAGCTTCAATTTTGACCCGTTTCAGGCACAGAAATGACTTTAAACACACTTATTTTAGTTGAAAAAGTCATACTTCACATCCAACAGTCATTTAGAGTCAAAAGATTAAATGTTAAAATTTCATCATTATAGACCATTTTGGGAACGTTCGACATGTCCGGAGTCATCGTTTTTCATCCGAAAATCGATTTTTTGGACTGTACCAAAAATGATTCAAAATGTCAATTGGATCATGCCTCATGTTGAATAACCACTTTTTAAACCCTCACAGTGACCAAAATTGCCATTTTTACAGAGTTTTGCTTACTCAAAAGCTTCCATTTTGACCCGTTTCAGGCACAGAAATGACTTTAAACACACTTATTTTAGTTGAAAAAGTCATAATTCACATCCAACAGTCATTTAGAGTCAAAAGATTAAATGTTAAAATTTCATCATTATAGACCATTTTGGGAACGTTCGACATGTCCGGAGTCATCGTTTTTCATCCGAAAATTGATTTTTTGGACTGTACCAAAAATGATTCAAAATGTCAATTGGATCATGCCTCATGTTGAATAATCACTTTTTAAACCCTCACAGTGACCAAAATTGCCATTTTTACAGAGTTTTGCTTACTCAAAAGCTTCAATTTTGACCCGTTTCAGGCACAGAAATGACTTTAAACACACTTATTTTAGTTGAAAAAGTCATAATTCACATCCAACAGTCATTTAGAGTCAAAAGATTAAATGTTAAAATTTCATCATTATAGACCATTTTGGGAACGTTCGACATGTCCGGAGTCATTGTTTTTCATCCGAAAATTGATTTTTTGGACTGTACCAAAAATGATTCAAAATGTCAATTGGATCGTGCCTCATGTTGAATAACCACTTTTTAAACCCTCACAGTGACCAAAATTGCCATTTTTACAGAGTTTTGCTTACTCAAAAGCTTCAATTTTGACCCGTTTCAGGCACAGAAATGACTTTAAACACACTTATTTTAGTTGAAAAAGTCATACTTCACATCCAACAGTCATTTAGAGTCAAAAGATTAAATGTTAAAATTTCATCATTATAGACCATTTTGGGAACGTTCGACATGTCCGGAGTCATCATTTTTCATCCGAAAATCGATTTTTTGGACTGTACCAAAAATGATTCAAAATGTCAATTGGATCGTTCCTCATGTTGAATAACCACTTTTTAAACCCTCACAGTGACCAAAATGGCCATTTTTACAAAGTTTTGCTTACTCAAAAGCTTCAATTTTGACCCGTTTCAGTCACAGAAATGACTTTAAACACACTTATTTTAGTTGAAAAAGTCATACTTCACATCCAACAGTCATTTAGAGTCAAAAGATTAAATGTTAAAATTTCATCATTATAGACCATTTTGGGAACGTTCGACATGTCCGGAGTCATCATTTTTCATCCGAAAATCGATTTTTTGGACGGTACCAAAAATGATTCAAAATGTCAATTGGATCGTGCCTCATGTTGAATAACCACTTTTTAAACCCTCACAGTGACCAAAATGGCCATTTTTACAAAGTTTTGCTTACTCAAAAGCTTCAATTTTGACCCGTTTCAGTCACAGAAATGACTTTAAACACACTTATTTTAGTTGAAAAAGTCATAATTCACATCCAACAGTCATTTAGAGTCAAAAGATTAAATGTTAAAATTTCATCATTATAGACCATTTTGGGAACGTTCGACATGTCCGGAGTCATCGTTTTTCATCCGAAAATCGATTTTTTGGACTGTACCAAAAATGATTCAAAATGTCAATTGGATCATGCCTTATGTTGAATAACCACTTTTTAAACCCTCACAGTGACCAAAATTGCCATTTTTACAGAGTTTTGCTTACTCAAAAGCTTCAATTTTGACCCGTTTCAGGCACAGAAATGACTTTAAACACACTTATTTTAGTTGAAAAAGTCATAATTCACATCCAACAGTCATTTAGAGTCAAAAGATTAAATGTTAAAATTTCATCATTATAGACCATTTTGGGAACGTTCGACATGTCCGAAGTCATCGTTTTTCATCCGAAAATCGATTTTTTGGACTGTACCAAAAATGATTCAAAATGTCAATTGGATCATGCCTCATGTTGAATAACCACTTTTTAAACCCTCACAGTGACCAAAATTGCCATTTTTACAGAGTTTTGATTACTCAAAAGCTTCAATTTTGACCCGTTTCAGTCACAAAATCTACTTTAAACACACTTATTTTAGTTGAAAAAGTCATAATTCACATCCAACAGTCATTTAGAGTCAAAAGATTAAATGTTAAAATTTCATCATTATAGACCATTTTGGGAACGCTCGACATGTCCGGAGTCATCGTTTTTCATCCGAAAATTGTTTTTTTGGACTGTACCAAAAATGATTCAAAATGTCAATTGGATCATGCCTCATGTTGAATAACCACTTTTTAAACCCTCACAGTGACCAAAATTGCCATTTTTACAGAGTTTTGCTTACTCAAAAGCTTCAATTTTGACCCGTTTCAGGCACAGAAATGACTTTAAACACACTTATTTTAGTTGAAAAAGTCATAATTCACATCCAACAGTCATTTAGAGTCAAAAGATTAAATGTTAAAATTTCATCATTATAGACCATTTTGGGAACGTTCGACATGTCCGGAGTCATCGTTTTTCATCCGAAAATTGATTTTTTGGACTGTACCAAAAATGATTCAAAATGTCAATTGGATCATGCCTCATGTTGAATAACCACTTTTTAAACCCTCACAGTGACCAAAATGGCCATTTTTACAGAGTTTTGCTTACTCAAAAGCTTCAATTTTGACCCGTTTCAGGCACAGAAATGACTTTAAACACACTTATTTTAGTTGAAAAAGTCATACTTCACATCCAACAGTCATTTAGAGTCAAAAGATTAAATGTTAAAATTTCATCATTATAGACCATTTTGGGAACGTTCGACATGTCCGGAGTCATCGTTTTTCATCCGAAAATCGATTTTTTGGACTGTACCAAAAATGATTCAAAATGTCAATTGGATCATGCCTCATGTTGAATAACCACTTTTTAAACCCTCACAGTGACCAAAATTGCCATTTTTACAGAGTTTTGCTTACTCAAAAGCTTCCATTTTGACCCGTTTCAGGCACAGAAATGACTTTAAACACACTTATTTTAGTTGAAAAAGTCATAATTCACATCCAACAGTCATTTAGAGTCAAAAGATTAAATGTTAAAATTTCATCATTATAGACCATTTTGGGAACGTTCGACATGTCCGGAGTCATCGTTTTTCATCCGAAAATTGATTTTTTGGACTGTACCAAAAATGATTCAAAATGTCAATTGGATCATGCCTCATGTTGAATAATCACTTTTTAAACCCTCACAGTGACCAAAATTGCCATTTTTACAGAGTTTTGCTTACTCAAAAGCTTCAATTTTGACCCGTTTCAGGCACAGAAATGACTTTAAACACACTTATTTTAGTTGAAAAAGTCATAATTCACATCCAACAGTCATTTAGAGTCAAAAGATTAAATGTTAAAATTTCATCATTATAGACCATTTTGGGAACGTTCGACATGTCCGGAGTCATTGTTTTTCATCCGAAAATTGATTTTTTGGACTGTACCAAAAATGATTCAAAATGTCAATTGGATCGTGCCTCATGTTGAATAACCACTTTTTAAACCCTCACAGTGACCAAAATTGCCATTTTTACAGAGTTTTGATTACTCAAAAGCTTCAATTTTGACCCGTTTCAGGCACAGAAATGACTTTAAACACACTTATTTTAGTTGAAAAAGTCATAATTCACATCCAACAGTCATTTAGAGTCAAAAGATTAAATGTTAAAATTTCATCATTATAGACCATTTTGGGAACGTTCGACATGTCCGGAGTCATCGTTTTTCATCTGAAAATCGATTTTTTGGACTGTACCAAAAATGATTCAGAATGTCAATTGGATCGTGCCTCATGTTGAATAACCACTTTTGAAACCCTCACAGTGACCAAAATTGCCATTTTTACAGAGTTTTGCTTACTCAAAAGCTTCAATTTTGACCCGTTTCAGGCACAGAAATGACTTTAAACACACTTATTTTAGTTGAAAAAGTCATACTTCACATCCAACAGTCATTTAGAGTCAAAAGATTAAATGTTAAAATTTCATCATTATAGACCATTTTGGGAACGTTCGACATGTCCGGAGTCATCATTTTTCATCCGAAAATCGATTTTTTGGACTGTACCAAAAATGATTCAAAATGTCAATTGGATCGTTCCTCATGTTGAATAACCACTTTTTAAACCCTCACAGTGACCAAAATGGCCATTTTTACAAAGTTTTGCTTACTCAAAAGCTTCAATTTTGACCCGTTTCAGTCACAGAAATGACTTTAAACACACTTATTTTAGTTGAAAAAGTCATACTTCACATCCAACAGTCATTTAGAGTCAAAAGATTAAATGTTAAAATTTCATCATTATAGACCATTTTGGGAACGTTCGACATGTCCGGAGTCATCATTTTTCATCCGAAAATCGATTTTTTGGACGGTACCAAAAATGATTCAAAATGTCAATTGGATCGTGCCTCATGTTGAATAACCACTTTTTAAACCCTCACAGTGACCAAAATGGCCATTTTTACAAAGTTTTGCTTACTCAAAAGCTTCAATTTTGACCCGTTTCAGTCACAGAAATGACTTTAAACACACTTATTTTAGTTGAAAAAGTCATAATTCACATCCAACAGTCATTTAGAGTCAAAAGATTAAATGTTAAAATTTCATCATTATAGACCATTTTGGGAACGTTCGACATGTCCGGAGTCATCGTTTTTCATCCGAAAATCGATTTTTTGGACTGTACCAAAAATGATTCAAAATGTCAATTGGATCATGCCTTATGTTGAATAACCACTTTTTAAACCCTCACAGTGACCAAAATTGCCATTTTTACAGAGTTTTGCTTACTCAAAAGCTTCAATTTTGACCCGTTTCAGGCACAGAAATGACTTTAAACACACTTATTTTAGTTGAAAAAGTCATAATTCACATCCAACAGTCATTTAGAGTCAAAAGATTAAATGTTAAAATTTCATCATTATAGACCATTTTGGGAACGTTCGACATGTCCGAAGTCATCGTTTTTCATCCGAAAATCGATTTTTTGGACTGTACCAAAAATGATTCAAAATGTCAATTGGATCATGCCTCATGTTGAATAACCACTTTTTAAACCCTCACAGTGACCAAAATTGCCATTTTTACAGAGTTTTGATTACTCAAAAGCTTCAATTTTGACCCGTTTCAGTCACAAAATCTACTTTAAACACACTTATTTTAGTTGAAAAAGTCATAATTCACATCCAACAGTCATTTAGAGTCAAAAGATTAAATGTTAAAATTTCATCATTATAGACCATTTTGGGAACGCTCGACATGTCCGGAGTCATCGTTTTTCATCCGAAAATTGTTTTTTTGGACTGTACCAAAAATGATTCAAAATGTCAATTGGATCATGCCTCATGTTGAATAACCACTTTTTAAACCCTCACAGTGACCAAAATTGCCATTTTTACAGAGTTTTGCTTACTCAAAAGCTTCAATTTTGACCCGTTTCAGGCACAGAAATGACTTTAAACACACTTATTTTAGTTGAAAAAGTCATAATTCACATCCAACAGTCATTTAGAGTCAAAAGATTAAATGTTAAAATTTCATCATTATAGACCATTTTGGGAACGTTCGACATGTCCGGAGTCATCGTTTTTCATCCGAAAATTGATTTTTTGGACTGTACCAAAAATGATTCAAAATGTCAATTGGATCATGCCTCATGTTGAATAACCACTTTTTAAACCCTCACAGTGACCAAAATGGCCATTTTTACAGAGTTTTGCTTACTCAAAAGCTTCAATTTTGACCCGTTTCAGGCACAGAAATGACTTTAAACACACTTATTTTAGTTGAAAAAGTCATACTTCACATCCAACAGTCATTTAGAGTCAAAAGATTAAATGTTAAAATTTCATCATTATAGACCATTTTGGGAACGTTCGACATGTCCGGAGTCATCGTTTTTCATCCGAAAATCGATTTTTTGGACTGTACCAAAAATGATTCAAAATGTCAATTGGATCATGCCTCATGTTGAATAACCACTTTTTAAACCCTCACAGTGACCAAAATTGCCATTTTTACAGAGTTTTGCTTACTCAAAAGCTTCCATTTTGACCCGTTTCAGGCACAGAAATGACTTTAAACACACTTATTTTAGTTGAAAAAGTCATAATTCACATCCAACAGTCATTTAGAGTCAAAAGATTAAATGTTAAAATTTCATCATTATAGACCATTTTGGGAACGTTCGACATGTCCGGAGTCATCGTTTTTCATCTGAAAATCGATTTTTTGGACTGTACCAAAAATGATTCAGAATGTCAATTGGATCGTGCCTCATGTTGAATAACCACTTTTGAAACCCTCACAGTGACCAAAATTGCCATTTTTACAGAGTTTTGCTTACTCAAAAGCTTCAATTTTGACCCGTTTCAGTCACAGAAATGACTTTAAACACACTTATTTTAGTTGAAAAAGTCATACTTCACATCCAACAGTCATTTAGAGTCAAAAGATTAAATGTTAAAATTTCATCATTATAGACCATTTTGGGAACGTTCGACATGTCCGGAGTCATCATTTTTCATCCGAAAATCGATTTTTTGGACTGTACCAAAAATGATTCAAAATGTCAATTGGATCGTGCCTCATGTTGAATAACTACTTTTTAAACCCTCACAGTGACCAAAATGGCCATTTTTACAAAGTTTTGCTTACTCAAAAGCTTCAATTTTGACCCGTTTCAGTCACAGAAATGACTTTAAACACACTTATTTTAGTTGAAAAAGTCATAATTCACATCCAACAGTCATTTAGAGTCAAAAGATTAAATGTTAAAATTT
The DNA here is from genome assembly GCF_964263255.1 of Lissotriton vulgaris. Classification (NCBI taxonomy): domain Eukaryota; kingdom Metazoa; phylum Chordata; class Amphibia; order Caudata; family Salamandridae; genus Lissotriton; species Lissotriton vulgaris. Next base: position 224,126 of record NW_028255683.1, read on the forward strand.
CATCATTATAGACCATTTTGGGAACGTTCGACATGTCCGGAGTCATCGTTTTTCATCCGAAAATTGATTTTTTGGACTGTACCAAAAATGATTCAAAATGTCAATTGGATCATGCCTCATGTTGAATAATCACTTTTTAAACCCTCACAGTGACCAAAATTGCCATTTTTACAGAGTTTTGCTTACTCAAAAGCTTCAATTTTGACCCGTTTCAGGCACAGAAATGACTTTAAACACACTTATTTTAGTTGAAAAAGTCATAATTCACATCCAACAGTCATTTAGAGTCAAAAGATTAAATGTTAAAATTTCATCATTATAGACCATTTTGGGAACGTTCGACATGTCCGGAGTCATTGTTTTTCATCCGAAAATTGATTTTTTGGACTGTACCAAAAATGATTCAAAATGTCAATTGGATCGTGCCTCATGTTGAATAACCACTTTTTAAACCCTCACAGTGACCAAAATTGCCATTTTTACAGAGTTTTGATTACTCAAAAGCTTCAATTTTGACCCGTTTCAGGCACAGAAATGACTTTAAACACACTTATTTTAGTTGAAAAAGTCATACTTCACATCCAACAGTCATTTAGAGTCAAAAGATTAAATGTTAAAATTTCATCATTATAGACCATTTTGGGAACGTTCGACATGTCCGGAGTCATCATTTTTCATCCGAAAATCGATTTTTTGGACTGTACCAAAAATGATTCAAAATGTCAATTGGATCGTTCCTCATGTTGAATAACCACTTTTTAAACCCTCACAGTGACCAAAATGGCCATTTTTACAAAGTTTTGCTTACTCAAAAGCTTCAATTTTGACCCGTTTCAGTCACAGAAATGACTTTAAACACACTTATTTTAGTTGAAAAAGTCATACTTCACATCCAACAGTCATTTAGAGTCAAAAGATTAAATGTTAAAATTTCATCATTATAGACCATTTTGGGAACGTTCGACATGTCCGGAGTCATCATTTTTCATCCGAAAATCGATTTTTTGGACGGTACCAAAAATGATTCAAAATGTCAATTGGATCGTGCCTCATGTTGAATAACCACTTTTTAAACCCTCACAGTGACCAAAATGGCCATTTTTACAAAGTTTTGCTTACTCAAAAGCTTCAATTTTGACCCGTTTCAGTCACAGAAATGACTTTAAACACACTTATTTTAGTTGAAAAAGTCATAATTCACATCCAACAGTCATTTAGAGTCAAAAGATTAAATGTTAAAATTTCATCATTATAGACCATTTTGGGAACGTTCGACATGTCCGGAGTCATCATTTTTCATCCGAAAATCGATTTTTTGGACGGTACCAAAAATGATTCAAAATGTCAATTGGATCGTGCCTCATGTTGAATAACCACTTTTTAAACCCTCACAGTGACCAAAATGGCCATTTTTACAAAGTTTTGCTTACTCAAAAGCTTCAATTTTGACCCGTTTCAGTCACAGAAATGACTTTAAACACACTTATTTTAGTTGAAAAAGTCATAATTCACATCCAACAGTCATTTAGAGTCAAAAGATTAAATGTTAAAATTTCATCATTATAGACCATTTTGGGAACGTTCGACATGTCCGGAGTCATCGTTTTTCATCCGAAAATCGATTTTTTGGACTGTACCAAAAATGATTCAAAATGTCAATTGGATCATGCCTTATGTTGAATAACCACTTTTTAAACCCTCACAGTGACCAAAATTGCCATTTTTACAGAGTTTTGCTTACTCAAAAGCTTCAATTTTGACCCGTTTCAGGCACAGAAATGACTTTAAACACACTTATTTTAGTTGAAAAAGTCATAATTCACATCCAACAGTCATTTAGAGTCAAAAGATTAAATGTTAAAATTTCATCATTATAGACCATTTTGGGAACGTTCGACATGTCCGAAGTCATCGTTTTTCATCCGAAAATCGATTTTTTGGACTGTACCAAAAATGATTCAAAATGTCAATTGGATCATGCCGCATGTTGAATAACCGCTTTTTAAACCCTCACAGTGACCAAAATTGCCATTTTTACAGAGTTTTGATTACTCAAAAGCTTCAATTTTGACCCGTTTCAGTCACAAAATCTACTTTAAACACACTTATTTTAGTTGAAAAAGTCATAATTCACATCCAACAGTCATTTAGAGTCAAAAGATTAAATGTTAAAATGTCATCATTATAGACCATTTTGGGAATGCTCGACATGTCCGGAGTCATCGTTTTTCATCCGAAAATTGTTTTTTTGGACTGTACCAAAAATGATTCAAAATGTCAATTGGATCATGCCTCATGTTGAATAACCACTTTTTAAACCCTCACAGTGACCAAAATTGCCATTTTTACAGAGTTTTGCTTACTCAAAAGCTTCAATTTTGACCCGTTTCAGGCACAGAAATGACTTTAAACACACTTATTTTAGTTGAAAAAGTCATAATTCACATCCAACAGTCATTTAGAGTCAAAAGATTAAATGTTAAAATTTCATCATTATAGACCATTTTGGGAACGTTCGACATGTCCGGAGTCATCGTTTTTCATCCGAAAATTGATTTTTTGGACTGTACCAAAAATGATTCAAAATGTCAATTGGATCATGCCTCATGTTGAATAACCACTTTTTAAACCCTCACAGTGACCAAAATGGCCATTTTTACAGAGTTTTGCTTACTCAAAAGCTTCAATTTTGACCCGTTTCAGGCACAGAAATGACTTTAAACACACTTATTTTAGTTGAAAAAGTCATACTTCACATCCAACAGTCATTTAGAGTCAAAAGATTAAATGTTAAAATTTCATCATTATAGACCATTTTGGGAACGTTCGACATGTCCGGAGTCATCGTTTTTCATCCGAAAATCGATTTTTTGGACTGTACCAAAAATGATTCAAAATGTCAATTGGATCATGCCTCATGTTGAATAACCACTTTTTAAACCCTCACAGTGACCAAAATTGCCATTTTTACAGAGTTTTGCTTACTCAAAAGCTTCCATTTTGACCCGTTTCAGGCACAGAAATGACTTTAAACACACTTATTTTAGTTGAAAAAGTCATAATTCACATCCAACAGTCATTTAGAGTCAAAAGATTAAATGTTAAAATTTCATCATTATAGACCATTTTGGGAACGTTCGACATGTCCGGAGTCATCGTTTTTCATCTGAAAATCGATTTTTTGGACTGTACCAAAAATGATTCAGAATGTCAATTGGATCGTGCCTCATGTTGAATAACCACTTTTGAAACCCTCACAGTGACCAAAATTGCCATTTTTACAGAGTTTTGCTTACTCAAAAGCTTCAATTTTGACCCGTTTCAGTCACAGAAATGACTTTAAACACACTTATTTTAGTTGAAAAAGTCATACTTCACATCCAACAGTCATTTAGAGTCAAAAGATTAAATGTTAAAATTTCATCATTATAGACCATTTTGGGAACGTTCGACATGTCCGGAGTCATCATTTTTCATCCGAAAATCGATTTTTTGGACTGTACCAAAAATGATTCAAAATGTCAATTGGATCGTGCCTCATGTTGAATAACCACTTTTTAAACCCTCACAGTGACCAAAATGGCCATTTTTACAAAGTTTTGCTTACTCAAAAGCTTCAATTTTGACCCGTTTCAGTCACAGAAATGACTTTAAACACACTTATTTTAGTTGAAAAAGTCACAATTCACATCCAACAGTCATTTAGAGTCAAAAGATTAAATGTTAAAATTTCATCATTATAGACCATTTTGGGAACGTTCGACATGTCCGGAGTCATCGTTTTTTATCCGAAAATTGATTTTTTGGACTGTACCAAAAATGATTCAAAATGTCAATTGGATCATGCTTCATGTTGAATAATCACTTTTTAAACCCTCACAGTGACCAAAATTGCCATTTTTACAGAGTTTTGCTTACTCAAAAGCTTCAATTTTGACCCGTTTCAGGCACAGAAATGACTTTAAACACACTTATTTTAGTTGAAAAAGTCATAATTCACATCCAACAGTCATTTAGAGTCAAAAGATTAAATGTTAAAATTTCATCATTATAGACCATTTTGGGAACGTTCGACATGTCCGGAGTCATCGTTTTTCATCTGAAAATCGATTTTTTGGACTGTACCAAAAATGATTCAGAATGTCAATTGGATCGTGCCTCATGTTGAATAACCACTTTTGAAACCCTCACAGTGACCAAAATTGCCATTTTTACAGAGTTTTGCTTACTCAAAAGCTTCAATTTTGACCCGTTTCAGGCACAGAAATGACTTTAAACACACTTATTTTAGTTGAAAAAGTCATACTTCACATCCAACAGTCATTTAGAGTCAAAAGATTAAATGTTAAAATTTCATCATTATAGACCATTTTGGGAATGTTCGACATGTCCGGAGTCATCATTTTTCATCCGAAAATCGATTTTTTGGACTGTACCAAAAATGATTCAAAATGTCAATTGGATCGTTCCTCATGTTGAATAACCACTTTTTAAACCCTCACAGTGACCAAAATGGCCATTTTTACAAAGTTTTGCTTACTCAAAAGCTTCAATTTTGACCCGTTTCAGTCACAGAAATGACTTTAAACACACTTATTTTAGTTGAAAAAGTCATAATTCACATCCAACAGTCATTTAGAGTCAAAAGATTAAATGTTAAAATTTCATCATTATAGACCATTTTGGGAACGTTCGACATGTCCGGAGTCATCGTTTTTCATCCGAAAATCGATTTTTTGGACTGTACCAAAAATGATTCAAAATGTCAATTGGATCATGCCTCATGTTGAATAACCACTTTTTAAACCCTCACAGTGACCAAAATGGCCATTTTTACAGAGTTTTGCTTACTCAAAAGCTTCAATTTTGACCCGTTTCAGGCACAGAAATGACTTTAAACACACTTATTTTAGTTGAAAAAGTCATAATTCACATCCAACAGTCATTTAGAGTCAAAAGATTAAATGTTAAAATTTCATCATTATAGACCATTTTGGGAACGTTCGACATGTCCGGAGTCATCGTTTTTCATCCGAAAATCGATTTTTTGGACTGTACCAAAAATGATTCAAAATGTCAATTGGATCATGCCTCATGTTGAATAACCACTTTTTAAACCCTCACAGTGACCAAAATTGCCATTTTTACAGAGTTTTGATTACTCAAAAGCTTCAATTTTGACCCGTTTCAGTCACAAAAATTACTTTAAACACACTTATTTTAGTTGAAAAAGTCATAATTCACATCCAACAGTCATTTAGAGTCAAAAGATTAAATGTTAAAATTTCATCATTATAGACCATTTTGGGAACGTTCGACATGTCCGGAGTCATCGTTTTTCATCCGAAAATTGATTTTTTGGAATGTACCAAAAATGATTCAAAATGTCAATTGGATCGTGCCTCATGTTGAATAACCACTTTTTAAACCCTCACAGTGACCAAAATTGCCATTTTTACAGAGTTTTGCTTACTCAAAAGCTTCAATTTTGACCCGTTTCAGTCACAGAAATGACTTTAAACACACTTATTTTAGTTGAAAAAGTCATACTTCACATCCAACAGTCATTTAGAGTCAAAAGATTAAATGTTAAAATTTCATCATTATAGACCATTTTGGGAACGTTCGACATGTCCGGAGTCATCATTTTTCATCCGAAAATCGATTTTTTGGACGGTACCAAAAATGATTCAAAATGTCAATTGGATCGTGCCTCATGTTGAATAACCACTTTTTAAACCCTCACAGTGACCAAAATGGCCATTTTTACAAAGTTTTGCTTACTCAAAAGCTTCAATTTTGACCCGTTTCAGTCACAGAAATGACTTTAAACACACTTATTTTAGTTGAAAAAGTCATAATTCACATCCAACAGTCATTTAGAGTCAAAAGATTAAATGGTAAAATTTCATCATTATAGACCATTTTGGGAACGTTCGACATGTCCGGAGTCATCGTTTTTCATCCGAAAATCGATTTTTTGGACTGTACCAAAAATGATTCAAAATGTCAATTGGATCATGCCTCATGTTGAATAACCACTTTTTAAACCCTCACAGTGACCAAAATTGCCATTTTTACAGAGTTTTGCTTACTCAAAAGCTTCAATTTTGACCCGTTTCAGGCACAGAAATGACTTTAAACACACTTATTTTAGTTGAAAAAGTCATAATTCACATCCAACAGTCATTTAGAGTCAAAAGATTAAATGTTAAAATTTCATCATTATAGACCATTTTGGGAACGTTCGACATGTCCGGAGTCATCGTTTTTCATCCGAAAATCGATTTTTTGGACTGTACCAAAAGTGATTCAAAATGTCAATTGGATCATGCCTCATGTTGAATAACCACTTTTTAAACCCTCACAGTGACCAAAATTGCCATTTTCACAGAGTTTTGATTACTCAAAAGCTTCAATTTTGACCCGTTTCAGTCACAAAAATTACTTTAAACACACTTATTTTAGTTGAAAAAGTCATAATTCACATCCAACAGTCATTTAGAGTCAAAAGATTAAATGTTAAAATTTCATCATTATAGACCATTTTGGGAACGTTCGACATGTCCGGAGTCATCGTTTTTCATCCGAAAATTGATTTTTTGGACTGTACCAAAAATGATTCAAAATGTCAATTGGATCATGCCTCATGTTGAATAACCACTTTTTAAACCCTCACAGTGACCAAAATTGCCATTTTTACAGAGTTTTGTTTACTCAAAAGCTTCAATTTTGACCCGTTTAAGGCACAGAAATGACTTTAAACACACTTATTTTAGTTGAAAAAGTCATAATTCACATCCAACAGTCATTTAGAGTCAAAAGATTAAATGTTAAAATTTCATCATTATAGACCATTTTGGGAACGTTCGACATGTCCGGAGTCATTGTTTTTCATCCGAAAATTGATTTTTTGGACTGTACCAAAAATGATTCAAAATGTCAATTGGATCGTGCCTCATGTTGAATAACCACTTTTTAAACCCTCACAGTGACCAAAATGGCCATTTTTACAGAGTTTTGCTTACTCAAAAGCTTCAATTTTGACCCGTTACAGTCACAGAAATGACTTTAAACACACTTATTTTAGTTGAAAAAGTCATAATTCAAATCCAACAGTCATTTAGAGTCAAAAGATTAAATGTTAAAATTTCATCATTATAGACCATTTTGGGAACGTTCGACTTGTCCGGAGTCATCGTTTTTCATCCGAAAATTGATTTTTTGGACTGTACCAAAAATGATTCAAAATGTCAATTGGATCATGCCTCATGTTGAATAACCACTTTTTAAACCCTCACAGTGACAAAAATTGCCATTTTTACAGAGTTTTGATTACTCAAAAGCTTCAATTTTGACCCGTTTCAGTCACAAAAATTACTTTAAACACTCTTATTTTAGTTGAAAAAGTCATAATTCACATCCAACAGTCATTTAGAGTCAAAAGATTAAATGTTAAAATTTCATCATTATAGACCATTTTGGGAACGTTCGACATGTCCGGAGTCATCGTTTTTCATCCGAAAATTGATTTTTTGGACTGTACCAAAAATGATTCAAAATGTCAATTGGATCATGCCTCATGTTGAATAACCACTTTTTAAACCCTCACAGTGACCAAAATTGCCATTTTTACAGAGTTTTGCTTACTCAAAAGCTTCAATTTTGACCCGTTTCAGGCACAGAAATGACTTTAAACACACTTATTTTAGTTGAAAAAGTCATAATTCACATCCAACAGTCATTTAGAGTCAAAAGATTAAATGTTAAAATTTCATCATTATAGACAATTTTGGGAACGTTCGACATGTCCGGAGTCATTGTTTTTCATCCGAAAATTGATTTTTTGGACTGTACCAAAAATGATTCAAAATGTCAATTGGATCGTGCCTCATGTTGAATAACCACTTTTTAAACCCTCACAGTGACCAAAATGGCCATTTTTACAGAGTTTTGCTTACTCAAAAGCTTCAATTTTGACCCGTTTCAGTCACAGAAATGACTTTAAACACACTTATTTTAGTTGAAAAAGTCATAATTCACATCCAACAGTCATTTAGAGTCAAAAGATTAAATGTTAAAATTTCATCATTATAGACCATTTTGGGAACGTTCGACATGTCCGGAGTCATCGTTTTTCATCCGAAAATCGATTTTTTGGACTGTACCAAAAATGATTCAAAATGTCAATTGGATCATGCCTCATGTTGAAAAACCACTTTTTAAACCCTCACAGTGACCAAAATTGCCATTTTTACAGAGTTTTGCTTACTCAAAAGCTTCAATTTTGACCCGTTTCAGGCACAGAAATGACTTTAACCACACTTGTTTTAGTTGAAAAAGTCATAATTCACATCCAACAGTCATTTAGAGTCAAAAGATTAAATGTTAAAATGTCATCATTATAGACCATTTTGGGAACGTTCGACATGTCCGGAGTCATCGTTTTTCATCCGAAAATTGATTTTTTGGACTGTACCAAAAATGATTCAAAATGTCAATTGGATCGTGCCTCATGTTGAATAACCACTTTTTAAACCCTCACAGTGACCAAAATGGCCATTTTTACAGAGTTTTGCTTACTCAAAAGCTTCAATTTTGACCCGTTTCAGGCACAGTGTTGACTTTAAACACACTTGTTTTAGTTGAAAAAGTCATACTTCACATCCAACAGTCATTTAGAGTCAAAAGATTAAATGTTAAAATTTCATCATTATAGACCATTTTGGGAACGTTCGACATGTCCGGAGTCATCGTTTTTCATCCGAAAATCGATTTTTTGGACTGTACCAAAAATGATTCAAAATGTCAATTGGATCATGCCTCATGTTGAATAACCACTTTTTAAACCCTCACAGTGACCAAAATTGCCATTTTTACAGAGTTTTGCTTACTCAAAAGCTTCAATTTTGACCCGTTTCAGGCACAGTGTTGACTTTAAACACACTTGTTTTAGTTGAAAAAGTCATAATTCACATCCAACAGTCATTTAGAGTCAAAAGATTAAATGTTAAAATTTCATCATTATAGACCATTTTGGGAACGTTCGACATGTCCGAAGTCATCGTTTTTCATCCGAAAATTGATTTTTTGGACTGTACTAAAAATGATTCAAAATGTCAATTGGATCATGCCTCATGTTGAATAACCACTTTTTAAACCCTCACAGTGACCAAAATTGCCATTTTTACAGAGTTTTGATTACTCAAAAGCTTCAATTTTGACCCGTTTCAGTCACAAAAATTACTTTAAACACACTTATTTTAGTTGAAAAAGTCATAATTCACATCCAACAGTCATTTAGAGTCAAAAGATTAAATGTTAAAATTTCATCATTATAGACCATTTTGGGAACGTTCGACATGTCCGGAGTCATCGTTTTTCATCTGAAAATCGATTTTTTGGACTGTACCAAAAATGATTCAGAATGTCAATTGGATCGTGCCTCATGTTGAATAACCACTTTTGAAACCCTCACAGTGACCAAAATTGCCATTTTTACAGAGTTTTGCTTACTCAAAAGCTTCAATTTTGACCCGTTTCAGGCACAGAAATGACTTTAAACACACTTATTTTAGTTGAAAAAGTCATACTTCACATCCAACAGTCATTTAGAGTCAAAAGATTAAATGTTAAAATTTCATCATTATAGACCATTTTGGGAACGTTCGACATGTCCGGAGTCATCGTTTTTCATCCGAAAATCGATTTTTTGGACTGTACCAAAAATGATTCAAAATGTCAATTGGATCATGCCTCATGTTGAAAAAACACTTTTTAAACCCTCACAGTGACCAAAATTGCCATTTTTACAGAGTTTTGCTTACTCAAAAGCTTCAATTTTGACCCGTTTCAGGCACAGAAATGACTTTAACCACACTTGTTTTAGTTGAAAAAGTCATAATTCACATCCAACAGTCATTTAGAGTCAAAAGATTAAATGTTAAAATTTCATCATTATAGACCATTTTGGGAACGTTCGACATGTCCGGAGTCATCGTTTTTCATCCGAAAATTGATTTTTTGGACTGTACCAAAAATGATTCAAAATGTCAATTGGATCGTGCCTCATGTTGAATAACCACTTTTTAAACCCTCACAGTGACCAAAATGGCCATTTTTACAGAGTTTTGCTTACTCAAAAGCTTCAATTTTGACCCGTTTCAGGCACAGAAATGACTTTAAACACACTTATTTTAGTTGAAAAAGTCATACTTCACATCCAACAGTCATTTAGAGTCTAAAGATTAAATGTTAAAATTTCATCATTATAGACCATTTTGGGAACGTTCGACATGTCCGGAGTCATCGTTTTTCATCCGAAAATTGATTTTTTGGACTGTACCAAAAATGATTCAAAATGTCAATTGGATCATGCCTCATGTTGAATAACCACTTTTTAAACCCTCACAGTGACCAAAATTGCCATTTTTACAGAGTTTTGCTTACTCAAAAGCTTCAATTTTGACCCGTTTCAGGCACAGAAATGACTTTAAACACACTTATTTTAGTTGAAAAAGTCATAATTCACATCCAACAGTCATTTAGAGTCAAAAGATTAAATGTTAAAATTTCATCATTATAGACCATTTTGGGAACGTTCGACATGTCCGGAGTCATTGTTTTTCATCCGAAAATTGATTTTTTGGACTGTACCAAAAATGATTCAAAATGTCAATTGGATCGTGCCTCATGTTGAATAACCACTTTTTAAACCCTCACAGTGACCAAAATGGCCATTTTTACAGAGTTTTGCTTACTCAAAAGCTTCAATTTTGACCCGTTTCAGTCACAGAAATGACTTTAAACACACTTATTTTAGTTGAAAAAGTCATAATTCACATCCAACAGTCATTTAGAGTCAAAAGATTAAATGTTAAAATTTCATCATTATAGACCATTTTGGGAACGTTCGACATGTCCGGAGTCATCGTTTTTCATCCGAAAATCGATTTTTTGGACTGTACCAAAAATGATTCAAAATGTCAATTGGATCATGCCTCATGTTGAAAAACCACTTTTTAAACCCTCACAGTGACCAAAATTGCCATTTTTACAGAGTTTTGCTTACTCAAAAGCTTCAATTTTGACCAGTTTCAGGCACAGAAATGACTTTAACCACACTTGTTTTAGTTGAAAAAGTCATAATTCACATCCAACAGTCATTTAGAGTCAAAAGATTAAATGTTAAAATTTCATCATTATAGACCATTTTGGGAACGTTCGACATGTCCGGAGTCATCGTTTTTCATCCGAAAATTGATTTTTTGGACTGTACCAAAAATGATTCAAAATGTCAATTGGATCGTGCCTCATGTTGAATAACCACTTTTTAAACCCTCACAGTGACCAAAATGGCCATTTTTACAGAGTTTTGCTTACTCAAAAGCTTCAATTTTGACCCGTTTCAGGCACAGAAATGACTTTAAACACACTTATTTTAGTTGAAAAAGTCATACTTCACATCCAACAGTCATTTAGAGTCAAAAGATTAAATGTTAAAATTTCATCATTATAGACCATTTTGGGAACGTTCGACATGTCCGGAGTCATCGTTTTTCATCCGAAAATCGATTTTTGGACTGTACCAAAAATGATTCAAAATGTCAATTGGATCATGCCTCATGTTGAATAACCACTTTTTAAACCCTCACAGTGACCAAAATTGCCATTTTTACAGAGTTTTGCTTACTCAAAAGCTTCCATTTTGACCCGTTTCAGGCACAGAAATGACTTTAAACACACTTATTTTAGTTGAAAAAGTCATAATTCACATCCAACAGTCATTTAGAGTCAAAAGATTAAATGTTAAAATTTCATCATTATAGACCATTTTGGGAACGTTCGACATGTCCGGAGTCATCGTTTTTCATCTGAAAATCGATTTTTTGGACTGTACCAAAAATGATTCAGAATGTCAATTGGATCGTGCCTCATGTTGAATAACCACTTTTGAAACCCTCACAGTGACCAAAATTGCCATTTTTACAGAGTTTTGCTTACTCAAAAGCTTCAATTTTGACCCGTTTCAGGCACAGAAATGACTTTAAACACACTTATTTTAGTTGAAAAAGTCATACTTCACATCCAACAGTCATTTAGAGTCAAAAGATTAAATGTTAAAATTTCATCATTATAGACCATTTTGGGAACGTTCGACATGTCCGGAGTCATCATTTTTTATCCGAAAATCGATTTTTTGGACGGTACCAAAAATGATTCAAAATGTCAATTGGATCGTGCCTCATGTTGAATAACCACTTTTTAAACCCTCACAGTGACCAAAATGGCCATTTTTACAAAGTTTTGCTTACTCAAAAGCTTCAATTTTGACCCGTTTCAGTCACAGAAATGACTTTAAACACACTTATTTTAGTTGAAAAAGTCATAATTCACATCCAACAGTCATTTAGAGTCAAAAGATTAAATGTTAAAATTTCATCATTATAGACCATTTTGGGAACGTTCGACATGTTCGGAGTCATCGTTTTTCATCCGAAAATCGATTTTTTGGACTGTACCAAAAATGATTCAAAATGTCAATTGGATCATGCCTCATGTTGAATAACCACTTTTTAAACCCTCACAGTGACCAAAATTGCCATTTTTACAGAGTTTTGATTACTCAAAAGCTTCAATTTTGACCCGTTTCAGTCACAAAAATTACTTTAAACACACTTATTTTAGTTGAAAAAGTCATAATTCACATCCAACAGTCATTTAGAGTCAAAAGATTAAATGTTAAAATTTCATCATTATAGACCATTTTGGGAACGTTCGACATGTCCGGAGTCATCGTTTTTCATCCGAAAATTGATTTTTTGGACTGTACCAAAAATGATTCAAAATGTCAATTGGATCATGCCTCATGTTGAATAACCACTTTTTAAACCCTCACAGTGACCAAAATTGCAATTTTTACAGAGTTTTGTTTACTCAAAAGCTTCCATTTTGACCCATTTCAGGCACAGAAATGACTTTAAACACACTTATTTTAGTTGAAAAAGTCATAATTCACATCCAACAGTCATTTAGAGTCAAAAGATTAAATGTTAAAATTTCATCATTATAGACCATTTTGGGAACGTTCGACATGTCCGGAGTCATCGTTTTTCATCCGAAAATCGATTTTTTGGACTGTACCAAAAATGATTCAAAATGTCAATTGGATCATGCCTCATGTTGAATAACCACTTTTTAAACCCTCACAGTGACCAAAATTGCCATTTTTACAGAGTTTTGCTTACTCAAAAGCTTCAATTTTGACCCGTTTCAGTCACAGAAATGACTTTAAACACACTTATTTTAGTTGAAAAAGTCATAATTCAAATCCAACAGTCATTTAGAGTCAAAAGATTAAATGTTAAAATTTCATCATTATAGACCATTTTGGGAACGTTCGACATGTCCGGAGTCATCGTTTTTCATCCGAAAATTGATTTTTTGGACTGTACCAAAAATGATTCAAAATGTCAATTGGATCGTGCCTCATGTTGAATAACCACTTTTTAAACCCTCACAGTGACCAAAATGGCCATTTTTACAGAGTTTTGCTTACTCAAAAGCTTCAATTTTGACCCGTTTCAGTCACAGAAATGACTTTAAACACACTTATTTTAGTTGAAAAAGTCATATTTCACATCCAACAGTCATTTAGAGTCAAAAGATTAAATGTTAAAATTTCATCATTATAGACCATTTTGGGAACGTTCGACATGTCCGGAGTCATCGTTTTTCATCCGAAAATCGATTTTTTGGACTGTACCAAAAATGATTCAAAATGTCAATTGGATCATGCCTCATGTTGAATAACCACTTTTTAAACCCTCACAGTGACCAAAATTGCCATTTTTACAGAGTTTTGCTTACTCAAAAGCTTCAATTTTGACCCGTTTCAGGCACAGAAATGACTTTAAACACACTTGTTTTAGTTGAAAAAGTCATAATTCACATCCAACAGTCATTTAGAGTCAAAAGATTAAATGTTAAAATTTCATTATTATAGACCATTTTGGGAACGTTCGACATGTCCGGAGTCATCGTTTTTCATCCGAAAATCGATTTTTTTGGACTGTACCAAAAATGATTCAAAATGTCAATTGGATCATGCCTCATGTTGAATAACCACTTTTTAAACCCTCACAGTGACCAAAATTGCCATTTTTACAGAGTTTTGCTTACTCAAAAGCTTCAATTTTGACCCGTTTCAGGCACAGAAATGACTTTAACACACTTATTTTAGTTGAAAAAGTCATAATTCACATCCAACAGTCATTTAGAGTCAAAAGATTAAATGTTAAAATTTCATCATTATAGACCATTTTGGGAACGTTCGACATGTCCGGAGTCATCGTTTTTCATCCGAAAATTGATTTTTGGACTGTACCAAAAATGATTCAAAATGTCAATTGGATCGTGCCTCATGTTGAATAACCACTTTTTAAACCCTCACAGTGACCAAAATTGCAATTTTTACAGAGTTTTGCTTACTCAAAAGCTTCCATTTTGACCCGTTTCAGGCACAGAAAGGACTTTAAACACACTTATTTTAGTTGAAAAAGTCATAATTCACATCCAACAGTCATTTAGAGTCAAAAGATTAAATGTTAAAATTTCATCATTATAGACCATTTTGGGAACGTTCGACATGTCCGGAGTCATCGTTTTTCATCCGAAAATTGATTTTTTTGGACTGTACCAAAAATGATTCAAAATGTCAATTGGATCGTGCCTCATGTTGAATAACCACTTTTTAAACCCTCACAGTGACCAAAATGGCCATTTTTACAGAGTTTTGCTTACTCAAAAGCTTCAATTTTGACCCGTTTCAGGCACAGAAATGACTTTAAACACACTTATTTTGGTTGAAAAAGTCATACTTCACATCCAACAGTCATTTAGAGTCAAAAGATTAAATGTTAAAATTTCATCATTATAGACCATTTTGGGAACGTTCGACATGTCCGGAGTCATCGTTTTTCATCCGAAAATCGATTTTTTGGACTGTACCAAAAATGATTCAAAATGTCAATTGGATCATGCCTCATGTTGAATAACCACTTTTTAAACCCTCACAGTGACCAAAATTGCCATTTTTACAGAGTTTTGCTTACTCAAAAGCTTCAATTCTGACCCGTTTCAGGCACAGAAATGACTTTAAACACACTTATTTTAGTTGAAAAAGTCATAATTCACATCCAACAGTCATTTAGAGTCAAAAGATTAAATGTTAAAATTTCATCATTATAGACCATTTTGGGAACGTTCGACATGTCCGGAGTCATTGTTTTTCATCCGAAAATTGATTTTTTGGACTGTACCAAAAATGATTCAAAATGTCAATTGGATCGTGCCTCATGTTGAATAACCACTTTTTAAACCCTCACAGTGACCAAAATGGCCATTTTTACAGAGTTTTGCTTACTCAAAAGCTTCAATTTTGACCCGTTTCAGTCACAGAAATGACTTTAAACACACTTATTTTAGTTGAAAAAGTCATAATTCACATCCAACAGTCATTTAGAGTCAAAAGATTAAATGTTAAAATTTCATCATTATAGACCATTTTGGGAATGTTCGACATGTCCGGAGTCATCGTTTTTCATCCGAAAATCAATTTTTTGGACTGTACCAAAAATGATTCAAAATGTCAATTGGATCATGCCTCATGTTGAAAAACCACTTTTTAAACCCTCACAGTGACCAAAATTGCCATTTTTACAGAGTTTTGCTTACTCAAAAGCTTCAATTTTGACCCGTTTCAGGCACAGAAATGACTTTAACCACACTTGTTTTAGTTGAAAAAGTCATAATTCACATCCAACAGTCATTTAGAGTCAAAAGATTAAATGTTAAAATTTCATCATTATAGACCATTTTGGGAACGTTCGACATGTCCGGAGTCATCGTTTTTCATCCGAAAATTGATTTTTTGGACTGTACCAAAAATGATTCAAAATGTCAATTGGATCGTGCCTCATGTTGAATAACCACTTTTTAAACCCTCACAGTGACCAAAATGGCCATTTTTACAGAGTTTTGCTTACTCAAAAGCTTCAATTTTGACCCGTTTCAGGCACAGAAATGACTTTAAACACACTTATTTTAGTTGAAAAAGTCATACTTCACATCCAACAGTCATTTAGAGTCAAAAGATTAAATGTTAAAATTTCATCATTATAGACCATTTTGGGAACGTTCGACATGTCCGGAGTCATCGTTTTTCATCCGAAAATCGATTTTTTGGACTGTACCAAAAATGATTCAAAATGTCAATTGGATCATGCTTCATGTTGAATAACCACTTTTTAAACCCTCACAGTGACCAAAATTGCCATTTTTACAGAGTTTTGCTTACTCAAAAGCTTCAATTTTGACCCGTTTCAGGCACAGAAATGACTTTAAACACACTTGTTTTAGTTGAAAAAGTCATAATTCACATCCAACAGTCATTTAGAGTCAAAAGATTAAATGTTAAAATTTCATCATTATAGACCATTTTGGGAACGTTCGACATGTCCGAAGTCATCGTTTTTCATCCGAAAATCGATTTTTTGGACTGTACCAAAAATGATTCAAAATGTCAATTGGATCATGCCTCATGTTGAATAACCACTTTTTAAACCCTCACAGTGACCAAAATTGCCATTTTTACAGAGTTTTGATTACTCAAAAGCTTCAATTTTGACCCGTTTCAGTCACAAAAAGTACTTTAAACACACTTATTTTAGTTGAAAAAGTCATAATTCACATCCAACAGTCATTTAGAGTCAAAAGATTAAATGTTAAAATTTCATCATTATAGACCATTTTGGGAACGTTCGACATGTCCGGAGTCATCGTTTTTCATCCGAAAATTGATTTTTTGGACTGTACCAAAAATGATTCAAAATGTCAATTGGATCATGCCTCATGTTGAATAACCACTTTTTAAACCCTCACAGTGACCAAAATTGCCATTTTTACAGAGTTTTGCTTACTCAAAAGCTTCAATTTTGACCCGTTTCAGGCACAGAAATGACTTTAAACACACTTATTTTAGTTGAAAAAGTCATAATTCACATCCAACAGTCATTTAGAGTCAAAAGATTAAATGTTAAAATTTCATCATTATAGACCATTTTGGGAACGTTCGACATGTCCGGAGTCATTGTTTTTCATCCGAAAATTGATTTTTTGGACTGTACCAAAAATGATTCAAAATGTCAATTGGATCGTGCCTCATGTTGAATAACCACTTTTTAAACCATCACAGTGACCAAAATGCCCATTTTTACAGAGTTTTGCTTACTCAAAAGCTTCAATTTTGACCCGTTTCAGTCACAGAAATGACTTTAAACACACTTATTTTGGTTGTAAAAGTCATAATTCACATCCAACAGTCATTTAGAGTCAAAAGATTAAATGTTAAAATTTCATCATTATAGACCATTTTGGGAACGTTCGACATGTCCGGAGTCATCGTTTTTCATCCGAAAATCGATTTTTTGGACTGTACCAAAAATGATTCAAAATGTCAATTGGATCATGCCTCATGTTGAAAAAACACTTTTTAAACCCTCACAGTGACCAAAATTGCCATTTTTACAGAGTTTTGCTTACTCAAAAGCTTCAATTTTGACCCGTTTCAGGCACAGAAATGACTTTAACCACACTTGTTTTAGTTGAAAAAGTCATAATTCACATCCAACAGTCATTTAGAGTCAAAAGATTAAATGTTAAAATGTCATCATTATAGACCATTTTGGGAACGTTCGACATGTCCGGAGTCATCGTTTTTCATCCGAAAATTGATTTTTTGGACTGTACCAAAAATGATTCAAAATGTCAATTGGATCGTGCCTCATGTTGAATAACCACTTTTTAAACCCTCACAGTGACCAAAATGGCCATTTTTACAGAGTTTTGCTTACTCAAAAGCTTCAATTTTGACCCGTTTCAGGCACAGAAATGACTTTAAACACACTTATTTTAGTTGAAAAAGTCATACTTCACATCCAACAGTCATTTAGAGTCAAAAGATTAAATGTTAAAATTTCATCATTATAGACCATTTTGGGAACGTTCGACATGTCCGGAGTCATCGTTTTTCATCCGAAAATCGATTTTTTGGACTGTACCAAAAATGATTCAAAATGTCAATTGGATCATGCCTCATGTTGAATAACCACTTTTTAAACCCTCACAGTGACCAAAATTGCCATTTTTACAGAGTTTTGCTTACTCAAAAGCTTCCATTTTGACCCGTTTCAGGCACAGAAATGACTTTAAACACACTTATTTTAGTTGAAAAAGTCATAATTCACATCCAACAGTCATTTAGAGTCAAAAGATTAAATGTTAAAATTTCATCATTATAGACCATTTTGGGAACGTTCGACATGTCCGGAGTCATCGTTTTTCATCTGAAAATCGATTTTTTGGACTGTACCAAAAATGATTCAGAATGTCAATTGGATCGTGCCTCATGTTGAATAACCACTTTTGAAACCCTCACAGTGACCAAAATTGCCATTTTTACAGAGTTTTGCTTACTCAAAAGCTTCAATTTTGACCCGTTTCAGGCACAGAAATGACTTTAAACACACTTATTTTAGTTGAAAAAGTCATACTTCACATCCAACAGTCATTTAGAGTCAAAAGATTAAATGTTAAAATTTCATCATTATAGACCATTTTGGGAACGTTCGACATGTCCGGAGTCATCATTTTTCATCCGAAAATCGATTTTTTGGACGGTACCAAAAATGATTCAAAATGTCAATTGGATCGTGCCTCATGTTGAATAACCACTTTTTAAACCCTCACAGTGACCAAAATGGCCATTTTTACAAAGTTTTGCTTACTCAAAAGCTTCAATTTTGACCCGTTTCAGTCACAGAAATGACTTTAAACACACTTATTTTAGTTGAAAAAGTCATAATTCACATCCAACAGTCATTTAGAGTCAAAAGATTAAATGTTAAAATTTCATCATTATAGACCATTTTGGGAACGTTCGACATGTCCGGAGTCATCGTTTTTCATCCGAAATTGATTTTTTGGACTGTACCAAAAATGATTCAAAATGTCAATTGGATCATGCCTCATGTTGAATAACCACTTTTTAAACCCTCACAGTGACCAAAATGGCCATTTTTACAGAGTTTTGCTTACTCAAAAGCTTCAATTTTGACCCGTTTCAGGCACAGAAATGACTTTAAACACACTTATTTTAGTTGAAAAAGTCATAATTCACATCCAACAGTCATTTAGAGTCAAAAGATTAAATGTTAAAATTTCATCATTATAGACCATTTTGGGAACGTTCGACATGTCCGGAGTCATCGTTTTTCATCCGAAAATCGATTTTTTGGACTGTACCAAAAATGATTCAAAATGTCAATTGGATCATGCCTCATGTTGAATAACCACTTTTTAAACCCTCACAGTGACCAAAATTGCCATTTTTACAGAGTTTTGCTTACTCAAAAGCTTCAATTTTGACCCGTTTCAGGCACAGAAATGACTTTAACACACTTATTTTAGTTGAAAAAGTCATAATTCACATCCAACAGTCATTTAGAGTCAAAAGATTAAATGTTAAAATTTCATCATTATAGACCATTTTGGGAACGTTCGACATGTCCGGAGTCATCATTTTTCATCCGAAAATCGATTTTTTGGACTGTACCAAAAATGATTCAAAATGTCAATTGGATCGTGCCTCATGTTGAATAACCACTTTTTAAACCCTCACAGTGACCAAAATGGCCATTTTTACAAAGTTTTGCTTACTCAAAAGCTTCAATTTTGACCCGTTTCAGTCACAGAAATGACTTTAAACACACTTATTTTAGTTGAAAAAGTCATAATTCACATCCAACAGTCATTTAGAGTCAAAAGATTAAATGTTAAAATTTCATCATTATAGACCATTTTGGGAACGTTTGACATGTCCGGAGTCATCGTTTTTCATCCGAAAATCGATTTTTTGGACTGTACCAAAAATTATTCAAAATGTCAATTGGATCATGCCTCATGTTGAATAACCACTTTTTAAACCCTCACAGTGACCAAAATGGCCATTTTTACAGAGTTTTGCTTACTCAAAAGCTTCAATTTTGACCCGTTTCAGGCACAGAAATGACTTTAAACACACTTATTTTAGTTGAAAAAGTCATAATTCACATCCAACAGTCATTTAGAGTCAAAAGATTAAATGTTAAAATTTCATCATTATAGACCATTTTGGGAACGTTCGACATGTCCGGAGTCATCGTTTTTCATCCGAAAATCGATTTTTTGGACTGTACCAAAAATGATTCAAAATGTCAATTGGATCATGCCTCATGTTGAATAACCACTTTTTAAACCCTCACAGTGACCAAAATTGCCATTTTTACAGAGTTTTGATTACTCAAAAGCTTCAATTTTGACCCGTTTCAGTCACAAAAATTACTTTAAACACACTTATTTTAGTTGAAAAAGTCATAATTCACATCCAACAGTCATTTAGAGTCAAAAGATTAAATGTTAAAATTTCATCATTATAGACCATTTTGGGAACGTTCAACATGTCCGGAGTCATCGTTTTTCATCCGAAAATTGATTTTTTGGAATGTACCAAAAATGATTCAAAATGTCAATTGGATCGTGCCTCATGTTGAATAACCACTTTTTAAACCCTCACAGTGACCAAAATGGCCATTTTTACAGAGTTTTGCTTACTCAAAAGCTTCAATTTTGACCCGTTTCAGGCACAGAAATGACTTTAAACACACTTATTTTAGTTGAAAAAGTCATACTTCACATCCAACAGTCATTTAGAGTCAAAAGATTAAATGTTAAAATTTCATCATTATAGACCATTTTGGGAACGTTCAACATGTCCGGAGTCATCGTTTTTCATCCGAAAATCGATTTTTTGGACTGTACCAAAAATGATTCAAAATGTCAATTGGATCATGCCTCATGTTGAATAACCACTTTTTAAACCCTCACAGTGACCAAAATTGCCATTTTTACAGAGTTTTGATTACTCAAAAGCTTCAATTTTGACCCGTTTCAGTCACAAAAATTACTTTAAACACACTTATTTTAGTTGAAAAAGTCATAATTCACATCCAACAGTCATTTAGAGTCAAAAGATTAAATGTTAAAATTTCATCATTATAGACCATTTTGGGAACGTTCGACATGTCCGGAGTCATCGTTTTTCATCCGAAAATTGATTTTTTGGACTGTATCAAAAATGATTCAAAATGTCAATTGGATCATGCCTCATGTTGAATAACCACTTTTTAAACCCTCACAGTGACCAAAATTGCCATTTTTACAGAGTTTTGCTTACTCAAAAGCTTCAATTCTGACCCGTTTCAGGCACAGAAATGACTTTAAACACACTTATTTTAGTTGAAAAAGTCATAATTCACATCCAACAGTCATTTAGAGTCAAAAGATTAAATGTTAAAATTTCATCATTATAGACCATTTTGGGAACGTTCGACATGTCCGGAGTCATTGTTTTTCATCCGAAAATTGATTTTTTGGACTGTACCAAAAATGATTCAAAATGTGAATTGGATCGTGCCTCATGTTGAATAACCACTTTTTAAACCCTCACAGTGACCAAAATGGCCATTTTTACAGAGTTTTGCTTACTCAAAAGCTTCAATTTTGACCCGTTTCAGTCACAGAAATGACTTTAAACACACTTATTTTAGTTGAAAAAGTCATAATTCACATCCAACAGTCATTTAGAGTCAAAAGATTAAATGTTAAAATTTCATCATTATAGACCATTTTGGGAATGTTCGACATGTCCGGAGTCATCGTTTTTCATCCGAAAATCAATTTTTTGGACTGTACCAAAAATGATTCAAAATGTCAATTGGATCATGCCTCATGTTGAAAAACCACTTTTTAAACCCTCACAGTGACCAAAATTGCCATTTTTACAGAGTTTTGCTTACTCAAAAGCTTCAATTTTGACCCGTTTCAGGCACAGAAATGACTTTAACCACACTTGTTTTAGTTGAAAAAGTCATAATTCACATCCAACAGTCATTTAGAGTCAAAAGATTAAATGTTAAAATTTCATCATTATAGACCATTTTGGGAACGTTCGACATGTCCGGAGTCATCGTTTTTCATCCGAAAATTGATTTTTTGGACTGTACCAAAAATGATTCAAAATGTCAATTGGATCGTGCCTCATGTTGAATAACCACTTTTTAAACCCTCACAGTGACCAAAATGGCCATTTTTACAGAGTTTTGCTTACTCAAAAGCTTCAATTTTGACCCGTTTCAGGCACAGAAATGACTTTAAACACACTTATTTTAGTTGAAAAAGTCATACTTCACATCCAACAGTCATTTAGAGTCAAAAGATTAAATGTTAAAATTTCATCATTATAGACCATTTTGGGAACGTTCGACATGTCCGGAGTCATCGTTTTTCATCCGAAAATCAATTTTTTAGACTGTACCAAAAATGATTCAAAATGTCAATTGGATCATGCCTCATGTTGAATAACCACTTTTTAAACCCTCACAGTGACCAAAATTGCCATTTTTACAGAGTTTTGCTTACTCAAAAGCTTCAATTTTGACCCGTTTCAGGCACAGAAATGACTTTAAACACACTTGTTTTAGTTGAAAAAGTCATAATTCACATCCAACAGTCATTTAGAGTCAAAAGATTAAATGTTAAAATTTCATCATTATAGACCATTTTGGGAACGTTCGACATGTCCGAAGTCATCGTTTTTCATCCGAAAATCGATTTTTTGGACTGTACCAAAAATGATTCAAAATGTCAATTGGATCATGCCTTATGTTGAATAACCACTTTTTAAACCCTCACAGTGACCAAAATTGCCATTTTTACAGAGTTTTGATTACTCAAAAGCTTCAATTTTGACCCGTTTCAGTCACAAAAATTACTTTAAACACACTTATTTTAGTTGAAAAAGTCATAATTCACATCCAACATTCATTTAGAGTCAAAAGAATAAATGTTAAAATTTCATCATTATAGACCATTTTGGGAACGTTCGACATGTCCGGAGTCATCGTTTTTCATCCGAAAATTGATTTTTTGGACTGTACCAAAAATGATTCAAAATGTCAATTGGATCATGCCTCATGTTGAATAACCACTTTTTAAACCCTCACAGTGACCAAAATTGCCATTTTTACAGAGTTTTGCTTACTCAAAAGCTTCAATTTTGACCCGTTTCAGGCACAGAAATGACTTTAAACACACTTATTTTAGTTGAAAAAGTCATAATTCACATCCAACAGTCATTTAGAGTCAAAAGATTAAATGTTAAAATTTCATCATTATAGACCATTTTGGGAACGTTCGACATGTCCGGAGTCATTGTTTTTCATCCGAAAATTGATTTTTTGGACTGTACCAAAAATGATTCAAAATGTCAATTGGATCGTGCCTCATGTTGAATAACCACTTTTTAAACCCTCACAGTGACCAAAATGGCCATTTTTACAGAGTTTTGCTTACTCAAAAGCTTCAATTTTGACCCGTTTCAGTCACAGAAATGACTTTAAACACACTTATTTTAGTTGAAAAAGTCATAATTCACATCCAACAGTCATTTAGAGTCAAAAGATTAAATGTTAAAATTTCATCATTATAGACCATTTTGGGAACGTTCGACATGCCCGGAGTCATCGTTTTTCATCCAAAAATCGATTTTTTGGACTGTACCAAAAATGATTCAAAATGTCAATTGGATCATGCCTCATGTTGAAAAACCACTTTTTAAACCCTCACAGTGACCAAAATTGCCATTTTTACAGAGTTTTGCTTACTCAAAAGCTTCAATTTTGACCCGTTTCAGGCACAGAAATGACTTTAACCACACTTGTTTTAGTTGAAAAAGTCATAATTCACATCCAACAGTCATTTAGAGTCAAAAGATTAAATGTTAAAATTTCATCATTATAGACCATTTTGGGAACGTTCGACATGTCCGGAGTCATCGTTTTTCATCCGAAAATTGATTTTTTGGACTGTACCAAAAATGATTCAAAATGTCAATTGGATCGTGCCTCATGTTGAATAACCACTTTTTAAACCCTCACAGTGACCAAAATGGCCATTTTTACAGAGTTTTGCTTACTCAAAAGCTTCAATTTTGACCCGTTTCAGGCACAGAAATGACTTTAAACACACTTATTTTAGTTGAAAAAGTCATACTTCACATCCAACAGTCATTTAGAGTCAAAAGATTAAATGTTAAAATTTCATCATTATAGACCATTTTGGGAACGTTCGACATGTCCGGAGTCATCGTTTTTCATCCGAAAATCGATTTTTTGGACTGTACCAAAAATGATTCAAAATGTCAATTGGATCATGCCTCATGTTGAATAACCACTTTTTAAACCCTCACAGTGACCAAAATTGCCATTTTTACAGAGTTTTGCTTACTCAAAAGCTTCCATTTTGACCCGTTTCAGGCACAGAAATGACTTTAAACACACTTATTTTAGTTGAAAAAGTCATAATTCACATCCAACAGTCATTTAGAGTCAAAAGATTAAATGTTAAAATTTCATCATTATAGACCATTTTGGGAACGTTCGACATGTCCGGAGTCATCGTTTTTCATCTGAAAATCGATTTTTTGGACTGTACCAAAAATGATTCAGAATGTCAATTGGATCGTGCCTCATGTTGAATAACCACTTTTGAAACCCTCACAGTGACCAAAATTACCATTTTTACAGAGTTTTGCTTACTCAAAAGCTTCAATTTTGACCCGTTTCAGGCACAGAAATGACTTTAAACACACTTATTTTAGTTGAAAAAGTCATACTTCACATCCAACAGTCATTTAGAGTCAAAAGATTAAATGTTAAAATTTCATCATTATAGACCATTTTGGGAACGTTCGACATGTCCGGAGTCATCATTTTTCATCCGAAAATCGATTTTTTGGACTGTACCAAAAATGATTCAAAATGTCAATTGGATCGTGCCTCATGTTGAATAACCATTTTTTAAACCCTCACAGTGACCAAAATGGCCATTTTTACAAAGTTTTGCTTACTCAAAAGCTTCAATTTTGACCCGTTTCAGTCACAGAAATGACTTTAAACACACTTATTTTAGTTGAAAAAGTCATAATTCACATCCAACAGTCATTTAGAGTCAAAAGATTAAATGTTAAAATTTCATCATTATAGACCATTTTGGGAACGTTCGACATGTCCGGAGTCATCGTTTTTCATCCGAAAATCGATTTTTTGGACTGTACCAAAAATGATTCAAAATGTCAATTGGATCATGCCTCATGTTGAATAACCACTTTTTAAACCCTCACAGTGACCAAAATGGCCATTTTTACAGAGTTTTGCTTACTCAAAAGCTTCAATTTTGACCCGTTTCAGGCACAGAAATGACTTTAAACACACTTATTTTAGTTGAAAAAGTCATAATTCACATCCAACAGTCATTTAGAGTCAAAAGATTAAATGTTAAAATTTCATCATTATAGACCATTTTGGGAACGTTCGACATGTCCGGAGTCATCGTTTTTATTTATTTATTTGTGTATTTTGTAAAGCGCAACAGCTGCCCCAACGGGGCGTCCCGGCGCTGATAAATCATGGAACTTAGAGGCTAGGCACCAATGGGGCATTATATGGGGAAGAGATGTGTTTTCAGGGACTTTCGGAATGCTAATTCGGTTTGACAGGCTCGTAATGCAACCGGGAGGTTATTCCAACACCGAGTGGCACAGACCTCGAATGTTTTCCCTCCGGCGCGAGTACGTTTAAATCTAGGGGTTTCCAGCAGAAGTAGGGAATTTGAGCGTAATGTCCTGGTGTTGACATACGGTCTCAGAGTGCTTTTCAGATGGGCCGAGCCTTTGCCCTTGGAGGCCCGGAAAGCCAGGGTAATGGCCTTAAAAATACATCTCTTGGAAATGGGGAGCCAGTGGAGTTTACGGAGGTGTGGGGAGATGTGATGTCTGGCAGGAATTCTCTCCACCAGCCGAGCAGCAGCATTCTGGACAGTCTGTAACTTGTGGCATAGGCCTGCTGTGATGCCAAGATATAGTGCGTTGGCGTAGTCCAGGTGAGATATTATCAGGGCTTGTACCACAGTCTTACGGCAGTCCATCGGCAGGTAGTTGATGAGCCGTCTAATTGTCTTGATCTTAGCAAAACAGGATGCTGCTACTGTTTGAACCTGGGCGTTGAAACTGAGATGATTATCCCAGCGCACTCCCAGGTTTCTCACCGAGTCTTTAGGCGTGGGGGCATGGCTGAGATCATCCGGCCACCATAAATTAGAATCAAGAGGGGATGATGAGTTAAAAAACAGAATCTCTGTCTTTCCAGCATTGAGTCGGAGGGAATTGGAGTCCATCCAGCTAGAGATGTCTCTTAGACAGTTTTTCAATGGGTCGAAGGCAGAGGCAGTGGGGGTATCAAAGGTGAAGAGTAACTGAATGTCGTCAGCGTAGGAGGTGGATTTAATCCCAGTTTGCGCAATCAGTTTAGCCAAGGGGGAAAAGTAAACATTGAACAAGAGCGGGCTCAGGGAGGAGCCCTGTGGAACTCCCCATGTAAGTGGTCTAGCGGTGGAGGTGTAGGGAGGGGTGTATACCTGCTGAGTACGGTCACCCAGGTAGGAAGAGAGCCATCTCAACACTGTACCGCCAATACCCAGGTCTCCCAGCCTTCTCAGCAGGATCTTATGAGAGACGGTGTCAAATGCTGCTGAGAGATCCAGCAGCACTAACACCGCCCTCGACCCTCGATCCAGCGTCCATCTCACCGAGTCAGCCATTTCAACAAGGGCCGACTCCGTGCTGTGGCCCGATCGAAAGCCGTGCTGAGAGTCATGCAGGAGCCCATGGGATTCAATATAGTTGGCAAGCTGGGCGTGCACCAGTTTTTCCAGGATCTTAGCTGGGGCAGGCAGGAGAGAGATGGGCCTGTAGTTACTAGGGTTATCTGGGTCAAGATCAGGTTTCTTAAGGATGGGGACTAGGGACGCATGCTTCCATTTTGCGGGAAAAATGCCCGTTCTCAGGGATTCGTTCCAGATATGGTTAAGGAATGGGTTGAGCAGGGGTGCCAGTTTTTTATATTGTTTGGCTGGCAAAGGGTCCTTGGGGGAGCCAGATTTACAGTTGAGTAATTCTACCAGTGTGTCAGCCTCAGAGATATCTGCAAACTCTAGCAATGAGGGTGACTGTAGCGGGTACGTAGTAGATTCCTCACCCGACCCTGCACTACTGCTGATGGGAAAGGAGGAGTAAATAGCCTGGATTTTTTCCTCAAAGAATTGTGAAAGTTTATCACACAGAGACTGGGAGGCTGGTTGAGTTCGAGTCAGAGCGCTGGGGTCCGTAAAGGATCTGACTATGTTGAAAATCTCCCTGACGCCGTTACTGGCATGTTTAATTCTGGAAGCCAGGAAGTCCCTTTTATGATCCTCAATCATTCTGCGGTATTCTTTTAGAGCTGTTTTATAGGTGATTTTACTGTCGAGGGAATAGTTCTGCCTCCAGGAGCGTTCGAGGGCTTTGCATGAAGCCTTTTTCTGGCGAAGCATGTCCGAGTACCAGGGTGCGGATGGAGTGGCCCTGTAGGTTTTGATGGGTTTAAGAGGGGCCATAGCCTCTAGGGCTTGGCCGATCCAGGCGTCGAAATGGTCAATACCACCATCCGGATCAGATGATGGGGAGGGTAGAAAATTATTCATTTTTTCTCACAAAGTTTTTCATCCGAAAATCGATTTTTTGGACTGTACCAAAAATGATTCAAAATGTCAATTGGATCATGCCTCATGTTGAATAACCACTTTTTAAACCCTCACAGTGACCAAAATTGCCATTTTTACAGAGTTTTGATTACTCAAAAGCTTCAATTTTGACCCGTTTCAGTCACAAAAATTACTTTAAACACACTTATTTTAGTTGAAAAAGTCATAATTCACATCCAACAGTCATTTAGAGTCAAAAGATTAAATGTTAAAATTTCATCATTATAGACCATTTTGGGAACGTTCGACATGTCCGGAGTCATCGTTTTTCATCCGAAAATTGATTTTTTGGAATGTACCAAAAATGATTCAAAATGTCAATTGGATCGTGCCTCATGTTGAATAACCACTTTTTAAACCCTCACAGTGACCAAAATGGCCATTTTTACAGAGTTTTGCTTACTCAAAAGCTTCAATTTTGACCCGTTTCAGGCACAGAAATGACTTTAAACACACTTATTTTAGTTGAAAAAGTCATACTTCACATCCAACAGTCATTTAGAGTCAAAAGATTAAATGTTAAAATTTCATCATTATAGACCATTTTGGGAACGTTCAACATGTCCGGAGTCATCGTTTTTCATCCGAAAATCGATTTTTTGGACTGTACCAAAAATGATTCAAAATGTCAATTGGATCATGCCTCATGTTGAATAACCACTTTTTAAACCCTCACAGTGACCAAAATGGCCATTTTTACAGAGTTTTGCTTACTCAAAAGCTTCAATTTTGACCTGTTTCAGTCACAGAAATGACTTTAAACACACTTATTTTAGTTGAAAAAGTCATATTTCACATCCAACAGTCATTTAGAGTCAAAAGATTAAATGTTAAAATTTCATCATTATAGACCATTTTGGGAACGTTCGACATGTCCGGAGTCATCGTTTTTCATCCGAAAATCGATTTTTTGGACTGTACCAAAAATGATTCAAAATGTCAATTGGATCATGCCTCATGTTGAATAACCACTTTTTAAACCCTCACAGTGACCAAAATGGCCATTTTTACAGAGTTTTGCTTACTCAAAAGCTTCAATTTTGACCCGTTTCAGTCACAGAAATGACTTTAAACACACTTATTTTAGTTGAAAAAGTCATATTTCACATCCAACAGTCATTTAGAGTCAAAAGATTAAATGTTAAAATTTCATCATTATAGACCATTTTGGGAACGTTCGACATGTCCGGAGTCATCGTTTTTCATCCGAAAATCGATTTTTTGGACTGTACCAAAAATGATTCAAAATGTCAATTGGATCATGCCTCATGTTGAATAACCACTTTTTAAACCCTCACAGTGACCAAAATTGCCATTTTTACAGAGTTTTGCTTACTCAAAAGCTTCAATTTTGACCCGTTTCAGGCACAGAAATGACTTTAAACACACTTGTTTTAGTTGAAAAAGTCATAATTCACATCCAACAGTCATTTAGAGTCAAAAGATTAAATGTTAAAATTTCATCATTATAGACCATTTTGGGAACGTTCGACATGTCCGGAGTCATCGTTTTTCATCCAAAAATCGATTTTTTGGACTGTACCAAAAATGATTCAAAATGTCAATTGGATCATGCCTCATGTTGAAAAACCACTTTTTAAACCCTCACAGTGACCAAAATTGCCATTTTTACAGAGTTTTGCTTACTCAAAAGCTTCAATTTTGACCCGTTTCAGGCACAGAAATGACTTTAACCACACTTGTTTTAGTTGAAAAAGTCATAATTCACATCCAACAGTCATTTAGAGTCAAAAGATTAAATGTTAAAATTTCATCATTATAGACCATTTTGGGAACGTTCGACATGTCCGGAGTCATCGTTTTTCATCCGAAAATTGATTTTTTGGACTGTACCAAAAATGATTCAAAATGTCAATTGGATCGTGCCTCATGTTGAATAACCACTTTTTAAACCCTCACAGTGACCAAAATTGCCATTTTTACAGAGTTTTGCTTACTCAAAAGCTTCAATTTTGACCCGTTTCAGGCACAGAAATGACTTTAAACACACTTATTTTAGTTGAAAAAGTCATACTTCACATCCAACAGTCATTTAGAGTCAAAAGATTAAATGTTAAAATTTCATCATTATAGACCATTTTGGGAACGTTCGACATGTCCGGAGTCATCGTTTTTCATCCGAAAATCGATTTTTTGGACTGTACCAAAAATGATTCAAAATGTCAATTGGATCATGCCTCATGTTGAATAACCACTTTTTAAACCCTCACAGTGACCAAAATTGCCATTTTTACAGAGTTTTGCTTACTCAAAAGCTTCCATTTTGACCCGTTTCAGGCACAGAAATGACTTTAAACACACTTATTTTAGTTGAAAAAGTCATAATTCACATCCAACAGTCATTTAGAGTCAAAAGATTAAATGTTAAAATTTCATCATTATAGACCATTTTGGGAACGTTCGACATGTCCGGAGTCATCGTTTTTCATCTGAAAATCGATTTTTTGGACTGTACCAAAAATGATTCAGAATGTCAATTGGATCGTGCCTCATGTTGAATAACCACTTTTGAAACCCTCACAGTGACCAAAATTGCCATTTTTACAGAGTTTTGCTTACTCAAAAGCTTCAATTTTGACCCGTTTCAGGCACAGAAATGACTTTAAACACACTTATTTTAGTTGAAAAAGTCATACTTCACATCCAACAGTCATTTAGAGTCAAAAGATTAAATGTTAAAATTTCATCATTATAGACCATTTTGGGAACGTTCGACATGTCCGGAGTCATCATTTTTCATCCGAAAATCGATTTTTTGGACTGTACCAAAAATGATTCAAAATGTCAATTGGATCGTGCCTCATGTTGAATAACCACTTTTTAAACCCTCACAGTGACCAAAATGGCCATTTTTACAAAGTTTTGCTTACTCAAAAGCTTCAATTTTGACCCGTTTCAGTCACAGAAATGACTTTAAACACACTTATTTTAGTTGAAAAAGTCATAATTCACATCCAACAGTCATTTAGAGTCAAAAGATTAAATGTTAAAATTTCATCATTATAGACCATTTTGGGAACGTTCGACATGTCCGGAGTCATCGTTTTTCATCCGAAAATCGATTTTTTGGACTGTACCAAAAATGATTCAAAATGTCAATTGGATCATGCCTCATGTTGAATAACCACTTTTTAAACCCTCACAGTGACCAAAATGGCCATTTTTACAGAGTTTTGCTTACTCAAAAGCTTCAATTTTGACCCGTTTCAGGCACAGAAATAACTTTAAACACACTTATTTTAGTTGAAAAAGTCATAATTCACATCCAACAGTCATTTAGAGTCAAAAGATTAAATGTTAAAATGTCATCATTATAGACCATTTTGGGAACGTTCGACATGTCCGGAGTCATCGTTTTTCATCCGAAAATCGATTTTTTGGACTGTACCAAAAATGGTTCAAAATGTCAATTGGATCATGCCTCATGTTGAATAACCACTTTTTAAACCCTCACAGTGACCAAAATTGCCATTTTTACAGAGTTTTGATTACTCAAAAGCTTCAATTTTGACCCGTTTCAGGCACAGAAATGACTTTAAACACACTTGTTTTAGTTGAAAAAGTCATAATTCACATCCAACAGTCATTTAGAGTCAAAAGATTAAATGTTAAAATTTCATCATTATAGACCATTTTGGGAACGTTCGACATGTCCGAAGTCATCGTTTTTCATCCGAAAATCGATTTTTTGGACTGTACCAAAAATGATTCAAAATGTCAATTGGATCATGCCTCATGTTGAATAACCACTTTTTAAACCCTCACAGTGACCAAAATTGCCATTTTTACAGAGTTTTGATTACTCAAAAGCTTCAATTTTGACCCGTTTCAGTCACAAAAATTACTTTAAACACACTTATTTTAGTTGAAAAAGTCATAATTCACATCCAACAGTCATTTAGAGTCAAAAGATTAAATGTTAAAATTTCATCATTATAGACCATTTTGGGAACGTTCGACATGTCCGGAGTCATCGTTTTTCATCCGAAAATTGATTTTTTGGACTGTACCAAAAATGATTCAAAATGTCAATTGGATCATGCCTCATGTTGAATAACCACTTTTTAAACCCTCACAGTGACCAAAATTGCCATTTTTACAGAGTTTTGCTTACTCAAAAGCTTCAATTTTGACCCGTTTCAGGCACAGAAATGACTTTAAACACACTTATTTTAGTTGAAAAAGTCATAATTCACATCCAACAGTCATTTAGAGTCAAAAGATTAAATGTTAAAATTTCATCATTATAGACCATTTTGGGAACGTTCGACATGTCCGGAGTCATTGTTTTTCATCCGAAAATTGATTTTTTGGACTGTACCAAAAATGATTCAAAATGTCAATTGGATCGTGCCTCATGTTGAATAACCACTTTTTAAACCATCACAGTGACCAAAATGCCCATTTTTACAGAGTTTTGCTTACTCAAAAGCTTCAATTTTGACCCGTTTCAGTCACAGAAATGACTTTAAACACACTTATTTTGGTTGAAAAAGTCATAATTCACATCCAACAGTCATTTAGAGTCAAAAGATTAAATGTTAAAATTTCATCATTATAGACCATTTTGGGAACGTTCGACATGTCCGGAGTCATCGTTTTTCATCCGAAAATCGATTTTTTGGACTGTACCAAAAATGATTCAAAATGTCAATTGGATCATGCCTCATGTTGAAAAAACACTTTTTAAACCCTCACAGTGACCAAAATTGCCATTTTTACAGAGTTTTGCTTACTCAAAAGCTTCAATTTTGACCCGTTTCAGGCACAGAAATGACTTTAACCACACTTGTTTTAGTTGAAAAAGTCATAATTCACATCCAACAGTCATTTAGAGTCAAAAGATTAAATGTTAAAATGTCATCATTATAGACCATTTTGGGAACGTTCGACATGTCCGGAGTCATCGTTTTTCATCCGAAAATTGATTTTTTGGACTGTACCAAAAATGATTCAAAATGTCAATTGGATCGTGCCTCATGTTGAATAACCACTTTTTAAACCCTCACAGTGACCAAAATGGCCATTTTTACAGAGTTTTGCTTACTCAAAAGCTTCAATTTTGACCCGTTTCAGGCACAGAAATGACTTTAAACACACTTATTTTAGTTGAAAAAGTCATACTTCACATCCAACAGTCATTTAGAGTCAAAAGATTAAATGTTAAAATTTCATCATTATAGACCATTTTGGGAACGTTCGACATGTCCGGAGTCATCGTTTTTCATCCGAAAATCGATTTTTTGGACTGTACCAAAAATGATTCAAAATGTCAATTGGATCATGCCTCATGTTGAATAACCACTTTTTAAACCCTCACAGTGACCAAAATTGCCATTTTTACAGAGTTTTGCTTACTCAAAAGCTTCCATTTTGACCCGTTTCAGGCACAGAAATGACTTTAAACACACTTATTTTAGTTGAAAAAGTCATAATTCACATCCAACAGTCATTTAGAGTCAAAAGATTAAATGTTAAAATTTCATCATTATAGACCATTTTGGGAACGTTCGACATGTCCGGAGTCATCGTTTTTCATCTGAAAATCGATTTTTTGGACTGTACCAAAAATGATTCAGAATGTCAATTGGATCGTGCCTCATGTTGAATAACCACTTTTGAAACCCTCACAGTGACCAAAATTGCAATTTTTACAGAGTTTTGCTTACTCAAAAGCTTCAATTTTGACCCGTTTCAGGCACAGAAATGACTTTAAACACACTTATTTTAGTTGAAAAAGTCATACTTCACATCCAACAGTCATTTAGAGTCAAAAGATTAAATGTTAAAATTTCATCATTATAGACCATTTTGGGAACGTTCGACATGTCCGGAGTCATCATTTTTCATCCGAAAATCGATTTTTTGGACGGTACCAAAAATGATTCAAAATGTCAATTGGATCGTGCCTCATGTTGAATAACCACTTTTTAAACCCTCACAGTGACCAAAATGGCCATTTTTACAAAGTTTTGCTTACTCAAAAGCTTCAATTTTGACCCGTTTCAGTCACAGAAATGACTTTAAACACACTTATTTTAGTTGAAAAAGTCATAATTCACATCCAACAGTCATTTAGAGTCAAAAGATTAAATGTTAAAATTTCATCATTATAGACCATTTTGGGAACGTTCGACATGTCCGGAGTCATCGTTTTTCATCCGAAATTGATTTTTTGGACTGTACCAAAAATGATTCAAAATGTCAATTGGATCATGCCTCATGTTGAATAACCACTTTTTAAACCCTCACAGTGACCAAAATGGCCATTTTTACAGAGTTTTGCTTACTCAAAAGCTTCAATTTTGACCCGTTTCAGGCACAGAAATGACTTTAAACACACTTATTTTAGTTGAAAAAGTCATAATTCACATCCAACAGTCATTTAGAGTCAAAAGATTAAATGTTAAAATTTCATCATTATAGACCATTTTGGGAACGTTCGACATGTCCGGAGTCATCGTTTTTCATCCGAAAATCGATTTTTTGGACTGTACCAAAAATGATTCAAAATGTCAATTGGATCATGCCTCATGTTGAATAACCACTTTTTAAACCCTCACAGTGACCAAAATTGCCATTTTTACAGAGTTTTGCTTACTCAAAAGCTTCAATTTTGACCCGTTTCAGGCACAGAAATGACTTTAACACACTTATTTTAGTTGAAAAAGTCATAATTCACATCCAACAGTCATTTAGAGTCAAAAGATTAAATGTTAAAATTTCATCATTATAGACCATTTTGGGAACGTTCGACATGTCCGGAGTCATCATTTTTCATCCGAAAATCGATTTTTTGGACTGTACCAAAAATGATTCAAAATGTCAATTGGATCGTGCCTCATGTTGAATAACCACTTTTTAAACCCTCACAGTGACCAAAATGGCCATTTTTACAAAGTTTTGCTTACTCAAAAGCTTCAATTTTGACCCGTTTCAGTCACAGAAATGACTTTAAACACACTTATTTTAGTTGAAAAAGTCATAATTCACATCCAACAGTCATTTAGAGTCAAAAGATTAAATGTTAAAATTTCATCATTATAGACCATTTTGGGAACGTTTGACATGTCCGGAGTCATCGTTTTTCATCCGAAAATCGATTTTTTGGACTGTACCAAAAATTATTCAAAATGTCAATTGGATCATGCCTCATGTTGAATAACCACTTTTTAAACCCTCACAGTGACCAAAATGGCCATTTTTACAGAGTTTTGCTTACTCAAAAGCTTCAATTTTGACCCGTTTCAGGCACAGAAATGACTTTAAACACACTTATTTTAGTTGAAAAAGTCATAATTCACATCCAACAGTCATTTAGAGTCAAAAGATTAAATGTTAAAATTTCATCATTATAGACCATTTTGGGAACGTTCGACATGTCCGGAGTCATCGTTTTTCATCCGAAAATCGATTTTTTGGACTGTACCAAAAATGATTCAAAATGTCAATTGGATCATGCCTCATGTTGAATAACCACTTTTTAAACCCTCACAGTGACCAAAATTGCCATTTTTACAGAGTTTTGATTACTCAAAAGCTTCAATTTTGACCCGTTTCAGTCACAAAAATTACTTTAAACACACTTATTTTAGTTGAAAAAGTCATAATTCACATCCAACAGTCATTTAGAGTCAAAAGATTAAATGTTAAAATTTCATCATTATAGACCATTTTGGGAACGTTCGACATGTCCGGAGTCATCGTTTTTCATCCGAAAATTGATTTTTTTGGAATGTACCAAAAATGATTCAAAATGTCAATTGGATCGTGCCTCATGTTGAATAACCACTTTTTAAACCCTCACAGTGACCAAAATTGCCATTTTTACAGAGTTTTGCTTACTCAAAAGCTTCAATTTTGACCCGTTTCAGGCACAGAAATGACTTTAAACACACTTATTTTAGTTGAAAAAGTCATAATTCACATCCAACAGTCATTTAGAGTCAAAAGATTAAATGTTAAAATTTCATCATTATAGACCATTTTGGGAACGTTCGACATGTCCGGAGTCATTGTTTTTCATCCGAAAATTGATTTTTTGGACTGTACCAAAAATGATTCAAAATGTCAATTGGATCGTGCCTCATGTTGAATAACCACTTTTTAAACCATCACAGTGACCAAAATGCCCATTTTTACAGAGTTTTGCTTACTCAAAAGCTTCAATTTTGACCCGTTTCAGTCACAGAAATGACTTTAAACACACTTATTTTGGTTGAAAAAGTCATAATTCACATCCAACAGTCATTTAGAGTCAAAAGATTAAATGTTAAAATTTCATCATTATAGACCATTTTGGGAACGTTCGACATGTCCGGAGTCATCGTTTTTCATCCGAAAATCGATTTTTTGGACTGTACCAAAAATGATTCAAAATGTCAATTGGATCATGCCTCATGTTGAAAAAACACTTTTTAAACCCTCACAGTGACCAAAATTGCCATTTTTACAGAGTTTTGCTTACTCAAAAGCTTCAATTTTGACCCGTTTCAGGCACAGAAATGACTTTAACCACACTTGTTTTAGTTGAAAAAGTCATAATTCACATCCAACAGTCATTTAGAGTCAAAAGATTAAATGTTAAAATGTCATCATTATAGACCATTTTGGGAACGTTCGACATGTCCGGAGTCATCGTTTTTCATCCGAAAATTGATTTTTTGGACTGTACCAAAAATGATTCAAAATGTCAATTGGATCGTGCCTCATGTTGAATAACCACTTTTTAAACCCTCACAGTGACCAAAATGGCCATTTTTACAGAGTTTTGCTTACTCAAAAGCTTCAATTTTGACCCGTTTCAGGCACAGAAATGACTTTAAACACACTTATTTTAGTTGAAAAAGTCATACTTCACATCCAACAGTCATTTAGAGTCAAAAGATTAAATGTTAAAATTTCATCATTATAGACCATTTTGGGAACGTTCGACATGTCCGGAGTCATCGTTTTTCATCCGAAAATCGATTTTTTGGACTGTACCAAAAATGATTCAAAATGTCAATTGGATCATGCCTCATGTTGAATAACCACTTTTTAAACCCTCACAGTGACCAAAATTGCCATTTTTACAGAGTTTTGCTTACTCAAAAGCTTCCATTTTGACCCGTTTCAGGCACAGAAATGACTTTAAACACACTTATTTTAGTTGAAAAAGTCATAATTCACATCCAACAGTCATTTAGAGTCAAAAGATTAAATGTTAAAATTTCATCATTATAGACCATTTTGGGAACGTTCGACATGTCCGGAGTCATCGTTTTTCATCTGAAAATCGATTTTTTGGACTGTACCAAAAATGATTCAGAATGTCAATTGGATCGTGCCTCATGTTGAATAACCACTTTTGAAACCCTCACAGTGACCAAAATTGCAATTTTTACAGAGTTTTGCTTACTCAAAAGCTTCAATTTTGACCCGTTTCAGGCACAGAAATGACTTTAAACACACTTATTTTAGTTGAAAAAGTCATACTTCACATCCAACAGTCATTTAGAGTCAAAAGATTAAATGTTAAAATTTCATCATTATAGACCATTTTGGGAACGTTCGACATGTCCGGAGTCATCATTTTTCATCCGAAAATCGATTTTTTGGACGGTACCAAAAATGATTCAAAATGTCAATTGGATCGTGCCTCATGTTGAATAACCACTTTTTAAACCCTCACAGTGACCAAAATGGCCATTTTTACAAAGTTTTGCTTACTCAAAAGCTTCAATTTTGACCCGTTTCAGTCACAGAAATGACTTTAAACACACTTATTTTAGTTGAAAAAGTCATAATTCACATCCAACAGTCATTTAGAGTCAAAAGATTAAATGTTAAAATTTCATCATTATAGACCATTTTGGGAACGTTCGACATGTCCGGAGTCATCGTTTTTCATCCGAAATTGATTTTTTGGACTGTACCAAAAATGATTCAAAATGTCAATTGGATCATGCCTCATGTTGAATAACCACTTTTTAAACCCTCACAGTGACCAAAATGGCCATTTTTACAGAGTTTTGCTTACTCAAAAGCTTCAATTTTGACCCGTTTCAGGCACAGAAATGACTTTAAACACACTTATTTTAGTTGAAAAAGTCATAATTCACATCCAACAGTCATTTAGAGTCAAAAGATTAAATGTTAAAATTTCATCATTATAGACCATTTTGGGAACGTTCGACATGTCCGGAGTCATCGTTTTTCATCCGAAAATCGATTTTTTGGACTGTACCAAAAATGATTCAAAATGTCAATTGGATCATGCCTCATGTTGAATAACCACTTTTTAAACCCTCACAGTGACCAAAATTGCCATTTTTACAGAGTTTTGCTTACTCAAAAGCTTCAATTTTGACCCGTTTCAGGCACAGAAATGACTTTAACACACTTATTTTAGTTGAAAAAGTCATAATTCACATCCAACAGTCATTTAGAGTCAAAAGATTAAATGTTAAAATTTCATCATTATAGACCATTTTGGGAACGTTCGACATGTCCGGAGTCATCATTTTTCATCCGAAAATCGATTTTTTGGACTGTACCAAAAATGATTCAAAATGTCAATTGGATCGTGCCTCATGTTGAATAACCACTTTTTAAACCCTCACAGTGACCAAAATGGCCATTTTTACAAAGTTTTGCTTACTCAAAAGCTTCAATTTTGACCCGTTTCAGTCACAGAAATGACTTTAAACACACTTATTTTAGTTGAAAAAGTCATAATTCACATCCAACAGTCATTTAGAGTCAAAAGATTAAATGTTAAAATTTCATCATTATAGACCATTTTGGGAACGTTTGACATGTCCGGAGTCATCGTTTTTCATCCGAAAATCGATTTTTTGGACTGTACCAAAAATTATTCAAAATGTCAATTGGATCATGCCTCATGTTGAATAACCACTTTTTAAACCCTCACAGTGACCAAAATGGCCATTTTTACAGAGTTTTGCTTACTCAAAAGCTTCAATTTTGACCCGTTTCAGGCACAGAAATGACTTTAAACACACTTATTTTAGTTGAAAAAGTCATAATTCACATCCAACAGTCATTTAGAGTCAAAAGATTAAATGTTAAAATTTCATCATTATAGACCATTTTGGGAACGTTCGACATGTCCGGAGTCATCGTTTTTCATCCGAAAATCGATTTTTTGGACTGTACCAAAAATGATTCAAAATGTCAATTGGATCATGCCTCATGTTGAATAACCACTTTTTAAACCCTCACAGTGACCAAAATTGCCATTTTTACAGAGTTTTGATTACTCAAAAGCTTCAATTTTGACCCGTTTCAGTCACAAAAATTACTTTAAACACACTTATTTTAGTTGAAAAAGTCATAATTCACATCCAACAGTCATTTAGAGTCAAAAGATTAAATGTTAAAATTTCATCATTATAGACCATTTTGGGAACGTTCGACATGTCCGGAGTCATCGTTTTTCATCCGAAAATTGATTTTTTGGAATGTACCAAAAATGATTCAAAATGTCAATTGGATCGTGCCTCATGTTGAATAACCACTTTTTAAACCCTCACAGTGACCAAAATGGCCATTTTTACAGAGTTTTGCTTACTCAAAAGCTTCAATTTTGACCCGTTTCAGGCACAGAAATGACTTTAAACACACTTATTTTAGTTGAAAAAGTCATACTTCACATCCAACAGTCATTTAGAGTCAAAAGATTAAATGTTAAAATTTCATCATTATAGACCATTTTGGGAACGTTCAACATGTCCGGAGTCATCGTTTTTCATCCGAAAATCGATTTTTTGGACTGTACCAAAAATGATTCAAAATGTCAATTGGATCATGCCTCATGTTGAATAACCACTTTTTAAACCCTCACAGTGACCAAAATTGCCATTTTTACAGAGTTTTGATTACTCAAAAGCTTCAATTTTGACCCGTTTCAGTCACAAAAATTACTTTAAACACACTTATTTTAGTTGAAAAAGTCATAATTCACATCCAACAGTCATTTAGAGTCAAAAGATTAAATGTTAAAATTTCATCATTATAGACCATTTTGGGAACGTTCGACATGTCCGGAGTCATCGTTTTTCATCCGAAAATTGATTTTTTGGACTGTATCAAAAATGATTCAAAATGTCAATTGGATCATGCCTCATGTTGAATAACCACTTTTTAAACCCTCACAGTGACCAAAATTGCCATTTTTACAGAGTTTTGCTTACTCAAAAGCTTCAATTCTGACCCGTTTCAGGCACAGAAATGACTTTAAACACACTTATTTTAGTTGAAAAAGTCATAATTCACATCCAACAGTCATTTAGAGTCAAAAGATTAAATGTTAAAATTTCATCATTATAGACCATTTTGGGAACGTTCGACATGTCCGGAGTCATTGTTTTTCATCCGAAAATTGATTTTTTGGACTGTACCAAAAATGATTCAAAATGTGAATTGGATCGTGCCTCATGTTGAATAACCACTTTTTAAACCCTCACAGTGACCAAAAT
This sequence comes from Lissotriton vulgaris, assembly GCF_964263255.1. Lineage (NCBI taxonomy): Eukaryota > Metazoa > Chordata > Amphibia > Caudata > Salamandridae > Lissotriton > Lissotriton vulgaris. Next base: position 264,421 of record NW_028255683.1, read on the forward strand.
GGCCATTTTTACAGAGTTTTGCTTACTCAAAAGCTTCAATTTTGACCCGTTTCAGTCACAGAAATGACTTTAAACACACTTATTTTAGTTGAAAAAGTCATAATTCACATCCAACAGTCATTTAGAGTCAAAAGATTAAATGTTAAAATTTCATCATTATAGACCATTTTGGGAATGTTCGACATGTCCGGAGTCATCGTTTTTCATCCGAAAATCAATTTTTTGGACTGTACCAAAAATGATTCAAAATGTCAATTGGATCATGCCTCATGTTGAAAAACCACTTTTTAAACCCTCACAGTGACCAAAATTGCCATTTTTACAGAGTTTTGCTTACTCAAAAGCTTCAATTTTGACCCGTTTCAGGCACAGAAATGACTTTAACCACACTTGTTTTAGTTGAAAAAGTCATAATTCACATCCAACAGTCATTTAGAGTCAAAAGATTAAATGTTAAAATTTCATCATTATAGACCATTTTGGGAACGTTCGACATGTCCGGAGTCATCGTTTTTCATCCGAAAATTGATTTTTTGGACTGTACCAAAAATGATTCAAAATGTCAATTGGATCGTGCCTCATGTTGAATAACCACTTTTTAAACCCTCACAGTGACCAAAATGGCCATTTTTACAGAGTTTTGCTTACTCAAAAGCTTCAATTTTGACCCGTTTCAGGCACAGAAATGACTTTAAACACACTTATTTTAGTTGAAAAAGTCATACTTCACATCCAACAGTCATTTAGAGTCAAAAGATTAAATGTTAAAATTTCATCATTATAGACCATTTTGGGAACGTTCGACATGTCCGGAGTCATCGTTTTTCATCCGAAAATCAATTTTTTAGACTGTACCAAAAATGATTCAAAATGTCAATTGGATCATGCCTCATGTTGAATAACCACTTTTTAAACCCTCACAGTGACCAAAATTGCCATTTTTACAGAGTTTTGCTTACTCAAAAGCTTCAATTTTGACCAGTTTCAGTCACAGAAATGACTTTAAACACACTTATTTTAGTTGAAAAAGTCATATTTCACATCCAACAGTCATTTAGAGTCAAAAGATTAAATGTTAAAATTTCATCATTATAGACCATTTTGGGAACGTTCGACATGTCCGGAGTCATCGTTTTTCATCCGAAAATCGATTTTTTGGACTGTACCAAAAATGATTCAAAATGTCAATTGGATCATGCCTCATGTTGAATAACCACTTTTTAAACCCTCACAGTGACCAAAATTGCCATTTTTACAGAGTTTTGCTTACTCAAAAGCTTCAATTTTGACCCGTTTCAGGCACAGAAATGACTTTAAACACACTTGTTTTAGTTGAAAAAGTCATAATTCACATCCAACAGTCATTTAGAGTCAAAAGATTAAATGTTAAAATTTCATCATTATAGACCATTTTGGGAACGTTCGACATGTCCGAAGTCATCGTTTTTCATCCGAAAATCGATTTTTTGGACTGTACCAAAAATGATTCAAAATGTCAATTGGATCATGCCTTATGTTGAATAACCACTTTTTAAACCCTCACAGTGACCAAAATTGCCATTTTTACAGAGTTTTGATTACTCAAAAGCTTCAATTTTGACCCGTTTCAGTCACAAAAATTACTTTAAACACACTTATTTTAGTTGAAAAAGTCATAATTCACATCCAACATTCATTTAGAGTCAAAAGAATAAATGTTAAAATTTCATCATTATAGACCATTTTGGGAACGTTCGACATGTCCGGAGTCATCGTTTTTCATCCGAAAATTGATTTTTTGGACTGTACCAAAAATGATTCAAAATGTCAATTGGATCATGCCTCATGTTGAATAACCACTTTTTAAACCCTCACAGTGACCAAAATTGCCATTTTTACAGAGTTTTGCTTACTCAAAAGCTTCAATTTTGACCCGTTTCAGGCACAGAAATGACTTTAAACACACTTATTTTAGTTGAAAAAGTCATAATTCACATCCAACAGTCATTTAGAGTCAAAAGATTAAATGTTAAAATTTCATCATTATAGACCATTTTGGGAACGTTCGACATGTCCGGAGTCATTGTTTTTCATCCGAAAATTGATTTTTTGGACTGTACCAAAAATGATTCAAAATGTCAATTGGATCGTGCCTCATGTTGAATAACCACTTTTTAAACCCTCACAGTGACCAAAATGGCCATTTTTACAGAGTTTTGCTTACTCAAAAGCTTCAATTTTGACCCGTTTCAGTCACAGAAATGACTTTAAACACACTTATTTTAGTTGAAAAAGTCATAATTCACATCCAACAGTCATTTAGAGTCAAAAGATTAAATGTTAAAATTTCATCATTATAGACCATTTTGGGAACGTTCGACATGTCCGGAGTCATCGTTTTTCATCCAAAAATCGATTTTTTGGACTGTACCAAAAATGATTCAAAATGTCAATTGGATCATGCCTCATGTTGAAAAACCACTTTTTAAACCCTCACAGTGACCAAAATTGCCATTTTTACAGAGTTTTGCTTACTCAAAAGCTTCAATTTTGACCCGTTTCAGGCACAGAAATGACTTTAACCACACTTGTTTTAGTTGAAAAAGTCATAATTCACATCCAACAGTCATTTAGAGTCAAAAGATTAAATGTTAAAATTTCATCATTATAGACCATTTTGGGAACGTTCGACATGTCCGGAGTCATCGTTTTTCATCCGAAAATTGATTTTTTGGACTGTACCAAAAATGATTCAAAATGTCAATTGGATCGTGCCTCATGTTGAATAACCACTTTTTAAACCCTCACAGTGACCAAAATGGCCATTTTTACAGAGTTTTGCTTACTCAAAAGCTTCAATTTTGACCCGTTTCAGGCACAGAAATGACTTTAAACACACTTATTTTAGTTGAAAAAGTCATACTTCACATCCAACAGTCATTTAGAGTCAAAAGATTAAATGTTAAAATTTCATCATTATAGACCATTTTGGGAACGTTCGACATGTCCGGAGTCATCGTTTTTCATCCGAAAATCGATTTTTTGGACTGTACCAAAAATGATTCAAAATGTCAATTGGATCATGCCTCATGTTGAATAACCACTTTTTAAACCCTCACAGTGACCAAAATTGCCATTTTTACAGAGTTTTGCTTACTCAAAAGCTTCCATTTTGACCCGTTTCAGGCACAGAAATGACTTTAAACACACTTATTTTAGTTGAAAAAGTCATAATTCACATCCAACAGTCATTTAGAGTCAAAAGATTAAATGTTAAAATTTCATCATTATAGACCATTTTGGGAACGTTCGACATGTCCGGAGTCATCGTTTTTCATCTGAAAATCGATTTTTTGGACTGTACCAAAAATGATTCAGAATGTCAATTGGATCGTGCCTCATGTTGAATAACCACTTTTGAAACCCTCACAGTGACCAAAATTACCATTTTTACAGAGTTTTGCTTACTCAAAAGCTTCAATTTTGACCCGTTTCAGGCACAGAAATGACTTTAAACACACTTATTTTAGTTGAAAAAGTCATACTTCACATCCAACAGTCATTTAGAGTCAAAAGATTAAATGTTAAAATTTCATCATTATAGACCATTTTGGGAACGTTCGACATGTCCGGAGTCATCATTTTTCATCCGAAAATCGATTTTTTGGACTGTACCAAAAATGATTCAAAATGTCAATTGGATCGTGCCTCATGTTGAATAACCATTTTTTAAACCCTCACAGTGACCAAAATGGCCATTTTTACAAAGTTTTGCTTACTCAAAAGCTTCAATTGTGACCCGTTTCAGTCACAGAAATGACTTTAAACACACTTATTTTAGTTGAAAAAGTCATAATTCACATCCAACAGTCATTTAGAGTCAAAAGATTAAATGTTAAAATTTCATCATTATAGACCATTTTGGGAACGTTCGACATGTCCGGAGTCATCGTTTTTCATCCGAAAATCGATTTTTTGGACTGTACCAAAAATGATTCAAAATGTCAATTGGATCATGCCTCATGTTGAATAACCACTTTTTAAACCCTCACAGTGACCAAAATGGCCATTTTTACAGAGTTTTGCTTACTCAAAAGCTTCAATTTTGACCCGTTTCAGGCACAGAAATGACTTTAAACACACTTATTTTAGTTGAAAAAGTCATAATTCACATCCAACAGTCATTTAGAGTCAAAAGATTAAATGTTAAAATTTCATCATTATAGACCATTTTGGGAACGTTCGACATGTCCGGAGTCATCGTTTTTATTTATTTATTTGTGTATTTTGTAAAGCGCAACAGCTGCCCCAACGGGGCGTCCCGGCGCTGATAAATCATGGAACTTAGAGGCTAGGCACCAATGGGGCATTATATGGGGAAGAGATGTGTTTTCAGGGACTTTCGGAATGCTAATTCGGTTTGACAGGCTCGTAATGCAACCGGGAGGTTATTCCAACACCGAGTGGCACAGACCTCGAATGTTTTCCCTCCGGCGCGAGTACGTTTAAATCTAGGGGTTTCCAGCAGAAGTAGGGAATTTGAGCGTAATGTCCTGGTGTTGACATACGGTCTCAGAGTGCTTTTCAGATGGGCCGAGCCTTTGCCCTTGGAGGCCCGGAAAGCCAGGGTAATGGCCTTAAAAATACATCTCTTGGAAATGGGGAGCCAGTGGAGTTTACGGAGGTGTGGGGAGATGTGATGTCTGGCAGGAATTCTCTCCACCAGCCGAGCAGCAGCATTCTGGACAGTCTGTAACTTGTGGCATAGGCCTGCTGTGATGCCAAGATATAGTGCGTTGGCGTAGTCCAGGTGAGATATTATCAGGGCTTGTACCACAGTCTTACGGCAGTCCATCGGCAGGTAGTTGATGAGCCGTCTAATTGTCTTGATCTTAGCAAAACAGGATGCTGCTACTGTTTGAACCTGGGCGTTGAAACTGAGATGATTATCCCAGCGCACTCCCAGGTTTCTCACCGAGTCTTTAGGCGTGGGGGCATGGCTGAGATCATCCGGCCACCATAAATTAGAATCAAGAGGGGATGATGAGTTAAAAAACAGAATCTCTGTCTTTCCAGCATTGAGTCGGAGGGAATTGGAGTCCATCCAGCTAGAGATGTCTCTTAGACAGTTTTTCAATGGGTCGAAGGCAGAGGCAGTGGGGGTATCAAAGGTGAAGAGTAACTGAATGTCGTCAGCGTAGGAGGTGGATTTAATCCCAGTTTGCGCAATCAGTTTAGCCAAGGGGGAAAAGTAAACATTGAACAAGAGCGGGCTCAGGGAGGAGCCCTGTGGAACTCCCCATTTAAGTGGTCTAGCGGTGGAGGTGTAGGGAGGGGTGTATACCTGCTGAGTACGGTCACCCAGGTAGGAAGAGAGCCATCTCAACACTGTACCGCCAATACCCAGGTCTCCCAGCCTTCTCAGCAGGATCTTATGAGAGACGGTGTCAAATGCTGCTGAGAGATCCAGCAGCACTAACACCGCCCTCGACCCTCGATCCAGCGTCCATCTCACCGAGTCAGCCATTTCAACAAGGGCCGACTCCGTGCTGTGGCCCGATCGAAAGCCGTGCTGAGAGTCATGCAGGAGCCCATGGGATTCAATATAGTTGGCAAGCTGGGCGTGCACCAGTTTTTCCAGGATCTTAGCTGGGGCAGGCAGGAGAGAGATGGGCCTGTAGTTACTAGGGTTATCTGGGTCAAGATCAGGTTTCTTAAGGATGGGGACTAGGGACGCATGCTTCCATTTTGCGGGAAAAATGCCCGTTCTCAGGGATTCGTTCCAGATATGGTTAAGGAATGGGTTGAGCAGGGGTGCCAGTTTTTTATATTGTTTGGCTGGCAAAGGGTCCTTGGGGGAGCCAGATTTACAGTTGAGTAATTCTACCAGTGTGTCAGCCTCAGAGATATCTGCAAACTCTAGCAATGAGGGTGACTGTAGCGGGTACGTAGTAGATTCCTCACCCGACCCTGCACTACTGCTGATGGGAAAGGAGGAGTAAATAGCCTGGATTTTTTCCTCAAAGAATTGTGAAAGTTTATCACACAGAGACTGGGAGGCTGGTTGAGTTCGAGTCAGAGCGCTGGGGTCCGTAAAGGATCTGACTATGTTGAAAATCTCCCTGACGCCGTTACTGGCATGTTTAATTCTGGAAGCCAGGAAGTCCCTTTTATGATCCTCAATCATTCTGCGGTATTCTTTTAGAGCTGTTTTATAGGTGATTTTACTGTCGAGGGAATAGTTCTGCCTCCAGGAGCGTTCGAGGGCTTTGCATGAAGCCTTTTTCTGGCGAAGCATGTCCGAGTACCAGGGTGCGGATGGAGTGGCCCTGTAGGTTTTGATGGGTTTAAGAGGGGCCATAGCCTCTAGGGCTTGGCCGATCCAGGCGTCGAAATGGTCAATACCACCATCCGGATCAGATGATGGGGAGGGTAGAAAATTATTCATTTTTTCTCACAAAGTTTTTCATCCGAAAATCGATTTTTTGGACTGTACCAAAAATGATTCAAAATGTCAATTGGATCATGCCTCATGTTGAATAACCACTTTTTAAACCCTCACAGTGACCAAAATTGCCATTTTTACAGAGTTTTGATTACTCAAAAGCTTCAATTTTGACCCGTTTCAGTCACAAAAATTACTTTAAACACACTTATTTTAGTTGAAAAAGTCATAATTCACATCCAACAGTCATTTAGAGTCAAAAGATTAAATGTTAAAATTTCATCATTATAGACCATTTTGGGAACGTTCGACATGTCCGGAGTCATCGTTTTTCATCCGAAAATTGATTTTTTGGAATGTACCAAAAATGATTCAAAATGTCAATTGGATCGTGCCTCATGTTGAATAACCACTTTTTAAACCCTCACAGTGACCAAAATGGCCATTTTTACAGAGTTTTGCTTACTCAAAAGCTTCAATTTTGACCCGTTTCAGGCACAGAAATGACTTTAAACACACTTATTTTAGTTGAAAAAGTCATACTTCACATCCAACAGTCATTTAGAGTCAAAAGATTAAATGTTAAAATTTCATCATTATAGACCATTTTGGGAACGTTCAACATGTCCGGAGTCATCGTTTTTCATCCGAAAATCGATTTTTTGGACTGTACCAAAAATGATTCAAAATGTCAATTGGATCATGCCTCATGTTGAATAACCACTTTTTAAACCCTCACAGTGACCAAAATGGCCATTTTTACAGAGTTTTGCTTACTCAAAAGCTTCAATTTTGACCTGTTTCAGTCACAGAAATGACTTTAAACACACTTATTTTAGTTGAAAAAGTCATATTTCACATCCAACAGTCATTTAGAGTCAAAAGATTAAATGTTAAAATTTCATCATTATAGACCATTTTGGGAACGTTCGACATGTCCGGAGTCATCGTTTTTCATCCGAAAATCGATTTTTTGGACTGTACCAAAAATGATTCAAAATGTCAATTGGATCATGCCTCATGTTGAATAACCACTTTTTAAACCCTCACAGTGACCAAAATGGCCATTTTTACAGAGTTTTGCTTACTCAAAAGCTTCAATTTTGACCCGTTTCAGTCACAGAAATGACTTTAAACACACTTATTTTAGTTGAAAAAGTCATATTTCACATCCAACAGTCATTTAGAGTCAAAAGATTAAATGTTAAAATTTCATCATTATAGACCATTTTGGGAACGTTCGACATGTCCGGAGTCATCGTTTTTCATCCGAAAATCGATTTTTTGGACTGTACCAAAAATGATTCAAAATGTCAATTGGATCATGCCTCATGTTGAATACCACTTTTTTAAACCCTCACAGTGACCAAAATTGCCATTTTTACAGAGTTTTGCTTACTCAAAAGCTTCAATTTTGACCCGTTTCAGGCACAGAAATGACTTTAAACACACTTGTTTTAGTTGAAAAAGTCATAATTCACATCCAACAGTCATTTAGAGTCAAAAGATTAAATGTTAAAATTTCATCATTATAGACCATTTTGGGAACGTTCGACATGTCCGGAGTCATCGTTTTTTCATCCAAAAATCGATTTTTGGACTGTACCAAAAATGATTCAAAATGTCAATTGGATCATGCCTCATGTTGAAAAACCCACTTTTTAAACCCTCACAGTGACCAAAATTGCCATTTTTACAGAGTTTTGCTTACTCAAAAGCTTCAATTTTGACCCGTTTCAGGCACAGAAATGACTTTAACCACACTTGTTTTAGTTGAAAAAGTCATAATTCACATCCAACAGTCATTTAGAGTCAAAAGATTAAATGTTAAAATTTCATCATTATAGACCATTTTGGGAACGTTCGACATGTCCGGAGTCATCGTTTTTCATCCGAAAATTGATTTTTTGGACTGTACCAAAAATGATTCAAAATGTCAATTGGATCGTGCCTCATGTTGAATAACCACTTTTTAAACCCTCACAGTGACCAAAATTGCCATTTTTACAGAGTTTTGCTTACTCAAAAGCTTCAATTTTGACCCGTTTCAGGCACAGAAATGACTTTAAACACACTTATTTTAGTTGAAAAAGTCACACTTCACATCCAACAGTCATTTAGAGTCAAAAGATTAAATGTTAAAATTGTCATCATTATAGACCATTTTGGGAACGTTCGACATGTCCGGAGTCATCGTTTTTCATCGAAAATCGATTTTTTGGACTGTACCAAAAATGATTCAAAATGTCAATTGGATCATGCCTCATGTTGAATAACCACTTTTTAAACCCTCACAGTGACCAAAATTGCCATTTTTACAGAGTTTTGCTTACTCAAAAGCTTCCATTTTGACCCGTTTCAGGCACAGAAATGACTTTAAACACACTTATTTTAGTTGAAAAAGTCATAATTCACATCCAACAGTCATTTAGAGTCAAAAGATTAAATGTTAAAATTTCATCATTATAGACCATTTTGGGAACGTTCGACATGTCCGGAGTCATCGTTTTTCATCTGAAAATCGATTTTTTGGACTGTACCAAAAATGATTCAGAATGTCAATTGGATCGTGCCTCATGTTGAATAACCACTTTTGAAACCCTCACAGTGACCAAAATTGCCATTTTTACAGAGTTTTGCTTACTCAAAAGCTTCAATTTTGACCCGTTTCAGGCACAGAAATGACTTTAAACACACTTATTTTAGTTGAAAAAGTCATACTTCACATCCAACAGTCATTTAGAGTCAAAAGATTAAATGTTAAAATTTCATCATTATAGACCATTTTGGGAACGTTCGACATGTCCGGAGTCATCATTTTTCATCCGAAAATCGATTTTTTGGACTGTACCAAAAATGATTCAAAATGTCAATTGGGATCGTGCCTCATGTTGAATAACCACTTTTTAAACCCTCACAGTGACCAAAATGGCCATTTTTACAAAGTTTTGCTTACTCAAAAGCTTCAATTTTGACCCCGTTTCAGTCACAGAAATGACTTTAAACACACTTATTTTAGTTGAAAAAGTCATAATTCACATCCAACAGTCATTTAGAGTCAAAAGATTAAATGTTAAAATTTCATCATTATAGACCATTTTGGGAACGTTCGACATGTCCGGAGTCATCGTTTTTCATCCGAAAATCGATTTTTTGGACTGTACCAAAAATGATTCAAAATGTCAATTGGATCATGCCTCATGTTGAATAACCACTTTTTAAACCCTCACAGTGACCAAAATGGCCATTTTTACAGAGTTTTGCTTACTCAAAAGCTTCAATTTTGACCCGTTTCAGGCACAGAAATAACTTTAAACACACTTATTTTAGTTGAAAAAGTCATAATTCACATCCAACAGTCATTTAGAGTCAAAAGATTAAATGTTAAAATGTCATCATTATAGACCATTTTGGGAACGTTCGACATGTCCGGAGTCATCGTTTTTCATCCGAAAATCGATTTTTTGGACTGTACCAAAAATGGTTCAAAATGTCAATTGGATCATGCCTCATGTTGAATAACCACTTTTTAAACCCTCACAGTGACCAAAATTGCCATTTTTACAGAGTTTTGATTACTCAAAAGCTTCAATTTTGACCCGTTTCAGTCACAAAAATTACTTTAAACACACTTATTTTAGTTGAAAAAGTCATAATTCACATCCAACAGTCATTTAGAGTCAAAAGATTAAATGTTAAAATTTCATCATTATAGACCATTTTGGGAACGTTCGACATGTCCGGAGTCATCGTTTTTCATCCGAAAATTGATTTTTTGGAATGTACCAAAAATGATTCAAAATGTCAATTGGATCGTGCCTCATGTTGAATAACCACTTTTTAAACCCTCACAGTGACCAAAATGGCAATTTTTACAGAGTTTTGCTTACTCAAAAGCTTCAATTTTGACCCGTTTCAGGCACAGAAATGACTTTAAACACACTTATTTTAGTTGAAAAAGTCATACTTCACATCCAACAGTCATTTAGAGTCAAAAGATTAAATGTTAAAATTTCATCATTATAGACCATTTTGGGAACGTTCGACATGTCCGGAGTCATCGTTTTTCATCCGAAAATCGATTTTTTGGAATGTACCAAAAATGATTCAAAATGTCAATTGGATCATGCCTCATGTTGAATAACCACTTTTTAAACCCTCACAGTGACCAAAATGGCCATTTTTACAGAGTTTTGCTTACTCAAAAGCTTCAATTTTGACCCGTTTCAGTCACAGAAATGACTTTAAACACACTTATTTTAGTTGAAAAAGTCATATTTCACATCCAACAGTCATTTAGAGTCAAAAGATTAAATGTTAAAATTTCATCATTATAGACCATTTTGGGAACGTTCGACATGTCCGGAGTCATCGTTTTTCATCCGAAAATCGATTTTTTGGACTGTACCAAAAATGATTCAAAATGTCAATTGGATCATGCCTCATGTTGAATAACCACTTTTTAAACCCTCACAGTGACCAAAATTGCCATTTTTACAGAGTTTTGCTTACTCAAAAGCTTCAATTTTGACCCGTTTCAGGCACAGAAATGACTTTAAACACACTTGTTTTAGTTGAAAAAGTCATAATTCACATCCAACAGTCATTTAGAGTCAAAAGATTAAATGTTAAAATTTCATCATTATAGACCATTTTGGGAACGTTCGACATGTCCGAAGTCATCGTTTTTCATCCGAAAATCGATTTTTTGGACTGTACCAAAAATGATTCAAAATGTCAATTGGATCATGCCTCATGTTGAATAACCACTTTTTAAACCCTCACAGTGACCAAAATTGCTATTTTTACAGAGTTTTGCTTACTCAAAAGCTTCAATTTTGACCCGTTTCAGGCACAGAAATGACTTTAAACACACTTATTTTAGTTGAAAAAGTCATAATTCACATCCGACAGTCATTTAGAGTCAAAAGATTAAATGTTAAAATGTCATCATTATAGACCATTTTGGGAACGTTCGACATGTCCGGAGTCATCGTTTTTCATCCGAAAATCGATTTTTTGGACTGTACCAAAAATGATTCAAAATGTCAATTGGATCATGCCTCATGTTGAATAACCACTTTTTAAACCCTCACAGTGACCAAAATGGCCATTTTTACAGAGTTTTGCTTACTCAAAAGCTTCAATTTTGACCCGTTTCAGGCACAGAAATGACTTTAAACACACTTATTTTAGTTGAAAAAGTCATAATTCACATCCAACAGTCATTTAGAGTCAAAAGATTAAATGTTAAAATTTCATCATTATAGACCATTTTGGGAACGTTCGACATGTCCGGAGTCATCGTTTTTCATCCGAAAATCGATTTTTTGGACTGTACCAAAAATGATTCAAAATGTCAATTGGATCATGCCTCATGTTGAATAACCACTTTTTAAACCCTCACAGTGACCAAAATTGCCATTTTTACAGAGTTTTGATTACTCAAAAGCTTCAATTTTGACCCGTTTCAGTCACAAAAATTACTTTAAACACACTTATTTTAGTTGAAAAAGTCATAATTCACATCCAACAGTCATTTAGAGTCAAAAGATTAAATGTTAAAATTTCATCATTATAGACCATTTTGGGAACGTTCGACATGTCCGGAGTCATCGTTTTTCATCCGAAAATTGATTTTTTGGAATGTACCAAAAATGATTCAAAATGTCAATTGGATCGTGCCTCATGTTGAATAACCACTTTTTAAACCCTCACAGTGACCAAAATTGCCATTTTTACAGAGTTTTGCTTACTCAAAAGCTTCAATTTTGACCCGTTTCAGTCACAGAAATGACTTTAACACACTTATTTTAGTTGAAAAAGTCATACTTCACATCCAACAGTCATTTAGAGTCAAAAGATTAAATGTTAAAATTTCATCATTATAGACCATTTTGGGAACGTTCGACATGTCCGGAGTCATCATTTTTCATCCGAAAATCGATTTTTTGGACGGTACCAAAAATGATTCAAAATGTCAATTGGATCGTGCCTCATGTTGAATAACCACTTTTTAAACCCTCACAGTGACCAAAATGGCCATTTTTACAAAGTTTTGCTTACTCAAAAGCTTCAATTTTGACCCGTTTCAGTCACAGAAATGACTTTAAACACACTTATTTTAGTTGAAAAAGTCATAATTCACATCCAACAGTCATTTAGAGTCAAAAGATTAAATGTTAAAATTTCATCATTATAGACCATTTTGGGAACGTTCGACATGTCCGGAGTCATCGTTTTTCATCCGAAAATCGATTTTTTGGACTGTACCAAAAATGATTCAAAATGTCAATTGGATCATGCCTCATGTTGAATAACCACTTTTTAAACCCTCACAGTGACCAAAATTGCCATTTTTACAGAGTTTTGCTTACTCAAAAGCTTCAATTTTGACCCGTTTCAGTCACAGAAATGACTTTAACACACTTATTTTAGTTGAAAAAGTCATACTTCACATCCAACAGTCATTTAGAGTCAAAAGATTAAATGTTAAAATTTCATCATTATAGACCATTTTGGGAACGTTCGACATGTCCGGAGTCATCATTTTTCATCCGAAAATCGATTTTTTGGACGGTACCAAAAATGATTCAAAATGTCAATTGGATCGTGCCTCATGTTGAATAACCACTTTTTAAACCCTCACAGTGACCAAAATGGCCATTTTTACAAAGTTTTGCTTACTCAAAAGCTTCAATTTTGACCCGTTTCAGTCACAGAAATGACTTTAAACACACTTATTTTAGTTGAAAAAGTCATAATTCACATCCAACAGTCATTTAGAGTCAAAAGATTAAATGTTAAAATTTCATCATTATAGACCATTTTGGGAACGTTCGACATGTCCGGAGTCATCGTTTTTCATCCGAAAATCGATTTTTTGGACTGTACCAAAAATGATTCAAAATGTCAATTGGATCATGCCTCATGTTGAATAACCACTTTTTAAACCCTCACAGTGACCAAAATTGCCATTTTTACAGAGTTTTGATTACTCAAAAGCTTCAATTTTGACCCGTTTCAGTCACAAAAATTACTTTAAACACACTTATTTTAGTTGAAAAAGTCATAATTCACATCCAACAGTCATTTAGAGTCAAAAGATTAAATGTTAAAATTTCATCATTATAGACCATTTTGGGAACGTTCGACATGTCCGGAGTCATTGTTTTTCATCCGAAAATTGATTTTTTGGACTGTACCAAAAATGATTCAAAATGTCAATTGGATCGTGCCTCATGTTGAATAACCACTTTTTAAACCCTCACAGTGACCAAAATGGCCATTTTTACAGAGTTTTGCTTACTCAAAAGCTTCAATTTTGACCCGTTTCAGTCACAGAAATGACTTTAAACACACTTATTTTAGTTGAAAAAGTCATAATTCACATCCAACAGTCATTTAGAGTCAAAAGATTAAATGTTAAAATTTCATCATTATAGACCATTTTGGGAACGTTCGACATGTCCGGAGTCATCGTTTTTCATCCGAAAATCGATTTTTTGGACTGTACCAAAAATGATTCAAAATGTCAATTGGATCATGCCTCATGTTGAATAACCACTTTTTAAACCCTCACAGTGACCAAAATTGCCATTTTTACAGAGTTTTGCTTACTCAAAAGCTTCAATTTTGACCCGTTTCAGGCACAGAAATGACTTTAACACACTTATTTTAGTTGAAAAAGTCATAATTCACATCCAACAGTCATTTAGAGTCAAAAGATTAAATGTTAAAATTTCATCATTATAGACCATTTTGGGAACGTTCGACATGTCCGGAGTCATCGTTTTTCATCCGAAAATTGATTTTTTGGACTGTACCAAAAATGATTCAAAATGCCAATTGGATCGTGCCTCATGTTGAATAACCACTTTTTAAACCCTCACAGTGACCAAAATTGCCATATTTACAGAGTTTTGCTTACTCAAAAGCTTCCATTTTGACCCGTTTCAGGCACAGAAAGGACTTTAAACACACTTATTTTAGTTGAAAAAGTCATAATTCACATCCAACAGTCATTTAGAGTCAAAAGATTAAATGTTAAAATTTCATCATTATAGACCATTTTGGGAACGTTCGACATGTCCGGAGTCATCGTTTTTCATCCGAAAATTGATTTTTTGGACTGTACCAAAAATGATTCAAAATGTCAATTGGATCGTGCCTCATGTTGAATAACCACTTTTTAAACCCTCACAGTGACCAAAATGGCCATTTTTACAGAGTTTTGCTTACTCAAAAGCTTCAATTTTGACCCGTTTCAGGCACAGAAATGACTTTAAACACACTTATTTTGGTTGAAAAAGTCATACTTCACATCCAACAGTCATTTAGAGTCAAAAGATTAAATGTTAAAATTTCATCATTATAGACCATTTTGGGAACGTTCGACATGTCCGGAGTCATCGTTTTTCATCCGAAAATCGATTTTTTGGACTGTACCAAAAATGATTCAAAATGTCAATTGGATCATGCCTCATGTTGAATAACCACTTTTTAAACCCTCACAGTGACCAAAATTGCCATTTTTACAGAGTTTTGCTTACTCAAAAGCTTCAATTTTGACCCGTTTCAGGCACAGAAATGACTTTAAACACACTTATTTTAGTTGAAAAAGTCATAATTCACATCCAACAGTCATTTAGAGTCAAAAGATTAAATGTTAAAATTTCATCATTATAGACCATTTTGGGAACGTTCGACATGTCCGGAGTCATCGTTTTTCATCCGAAAATCGATTTTTTGGACTGTACCAAAAATGATTCAAAATGTCAATTGGATCATGCCTCATGTTGAATAACCACTTTTTAAACCCTCACAGTGACCAAAATTGCCATTTTTACAGAGTTTTGCTTACTCAAAAGCTTCAATTTTGACCCGTTTCAGGCACAGAAATGACTTTAAACACACTTATTTTAGTTGAAAAAGTCATAATTCACATCCAACAGTCATTTAGAGTTAAAAGATTAAATGTTAAAATTCATCATTAAAGACCATTTTGGGAACGTTCGACATGTCCGGAGTCATCGTTTTTCATCCGAAAATCGATTTTTTGGACTGTACCAAAAATGATTCAAAATGTCAATTGGATCGTGCCTCATGTTGAATAACCACTTTTTAAACCCTCACAGTGACCAAAATGGCCATTTTTACAAAGTTTTGCTTACTCAAAAGCTTCAATTTTGACCCGTTTCAGTCACAGAAATGACTTTAAACACACTTATTTTAGTTGAAAATGTCATAATTCACATCCAACAGTCATTTAGAGTCAAAAGATTAAATGTTAAAATTTCATCATTATAGACCATTTTGGGAACGTTCGACATGTCCGGAGTCATGGTTTTTCATCCGAAAATCGATTTTTTGGACTGTACCAAAAATGATTCAAAATGTCAATTGGATCATGCCTCATGTTGAATAACCACTTTTTAAACCCTCACAGTGACCAAAATGGCCATTTTTACAGAGTTTTGCTTACTCAAAAGCTTCAATTTTGACCCGTTTCAGTCACAGAAATGACTTTAAACACACTTATTTTAGTTGAAAAAGTCATAATTCACATCCAACAGTCATTTAGAGTCAAAAGATTAAATGTTAAAATTTCTTCATTATAGACCATTTTGGGAACGTTCGACATTTCCGGAGTCATCGTTTTTCATCCGAAAATCGATTTTTTGGACTGTACCAAAAATGATTCAAAATGTCAATTGGATCATGCCTCATGTTGAAAAACCACTTTTTAAACCCTCACAGTGACCAAAATTGCCATTTTTACAGAGTTTTGCTTACTCAAAAGCTTCAATTTTGACCCGTTTCAGGCACAGAAATGACTTTAACCACACTTGTTTTAGTTGAAAAAGTCATAATTCACATCTAACAGTCATTTAGAGTCAAAAGATTAAATGTTAAAATTTCATCATTATAGACCATTTTGGGAACGTTCGACATGTCCGGAGTCATCGTTTTTCATCCGAAAATTGATTTTTTGGACTGTACCAAAAATGATTCAAAATGTCAATTGGATCGTGCCTCATGTTGAATAACCACTTTTTAAACCCTCACAGTGACCAAAATGGCCATTTTTACAGAGTTTTGCTTACTCAAAAGCTTCAATTTTGACCCGTTTCAGGCACAGAAATGACTTTAAACACACTTATTTTAGTTGAAAAAGTCACACTTCACATCCAACAGTCATTTAGAGTCAAAAGATTAAATGTTAAAATTTCATCATTATAGACCATTTTGGGAACGTTCGACATGTCCGGAGTCATCGTTTTTCATCCGAAAATCGATTTTTTGGACTGTACCAAAAATGATTCAAAATGTCAATTGGATCATGCCTCATGTTGAATAACCACTTTTTAAACCCTCACAGTGACCAAAATTGCCATTTTTACAGAGTTTTGCTTACTCAAAAGCTTCCATTTTGACCCGTTTCAGGCACAGAAATGACTTTAAACACACTTATTTTAGTTGAAAAAGTCATAATTCACATCCAACAGTCATTTAGAGTCAAAAGATTAAATGTTAAAATTTCATCATTATAGACCATTTTGGGAACGTTCGACATGTCCGGAGTCATCGTTTTTCATCTGAAAATCGATTTTTTGGACTGTACCAAAAATGATTCAGAATGTCAATTGGATCGTGCCTCATGTTGAATAACCACTTTTGAAACCCTCACAGTGACCAAAATTACCATTTTTACAGAGTTTTGCTTACTCAAAAGCTTCAATTTTGACCCGTTTCAGGCACAGAAATGACTTTAAACACACTTATTTTAGTTGAAAAAGTCATACTTCACATCCAACAGTCATTTAGAGTCAAAAGATTAAATGTTAAAATTTCATCATTATAGACCATTTTGGGAACGTTCGACATGTCCGGAGTCATCATTTTTCATCCGAAAATCGATTTTTTGGACTGTACCAAAAATGATTCAAAATGTCAATTGGATCGTGCCTCATGTTGAATAACCATTTTTTAAACCCTCACAGTGACCAAAATGGCCATTTTTACAAAGTTTTGCTTACTCAAAAGCTTCAATTTTGACCCGTTTCAGTCACAGAAATGACTTTAAACACACTTATTTTAGTTGAAAAAGTCATAATTCACATCCAACAGTCATTTAGAGTCAAAAGATTAAATGTTAAAATTTCATCATTATAGACCATTTTGGGAACGTTCGACATGTCCGGAGTCATCGTTTTTCATCCGAAAATCGATTTTTTGGACTGTACCAAAAATGATTCAAAATGTCAATTGGATCATGCCTCATGTTGAATAACCACTTTTTAAACCCTCACAGTGACCAAAATGGCCATTTTTACAGAGTTTTGCTTACTCAAAAGCTTCAATTTTGACCCGTTTCAGGCACAGAAATGACTTTAAACACACTTATTTTAGTTGAAAAAGTCATAATTCACATCCAACAGTCATTTAGAGTCAAAAGATTAAATGTTAAAATTTCATCATTATAGACCATTTTGGGAACGTTCGACATGTCCGGAGTCATCGTTTTTATTTATTTATTTGTGTATTTTGTAAAGCGCAACAGCTGCCCCAACGGGGCGTCCCGGCGCTGATAAATCATGGAACTTAGAGGCTAGGCACCAATGGGGCATTATATGGGGAAGAGATGTGTTTTCAGGGACTTTCGAAATGCTAATTCGGTTTGACAGGCTCGTAATGCAACCGGGAGGTTATTCCAACACCGAGTGGCACAGACCTCGAATGTTTTCCCTCCGGCGCGAGTACGTTTAAATCTAGGGGTTTCCAGCAGAAGTAGGGAATTTGAGCGTAATGTCCTGGTGTTGACATACGGTCTCAGAGTGCTTTTCAGATGGGCCGAGCCTTTGCCCTTGGAGGCCCGGAAAGCCAGGGTAATGGCCTTAAAAATACATCTCTTGGAAATGGGGAGCCAGTGGAGTTTACGGAGGTGTGGGGAGATGTGATGTCTGGCAGGAATTCTCTCCACCAGCCGAGCAGCAGCATTCTGGACAGTCTGTAACTTGTGGCATAGGCCTGCTGTGATGCCAAGATATAGTGCGTTGGCGTAGTCCAGGTGAGATATTATCAGGGCTTGTACCACAGTCTTACGGCAGTCCATCGGCAGGTAGTTGATGAGCCGTCTAATTGTCTTGATCTTAGCAAAACAGGATGCTGCTACTGTTTGAACCTGGGCGTTGAAACTGAGATGATTATCCCAGCGCACTCCCAGGTTTCTCACCGAGTCTTTAGGCGTGGGGGCATGGCTGAGATCATCCGGCCACCATAAATTAGAATCAAGAGGGGATGATGAGTTAAAAAACAGAATCTCTGTCTTTCCAGCATTGAGTCGGAGGGAATTGGAGTCCATCCAGCTAGAGATGTCTCTTAGACAGTTTTTCAATGGGTCGAAGGCAGAGGCAGTGGGGGTATCAAAGGTGAAGAGTAACTGAATGTCGTCAGCGTAGGAGGTGGATTTAATCCCAGTTTGCGCAATCAGTTTAGCCAAGGGGGAAAAGTAAACATTGAACAAGAGCGGGCTCAGGGAGGAGCCCTGTGGAACTCCCCATTTAAGTGGTCTAGCGGTGGAGGTGTAGGGAGGGGTGTATACCTGCTGAGTACGGTCACCCAGGTAGGAAGAGAGCCATCTCAACACTGTACCGCCAATACCCAGGTCTCCCAGCCTTCTCAGCAGGATCTTATGAGAGACGGTGTCAAATGCTGCTGAGAGATCCAGCAGCACTAACACCGCCCTCGACCCTCGATCCAGCGTCCATCTCACCGAGTCAGCCATTTCAACAAGGGCCGACTCCGTGCTGTGGCCCGATCGAAAGCCGTGCCGAGAGTCATGCAGGAGCCCATGGGATTCAATATAGTTGGCAAGCTGGGCGTGCACCAGTTTTTCCAGGATCTTAGCTGGGGCAGGCAGGAGAGAGATGGGCCTGTAGTTACTAGGGTTATCTGGGTCAAGATCAGGTTTCTTAAGGATGGGGACTAGGGACGCATGCTTCCATTTTGCGGGAAAAATGCCCGTTCTCAGGGATTCGTTCCAGATATGGTTAAGGAATGGGTTGAGCAGGGGTGCCAGTTTTTTATATTGTTTGGCTGGCAAAGGGTCCTTGGGGGAGCCAGATTTACAGTTGAGTAATTCTACCAGTGTGTCAGCCTCAGAGATATCTGCAAACTCTAGCAATGAGGGTGACTGTAGCGGGTACGTAGTAGATTCCTCACCCGACCCTGCACTACTGCTGATGGGAAAGGAGGAGTAAATAGCCTGGATTTTTTCCTCAAAGAATTGTGAAAGTTTATCACACAGAGACTGGGAGGCTGGTTGAGTTCGAGTCAGAGCGCTGGGGTCCGTAAAGGATCTGACTATGTTGAAAATCTCCCTGACGCCGTTACTGGCATGTTTAATTCTGGAAGCCAGGAAGTCCCTTTTATGATCCTCAATCATTCTGCGGTATTCTTTTAGAGCTGTTTTATAGGTGATTTTACTGTCGAGGGAATAGTTCTGCCTCCAGGAGCGTTCGAGGGCTTTGCATGAAGCCTTTTTCTGGCGAAGCATGTCCGAGTACCAGGGTGCGGATGGAGTGGCCCTGTAGGTTTTGATGGGTTTAAGAGGGGCCATAGCCTCTAGGGCTTGGCCGATCCAGGCGTCGAAATGGTCAATACCACCATCCGGATCAGATGATGGGGAGGGTAGAAAATTATTCATTTTTTCTCACAAAGTTTTTCATCCGAAAATCGATTTTTTGGACTGTACCAAAAATGATTCAAAATGTCAATTGGATCATGCCTCATGTTGAATAACCACTTTTTAAACCCTCACAGTGACCAAAATTGCCATTTTTACAGAGTTTTGATTACTCAAAAGCTTCAATTTTGACCCGTTTCAGTCACAAAAATTACTTTAAACACACTTATTTTAGTTGAAAAAGTCATAATTCACATCCAACAGTCATTTAGAGTCAAAAGATTAAATGTTAAAATTTCATCATTATAGACCATTTTGGGAACGTTCGACATGTCCGGAGTCATCGTTTTTCATCCGAAAATTGATTTTTTGGAATGTACCAAAAATGATTCAAAATGTCAATTGGATCGTGCCTCATGTTGAATAACCACTTTTTAAACCCTCACAGTGACCAAAATGGCCATTTTTACAGAGTTTTGCTTACTCAAAAGCTTCAATTTTGACCCGTTTCAGGCACAGAAATGACTTTAAACACACTTATTTTAGTTGAAAAAGTCATACTTCACATCCAACAGTCATTTAGAGTCAAAAGATTAAATGTTAAAATTTCATCATTATAGACCATTTTGGGAACGTTCAACATGTCCGGAGTCATCGTTTTTCATCCGAAAATCGATTTTTTGGACTGTACCAAAAATGATTCAAAATGTCAATTGGATCATGCCTCATGTTGAATAACCACTTTTTAAACCCTCACAGTGACCAAAATGGCCATTTTTACAGAGTTTTGCTTACTCAAAAGCTTCAATTTTGACCTGTTTCAGTCACAGAAATGACTTTAAACACACTTATTTTAGTTGAAAAAGTCATATTTCACATCCAACAGTCATTTAGAGTCAAAAGATTAAATGTTAAAATTTCATCATTATAGACCATTTTGGGAACGTTCGACATGTCCGGAGTCATCGTTTTTCATCCGAAAATCGATTTTTTGGACTGTACCAAAAATGATTCAAAATGTCAATTGGATCATGCCTCATGTTGAATAACCACTTTTTAAACCCTCACAGTGACCAAAATGGCCATTTTTACAGAGTTTTGCTTACTCAAAAGCTTCAATTTTGACCCGTTTCAGTCACAGAAATGACTTTAAACACACTTATTTTAGTTGAAAAAGTCATATTTCACATCCAACAGTCATTTAGAGTCAAAAGATTAAATGTTAAAATTTCATCATTATAGACCATTTTGGGAACGTTCGACATGTCCGGAGTCATCGTTTTTCATCCGAAAATCGATTTTTTGGACTGTACCAAAAATGATTCAAAATGTCAATTGGATCATGCCTCATGTTGAATAACCACTTTTTAAACCCTCACAGTGACCAAAATTGCCATTTTTACAGAGTTTTGCTTACTCAAAAGCTTCAATTTTGACCCGTTTCAGGCACAGAAATGACTTTAAACACACTTGTTTTAGTTGAAAAAGTCATAATTCACATCCAACAGTCATTTAGAGTCAAAAGATTTAATGTTAAAATTTCATCATTATAGACCATTTTGGGAACGTTCGACATGTCCGGAGTCATCGTTTTTCATCCAAAAATTGATTTTTTGGACTGTACCAAAAATGATTCAAAATGTCAATTGGATCATGCCTCATGTTGAAAAACCACTTTTTAAACCCTCACAGTGACCAAAATTGCCATTTTTACAGAGTTTTGCTTACTCAAAAGCTTCAATTTTGACCCGTTTCAGGCACAGAAATGACTTTAACCACACTTGTTTTAGTTGAAAAAGTCATAATTCACATCCAACAGTCATTTAGAGTCAAAAGATTAAATGTTAAAATTTCATCATTATAGACCATTTTGGGAACGTTCGACATGTCCGGAGTCATCGTTTTTCATCCGAAAATTGATTTTTTGGACTGTACCAAAAATGATTCAAAATGTCAATTGGATCGTGCCTCATGTTGAATAACCACTTTTTAAACCCTCACAGTGACCAAAATTGCCATTTTTACAGAGTTTTGCTTACTCAAAAGCTTCAATTTTGACCCGTTTCAGGCACAGAAATGACTTTAAACACACTTATTTTAGTTGAAAAAGTCATACTTCACATCCAACAGTCATTTAGAGTCAAAAGATTAAATGTTAAAATTTCATCATTATAGACCATTTTGGGAACGTTCGACATGTCCGGAGTCATCGTTTTTCATCCGAAAATCGATTTTTTGGACTGTACCAAAAATGATTCAAAATGTCAATTGGATCGTGCCTCATGTTGAATAACCACTTTTGAAACCCTCACAGTGACCAAAATTGCCATTTTTACAGAGTTTTGCTTACTCAAAAGCTTCAATTTTGACCCGTTTCAGGCACAGAAATGACTTTAAACACACTTATTTTAGTTGAAAAAGTCATACTTCACATCCAACAGTCATTTAGAGTCAAAAGATTAAATGTTAAAATTTCATCATTATAGACCATTTTGGGAACGTTCGACATGTCCGGAGTCATCATTTTTCATCCGAAAATCGATTTTTTGGACTGTACCAAAAATGATTCAAAATGTCAATTGGATCGTGCCTCATGTTGAATAACCACTTTTTAAACCCTCACAGTGACCAAAATGGCCATTTTTACAAAGTTTTGCTTACTCAAAAGCTTCAATTTTGACCCGTTTCAGTCACAGAAATGACTTTAAACACACTTATTTTAGTTGAAAAAGTCATAATTCACATCCAACAGTCATTTAGAGTCAAAAGATTAAATGTTAAAATTTCATCATTATAGACCATTTTGGGAACGTTCGACATGTCCGGAGTCATCGTTTTTCATCCGAAAATCGATTTTTTGGACTGTACCAAAAATGATTCAAAATGTCAATTGGATCATGCCTCATGTTGAATAACCACTTTTTAAACCCTCACAGTGACCAAAATGGCCATTTTTACAGAGTTTTGCTTACTCAAAAGCTTCAATTTTGACCCGTTTCAGGCACAGAAATAACTTTAAACACACTTATTTTAGTTGAAAAAGTCATAATTCACATCCAACAGTCATTTAGAGTCAAAAGATTAAATGTTAAAATGTCATCATTATAGACCATTTTGGGAACGTTCGACATGTCCGGAGTCATCGTTTTTCATCCGAAAATCGATTTTTTGGACTGTACCAAAAATGGTTCAAAATGTCAATTGGATCATGCCTTATGTTGAATAACCACTTTTTAAACCCTCACAGTGACCAAAATTGCCATTTTTACAGAGTTTTGATTACTCAAAAGCTTCAATTTTGACCCGTTTCAGTCACAAAAATTACTTTAAACACACTTATTTTAGTTGAAAAAGTCATAATTCACATCCAACAGTCATTTAGAGTCAAAAGATTAAATGTTAAAATTTCATCATTATAGACCATTTTGGGAACGTTCGACATGTCCGGAGTCATCGTTTTTCATCCGAAAATTGATTTTTTGGAATGTACCAAAAATGATTCAAAATGTCAATTGGATCGTGCCTCATGTTGAATAACCACTTTTTAAACCCTCACAGTGACCAAAATGGCCATTTTTACAGAGTTTTGCTTACTCAAAAGCTTCAATTTTGACCCGTTTCAGGCACAGAAATGACTTTAAACACACTTATTTTAGTTGAAAAAGTCATACTTCACATCCAACAGTCATTTAGAGTCAAAAGATTAAATGTTAAAATTTCATCATTATAGACCATTTTGGGAACGTTCGACATGTCCGGAGTCATCGTTTTTCATCCGAAAATCGATTTTTTGGAATGTACCAAAAATGATTCAAAATGTCAATTGGATCATGCCTCATGTTGAATAACCACTTTTTAAACCCTCACAGTGACCAAAATGGCCATTTTTACAGAGTTTTGCTTACTCAAAAGCTTCAATTTTGACCCGTTTCAGTCACAGAAATGACTTTAAACACACTTATTTTAGTTGAAAAAGTCATATTTCACATCCAACAGTCATTTAGAGTCAAAAGATTAAATGTTAAAATTTCATCATTATAGACCATTTTGGGAACGTTCGACATGTCCGGAGTCATCGTTTTTCATCCGAAAATCGATTTTTTGGACTGTACCAAAAATGATTCAAAATGTCAATTGGATCATGCCTCATGTTGAATAACCACTTTTTAAACCCTCACAGTGACCAAAATTGCCATTTTTACAGAGTTTTGCTTACTCAAAAGCTTCAATTTTGACCCGTTTCAGGCACAGAAATGACTTTAAACACACTTATTTTAGTTGAAAAAGTCATAATTCACATCCGACAGTCATTTAGAGTCAAAAGATTAAATGTTAAAATGTCATCATTATAGACCATTTTGGGAACGTTCGACATGTCCGGAGTCATCGTTTTTCATCCGAAAATCGATTTTTTGGACTGTACCAAAAATGATTCAAAATGTCAATTGGATCATGCCTCATGTTGAATAACCACTTTTAAAACCCTCACAGTGACCAAAATGGCCATTTTTACAGAGTTTTGCTTACTCAAAAGCTTCAATTTTGACCCGTTTCAGGCACAGAAATGACTTTAAACACACTTATTTTAGTTGAAAAAGTCATAATTCACATCCAACAGTCATTTAGAGTCAAAAGATTAAATGTTAAAATTTCATCATTATAGACCATTTTGGGAACGTTCGACATGTCCGGAGTCATCGTTTTTCATCCGAAAATCGATTTTTTGGACTGTACCAAAAATGATTCAAAATGTCAATTGGATCATGCCTCATGTTGAATAACCACTTTTTAAACCCTCACAGTGACCAAAATTGCCATTTTTACAGAGTTTTGATTACTCAAAAGCTTCAATTTTGACCCGTTTCAGTCACAAAAATTACTTTAAACACACTTATTTTAGTTGAAAAAGTCATAATTCACATCCAACAGTCATTTAGAGTCAAAAGATTAAATGTTAAAATTTCATCATTATAGACCATTTTGGGAACGTTCGACATGTCCGGAGTCATCGTTTTTCATCCGAAAATTGATTTTTTGGAATGTACCAAAAATGATTCAAAATGTCAATTGGATCGTGCCTCATGTTGAATAACCACTTTTTAAACCCTCACAGTGACCAAAATTGCCATTTTTACAGAGTTTTGCTTACTCAAAAGCTTCAATTTTGACCCGTTTCAGTCACAGAAATGACTTTAACACACTTATTTTAGTTGAAAAAGTCATACTTCACATCCAACAGTCATTTAGAGTCAAAAGATTAAATGTTAAAATTTCATCATTATAGACCATTTTGGGAACGTTCGACATGTCCGGAGTCATCATTTTTCATCCGAAAATCGATTTTTTGGACGGTACCAAAAATGATTCAAAATGTCAATTGGATCGTGCCTCATGTTGAATAACCACTTTTTAAACCCTCACAGTGACCAAAATGGCCATTTTTACAAAGTTTTGCTTACTCAAAAGCTTCAATTTTGACCCGTTTCAGTCACAGAAATGACTTTAAACACACTTATTTTAGTTGAAAAAGTCATAATTCACATCCAACAGTCATTTAGAGTCAAAAGATTAAATGTTAAAATTTCATCATTATAGACCATTTTGGGAACGTTCGACATGTCCGGAGTCATCGTTTTTCATCCGAAAATCGATTTTTTGGACTGTACCAAAAATGATTCAAAATGTCAATTGGATCATGCCTCATGTTGAATAACCACTTTTTAAACCCTCACAGTGACCAAAATTGCCATTTTTACAGAGTTTTGCTTACTCAAAAGCTTCAATTTTGACCCGTTTCAGGCACAGAAATGACTTTAAACACACTTATTTTAGTTGAAAAAGTCATAATTCACATCCAACAGTCATTTAGAGTCAAAAGATTAAATGTTAAAATTTCATCATTATAGACCATTTTGGGAACGTTCGACATGTCCGGAGTCATCGTTTTTCATCCGAAAATCGATTTTTTGGACTGTACCAAAAATGATTCAAAATGTCAATTGGATCATGCCTCATGTTGAATAACCACTTTTTAAACCCTCACAGTGACCAAAATTGCCATTTTTACAGAGTTTTGATTACTCAAAAGCTTCAATTTTGACCCGTTTCAGTCACAAAAATTACTTTAAACACACTTATTTTAGTTGAAAAAGTCATAATTCACATCCAACAGTCATTTAGAGTCAAAAGATTAAATGTTAAAATTTCATCATTATAGACCATTTTGGGAACGTTCGACATGTCCGGAGTCATTGTTTTTCATCCGAAAATTGATTTTTTGGACTGTACCAAAAATGATTCAAAATGTCAATTGGATCGTGCCTCATGTTGAATAACCACTTTTTAAACCCTCACAGTGACCAAAATGGCCATTTTTACAGAGTTTTGCTTACTCAAAAGCTTCAATTTTGACCCGTTTCAGTCACAGAAATGACTTTAAACACACTTATTTTAGTTGAAAAAGTCATAATTCACATCCAACAGTCATTTAGAGTCAAAAGATTAAATGTTAAAATTTCATCATTATAGACCATTTTGGGAACGTTCGACATGTCCGGAGTCATCGTTTTTCATCCGAAAATCGATTTTTTGGACTGTACCAAAAATGATTCAAAATGTCAATTGGATCATGCCTCATGTTGAATAACCACTTTTTAAACCCTCACAGTGACCAAAATTGCCATTTTTACAGAGTTTTGCTTACTCAAAAGCTTCAATTTTGACCCGTTTCAGGCACAGAAATGACTTTAACACACTTATTTTAGTTGAAAAAGTCATAATTCACATCCAACAGTCATTTAGAGTCAAAAGATTAAATGTTAAAATTTCATCATTATAGACCATTTTGGGAACGTTCGACATGTCCGGAGTCATCGTTTTTCATCCGAAAATTGATTTTTTGGACTGTACCAAAAATGATTCAAAATGCCAATTGGATCGTGCCTCATGTTGAATAACCACTTTTTAAACCCTCACAGTGACCAAAATTGCCATATTTACAGAGTTTTGCTTACTCAAAAGCTTCCATTTTGACCCGTTTCAGGCACAGAAAGGACTTTAAACACACTTATTTTAGTTGAAAAAGTCATAATTCACATCCAACAGTCATTTAGAGTCAAAAGATTAAATGTTAAAATTTCATCATTATAGACCATTTTGGGAACGTTCGACATGTCCGGAGTCATCGTTTTTCATCCGAAAATTGATTTTTTGGACTGTACCAAAAATGATTCAAAATGTCAATTGGATCGTGCCTCATGTTGAATAACCACTTTTTAAACCCTCACAGTGACCAAAATGGCCATTTTTACAGAGTTTTGCTTTACTCAAAAGCTTCAATTTTGACCCGTTTCAGGCACAGAAATGACTTTAAACACACTTATTTTGGTTGAAAAAGTCATACTTCACATCCAACAGTCATTTAGAGTCAAAAGATTAAATGTTAAAATTTCATCATTATAGACCATTTTGGGAACGTTCGACATGTCCGGAGTCATCGTTTTTCATCCGAAAATCGATTTTTTGGACTGTACCAAAAATGATTCAAAATGTCAATTGGATCATGCCTCATGTTGAATAACCACTTTTTAAACCCTCACAGTGACCAAAATTGCCATTTTTACAGAGTTTTGCTTACTCAAAAGCTTCAATTTTGACCCGTTTCAGGCACAGAAATGACTTTAAACACACTTATTTTAGTTGAAAAAGTCATAATTCACATCCAACAGTCATTTAGAGTCAAAAGATTAAATGTTAAAATTTCATCATTATAGACCATTTTGGGAACGTTCGACATGTCCGGAGTCATCGTTTTTCATCCGAAAATCGATTTTTTGGACTGTACCAAAAATGATTCAAAATGTCAATTGGATCATGCCTCATGTTGAATAACCACTTTTTAAACCCTCACAGTGACCAAAATTGCCATTTTTACAGAGTTTTGCTTACTCAAAAGCTTCAATTTTGACCCGTTTCAGGCACAGAAATGACTTTAAACACACTTATTTTAGTTGAAAAAGTCATAATTCACATCCAACAGTCATTTAGAGTTAAAAGATTAAATGTTAAAATTCATCATTAAAGACCATTTTGGGAACGTTCGACATGTCCGGAGTCATCGTTTTTCATCCGAAAATCGATTTTTTGGACTGTACCAAAAATGATTCAAAATGTCAATTGGATCGTGCCTCATGTTGAATAACCACTTTTTAAACCCTCACAGTGACCAAAATGGCCATTTTTACAAAGTTTTGCTTACTCAAAAGCTTCAATTTTGACCCGTTTCAGTCACAGAAATGACTTTAAACACACTTATTTTAGTTGAAAATGTCATAATTCACATCCAACAGTCATTTAGAGTCAAAAGATTAAATGTTAAAATTTCATCATTATAGACCATTTTGGGAACGTTCGACATGTCCGGAGTCATGGTTTTTCATCCGAAAATCGATTTTTTGGACTGTACCAAAAATGATTCAAAATGTCAATTGGATCATGCCTCATGTTGAATAACCACTTTTTAAACCCTCACAGTGACCAAAATGGCCATTTTTACAGAGTTTTGCTTACTCAAAAGCTTCAATTTTGACCCGTTTCAGTCACAGAAATGACTTTAAACACACTTATTTTAGTTGAAAAAGTCATAATTCACATCCAACAGTCATTTAGAGTCAAAAGATTAAATGTTAAAATTTCTTCATTATAGACCATTTTGGGAACGTTCGACATTTCCGGAGTCATCGTTTTTCATCCGAAAATCGATTTTTTGGACTGTACCAAAAATGATTCAAAATGTCAATTGGATCATGCCTCATGTTGAAAAACCACTTTTTAAACCCTCACAGTGACCAAAATTGCCATTTTTACAGAGTTTTGCTTACTCAAAAGCTTCAATTTTGACCCGTTTCAGGCACAGAAATGACTTTAACCACACTTGTTTTAGTTGAAAAAGTCATAATTCACATCTAACAGTCATTTAGAGTCAAAAGATTAAATGTTAAAATTTCATCATTATAGACCATTTTGGGAACGTTCGACATGTCCGGAGTCATCGTTTTTCATCCGAAAATTGATTTTTTGGACTGTACCAAAAATGATTCAAAATGTCAATTGGATCGTGCCTCATGTTGAATAACCACTTTTTAAACCCTCAAAGTGACCAAAATGGCCATTTTTACAGAGTTTTGCTTACTCAAAAGCTTCAATTTTGACCCGTTTCAGGCACAGAAATGACTTTAAACACACTTATTTTAGTTGAAAAAGTCACACTTCACATCCAACAGTCATTTAGAGTCAAAAGATTAAATGTTAAAATTTCATCATTATAGACCATTTTGGGAACGTTCGACATGTCCGGAGTCATCGTTTTTCATCCGAAAATCGATTTTTTGGACTGTACCAAAAATGATTCAAAATGTCAATTGGATCATGCCTCATGTTGAATAACCACTTTTTAAACCCTCACAGTGACCAAAATTGCCATTTTTACAGAGTTTTGCTTACTCAAAAGCTTCCATTTTGACCCGTTTCAGGCACAGAAATGACTTTAAACACACTTATTTTAGTTGAAAAAGTCATAATTCACATCCAACAGTCATTTAGAGTCAAAAGATTAAATGTTAAAATTTCATCATTATAGACCATTTTGGGAACGTTCGACATGTCCGGAGTCATCGTTTTTCATCCGAAAATTGATTTTTTGGACTGTACCAAAAATGATTCAAAATGTCAATTGGATCGTGCCTCATGTTGAATAACCACTTTTTAAACCCTCACAGTGACCAAAATGGCCATTTTTACAGAGTTTTGCTTACTCAAAAGCTTCAATTTTGACCCGTTTCAGGCACAGAAATGACTTTAAACACACTTATTTTAGTTGAAAAAGTCATACTTCACATCCAACAGTCATTTAGAGTCAAAAGATTAAATGTTAAAATTTCATCATTATAGACCATTTTGGGAACGTTCGACATGTCCGGAGTCATCGTTTTTCATCCGAAAATCGATTTTTTGGACTGTACCAAAAATGATTCAAAATGTCAATTGGATCATGCCTCATGTTGAATAACCACTTTTTAAACCCTCACAGTGACCAAAATGGCCATTTTTACAGAGTTTTGCTTACTCAAAAGCTTCAATTTTGACCCGTTTCAGGCACAGAAATGACTTTAAACACACTTATTTTAGTTGAAAAAGTCATAATTCACATCCAACAGTCATTTAGAGTCAAAAGATTAAATGTTAAAATTTCATCATTATAGACCATTTTGGGAACGTTCGACATGTCCGAAGTCATCGTTTTTCATCCGAAAATCGATTTTTTGGACTGTACCAAAAATGATTCAAAATGTCAATTGGATCATGCCTCATGTTGAATAACCACTTTTTAAACCCTCACAGTGACCAAAATGGCCATTTTTACAGAGTTTTGCTTACTCAAAAGCTTCAATTTTGACCCGTTTCAGTCACAGAAATGACTTTAAACACACTTATTTTAGTTGAAAAAGTCATACTTCACATCCAACAGTCATTTAGAGTCAAAAGATTAAATGTTAAAATTTCATCATTATAGACCATTTTGGGAACGTTCGACATGTCCGGAGTCATCGTTTTTCATCCGAAAATCGATTTTTTGGACTGTACCAAAAATGATTCAAAATGTCAATTGGATCATGCCTCATGTTGAAAAACCACTTTTGAAACCCTCACAGTGACCAAAATTGCCATTTTTACAGAGTTTTGCTTACTCAAAAGCTTCAATTTTGACCCGTTTCAGGCACAGAAATGACTTTAAACACACTTATTTTAGTTGAAAAAGTCATACTTCACATCCAACAGTCATTTAGAGTCAAAAGATTAAATGTTAAAATTTCATCATTATAGACCATTTTGGGAACGTTCGACATGTCCGGAGTCATCGTTTTTCATCCGAAAATTGATTTTTTGGACTGTACCAAAAATGATTCAAAATGTCAATTGGATCGTGCCTCATGTTGAATAACCACTTTTTAAACCCTCACAGTGACCAAAATGGCCATTTTTACAGAGTTTTGCTTACTCAAAAGCTTCAATTTTGACCCGTTTCAGGCACAGAAATGACTTTAAACACACTTATTTTAGTTGAAAAAGTCATACTTCACATCCAACAGTCATTTAGAGTCAAAAGATTAAATGTTAAAATTTCATCATTATAGACCATTTTGGGAACGTTCGACATGTCCGGAGTCATCGTTTTTCATCCGAAAATCGATTTTTTGGACTGTACCAAAAATGATTCAAAATGTCAATTGGATCATGCCTCATTTTGAATAACCACTTTTTAAACCCTCACAGTGACCAAAATTGCCATTTTTACAGAGTTTTGCTTACTCAAAAGCTTCCATTTTGACCCGTTTCAGGCACATAAATGACTTTAAACACACTTATTTTAGTTGAAAAAGTCATAATTCACATCCAACAGTCATTTAGAGTCAAAAGATTAAATGTTAAAATTTCATCATTATAGACCATTTTGGGAACGTTCGACATGTCCGGAGTCATCGTTTTTCATCCGAAAATTGATTTTTTGGACTGTACCAAAAATGATTCAAAATGTCAATTGGATCGTGCCTCATGTTGAATAACCACTTTTTAAACCCTCACAGTGACCACAATGGCCATTTTTACAGAGTTTTGCTTACTCAAAAGCTTCAATTTTGACCCGTTTCAGGCACAGAAATGACTTTAAACACACTTATTTTAGTTGAAAAAGTCATACTTCACATCCAACAGTCATTTAGAGTCAAAAGATTAAATGTTCAAATTTCATCATTATAGACCATTTTGGGAACGTTCGACATGTCCGGAGTCATCGTTTTTCATCCGAAAATCGATTTTTTGGACTGTACCAAAAATGATTCAAAATGTCAATTGGATCATGCCTCATGTTGAATAACCACTTTTTAAACCCTCACAGTGACCAAAATGGCCATTTTTACAGAGTTTTGCTTACTCAAAAGCTTCAATTTTGACCCGTTTCAGGCACAGAAATGACTTTAAACACACTTATTTTAGTTGAAAAAGTCATAATTCACATCCAACAGTCATTTAGAGTCAAAAGATTAAATGTTAAAATTTCATCATTATAGACCATTTTGGGAACGTTCGACATGTCCGGAGTCATCGTTTTTCATCCGAAAATCGATTTTTTGGACTGTACCAAAAATGATTCAAAATGTCAATTGGATCATGCCTCATGTTGAATAACCACTTTTTAAACCCTCACAGTGACCAAAATTGCCATTTTTACAGAGTTTTGCTTACTCAAAAGCTTCAATTTTGACCCGTTTCAGGCACAGAAATGACTTTAACACACTTATTTTAGTTGAAAAAGTCATAATTCACATCCAACAGTCATTTAGAGTCAAAAGATTAAATGTTAAAATTTCATCATTATAGACCATTTTGGGAACGTTCGACATGTCCGGAGTCATCGTTTTTCATCCGAAAATCGATTTTTTGGACTGTACCAAAAATGATTCAAAATGTCAATTGGATCGTGCCTCATGTTGAATAACCACTTTTTAAACCCTCACAGTGACCACAATGGCCATTTTTACAGAGTTTTGCTTACTCAAAAGCTTCAATTTTGACCCGTTTCAGGCACAGAAATGACTTTAAACACACTTATTTTAGTTGAAAAAGTCATACTTCACATCCAACAGTCATTTAGAGTCAAAAGATTAAATGTTCAAATTTCATCATTATAGACCATTTTGGGAACGTTCGACATGTCCGGAGTCATCGTTTTTCATCCGAAAATCGATTTTTTGGACTGTACCAAAAATGATTCAAAATGTCAATTGGATCATGCCTCATGTTGAATAACCACTTTTTAAACCCTCACAGTGACCAAAATGGCCATTTTTACAGAGTTTTGCTTACTCAAAAGCTTCAATTTTGACCCGTTTCAGGCACAGAAATGACTTTAAACACACTTATTTTAGTTGAAAAAGTCATAATTCACATCCAACAGTCATTTAGAGTCAAAAGATTAAATGTTAAAATTTCATCATTATAGACCATTTTGGGAACGTTCGACATGTCCGGAGTCATCGTTTTTCATCCGAAAATCGATTTTTTGGACTGTACCAAAAATGATTCAAAATGTCAATTGGATCATGCCTCATGTTGAATAACCACTTTTTAAACCCTCACAGTGACCAAAATTGCCATTTTTACAGAGTTTTGCTTACTCAAAAGCTTCAATTTTGACCCGTTTCAGGCACAGAAATGACTTTAACACACTTATTTTAGTTGAAAAAGTCATAATTCACATCCAACAGTCATTTAGAGTCAAAAGATTAAATGTTAAAATTTCATCATTATAGACCATTTTGGGAACGTTCGACATGTCCGAAGTCATCGTTTTTCATCCGAAAATCGATTTTTTGGACTGTACCAAAAATGATTCAAAATGTCAATTGGATCATGCCTCATGTTGAATAACCACTTTTTAAACCCTCACAGTGACCAAAATGGCCATTTTTACAGAGTTTTGCTTACTCAAAAGCTTCAATTTTGACCCGTTTCAGGCACAGAAATCACTTT
The DNA here is from genome assembly GCF_964263255.1 of Lissotriton vulgaris. Lineage (NCBI taxonomy): Eukaryota > Metazoa > Chordata > Amphibia > Caudata > Salamandridae > Lissotriton > Lissotriton vulgaris. Next base: position 298,119 of record NW_028255683.1, read on the forward strand.
AAACACACTTGTTTTAGTTGAAAAAGTCATAATTCACATCCAACAGTCATTTAGAGTCAAAAGATTAAATGTTAAAATTTCATCATTATAGACCATTTTGGGAACGTTCGACATGTCCGAAGTCATCGTTTTTCATCCGAAAATCGATTTTTTGGACTGTACCAAAAATGATTCAAAATGTCAATTGGATCATGCCTCATGTTGAATAACCACTTTTTAAACCCTCACAGTGACCAAAATGGCCATTTTTACAGAGTTTTGCTTACTCAAAAGCTTCAATTTTGACCCGTTTCAGGCACAGAAATGACTTTAAACACACTTATTTTAGTTGAAAAAGTCATACTTCACATCCAACAGTCATTTAGAGTCAAAAGATTAAATGTTAAAATTTCATCATTATAGACCATTTTGGGAACGTTCGACATGTCCGGAGTCATCGTTTTTCATCCGAAAATCGATTTTTTGGACTGTACCAAAAATGATTCAAAATGTCAATTGGATCATGCCTCATGTTGAATAACCACTTTTGAAACCCTCACAGTGACCAAAATTGCCATTTTTACAGAGTTTTGCTTACTCAAAAGCTTCAATTTTGACCCGTTTCAGGCACAGAAATGACTTTAAACACACTTATTTTAGTTGAAAAAGTCATACTTCACATCCAACAGTCATTTAGAGTCAAAAGATTAAATGTTAAAATTTCATCATTATAGACCATTTTGGGAACGTTCGACATGTCCGGAGTCATCATTTTTCATCCGAAAATCGATTTTTTGGACTGTACCAAAAATGATTCAAAATGTCAATTGGATCGTGCCTCATGTTGAATAACCACTTTTTAAACCCTCACAGTGACCAAAATGGCCATTTTTACAAAGTTTTGCTTACTCAAAAGCTTCAATTTTGACCCGTTTCAGGCACAGAAATGACTTTAAACACACTTATTTTAGTTGAAAAAGTCATACTTCACATCCAACAGTCATTTAGAGTCAAAAGATTAAATGTTAAAATTTCATCATTATAGACCATTTTGGGAACGTTCGACATGTCCGGAGTCATCGTTTTTCATCCGAAAATCGATTTTTTGGACTGTACCAAAAATGATTCAAAATGTCAATTGGATCATGCCTCATTTTGAATAACCACTTTTTAAACCCTCACAGTGACCAAAATTGCCATTTTTACAGAGTTTTGCTTACTCAAAAGCTTCCATTTTGACCCGTTTCAGGCACAGAAATGACTTTAAACACACTTATTTTAGTTGAAAAAGTCATAATTCACATCCAACAGTCATTTAGAGTCAAAAGATTAAATGTTAAAATTTCATCATTATAGACCATTTTGGGAACGTTCGACATGTCCGGAGTCATCGTTTTTCATCCGAAAATTGATTTTTTGGACTGTACCAAAAATGATTCAAAATGTCAATTGGATCGTGCCTCATGTTGAATAACCACTTTTTAAACCCTCACAGTGACCAAAATGGCCATTTTTACAGAGTTTTGCTTACTCAAAAGCTTCAATTTTGACCCGTTTCAGGCACAGAAATGACTTTAAACACACTTATTTTAGTTGAAAAAGTCATACTTCACATCCAACAGTCATTTAGAGTCAAAAGATTAAATGTTAAAATTTCATCATTATAGACCATTTTGGGAACGTTCGACATGTCCGGAGTCATCGTTTTTCATCCGAAAATCGATTTTTTGGACTGTACCAAAAATGATTCAAAATGTCAATTGGATCATGCCTCATGTTGAATAACCACTTTTTAAACCCTCACAGTGACCAAAATGGCCATTTTTACAGAGTTTTGCTTACTCAAAAGCTTCAATTTTGACCCGTTTCAGGCACAGAAATGACTTTAAACACACTTATTTTAGTTGAAAAAGTCATAATTCACATCCAACAGTCATTTAGAGTCAAAAGATTAAATGTTAAAATTTCATCATTATAGACCATTTTGGGAACGTTCGACATGTCCGGAGTCATCGTTTTTCATCCGAAAATCGATTTTTTGGACTGTACCAAAAATGATTCAAAATGTCAATTGGATCATGCCTCATGTTGAATAACCACTTTTTAAACCCTCACAGTGACCAAAATTGCCATTTTTACAGAGTTTTGCTTACTCAAAAGCTTCAATTTTGACCCGTTTCAGGCACAGAAATCACTTTAAACACACTTGTTTTAGTTGAAAAAGTCATAATTCACATCCAACAGTCATTTAGAGTCAAAAGATTAAATGTTAAAATTTCATCATTATAGACCATTTTGGGAACGTTCGACATGTCCGAAGTCATCGTTTTTCATCCGAAAATCGATTTTTTGGACTGTACCAAAAATGATTCAAAATGTCAATTGGATCATGCCTCATGTTGAATAACCACTTTTTAAACCCTCACAGTGACCAAAATGGCCATTTTTACAGAGTTTTGCTTACTCAAAAGCTTCAATTTTGACCCGTTTCAGGCACAGAAATGACTTTAAACACACTTATTTTAGTTGAAAAAGTCATACTTCACATCCAACAGTCATTTAGAGTCAAAAGATTAAATGTTAAAATTTCATCATTATAGACCATTTTGGGAACGTTCGACATGTCCGGAGTCATCGTTTTTCATCCGAAAATCGATTTTTTGGACTGTACCAAAAATGATTCAAAATGTCAATTGGATCATGCCTCATGTTGAATAACCACTTTTGAAACCCTCACAGTGACCAAAATTGCCATTTTTACAGAGTTTTGCTTACTCAAAAGCTTCAATTTTGACCCGTTTCAGGCACAGAAATGACTTTAAACACACTTATTTTAGTTGAAAAAGTCATACTTCACATCCAACAGTCATTTAGAGTCAAAAGATTAAATGTTAAAATTTCATCATTATAGACCATTTTGGGAACGTTCGACATGTCCGGAGTCATCATTTTTCATCCGAAAATCGATTTTTTGGACTGTACCAAAAATGATTCAAAATGTCAATTGGATCGTGCCTCATGTTGAATAACCACTTTTTAAACCCTCACAGTGACCAAAATGGCCATTTTTACAAAGTTTTGCTTACTCAAAAGCTTCAATTTTGACCCGTTTCAGTCACAGAAATGACTTTAAACACACTTATTTTAGTTGAAAAAGTCATAATTCACATCCAACAGTCATTTAGAGTCAAAAGATTAAATGTTAAAATTTCATCATTATAGACCATTTTGGGAACGTTCGACATTTCCGGAGTCATCGTTTTTCATCCGAAAATCGATTTTTTGGACTGTACCAAAAATGATTCAAAATGTCAATTGGATCATGCCTCATGTTGAAAAACCACTTTTTAAACCCTCACAGTGACCAAAATTGCCATTTTTACAGAGTTTTGCTTACTCAAAAGCTTCAATTTTGACCCGTTTCAGGCACAGAAATGACTTTAACCACACTTGTTTTAGTTGAAAAAGTCATAATTCACATCTAACAGTCATTTAGAGTCAAAAGATTAAATGTTAAAATTTCATCATTATAGACCATTTTGGGAACGTTCGACATGTCCGGAGTCATCGTTTTTCATCCGAAAATTGATTTTTTGGACTGTACCAAAAATGATTCAAAATGTCAATTGGATCGTGCCTCATGTTGAATAACCACTTTTTAAACCCTCACAGTGACCAAAATGGCCATTTTTACAGAGTTTTGCTTACTCAAAAGCTTCAATTTTGACCCGTTTCAGGCACAGAAATGACTTTAAACACACTTATTTTAGTTGAAAAAGTCATACTTCACATCCAACAGTCATTTAGAGTCAAAAGATTAAATGTTAAAATGTCATCATTATAGACCATTTTGGGAACGTTCGACATGTCCGGAGTCATCGTTTTTCATCCGAAAATCGATTTTTTGGACTGTACCAAAAATGATTCAAAATGTCAATTGGATCATGCCTCATGTTGAATAACCACTTTTTAAACCCTCACAGTGACCAAAATTGCCATTTTTACAGAGTTTTGCTTACTCAAAAGCTTCCATTTTGACCCGTTTCAGGCACAGAAATGACTTTAAACACACTTATTTTAGTTGAAAAAGTCATAATTCACATCCAACAGTCATTTAGAGTCAAAAGATTAAATGTTAAAATTTCATCATTATAGACCATTTTGGGAACGTTCGACATGTCCGGAGTCATCGTTTTTCATCCGAAAATTGATTTTTTGGACTGTACCAAAAATGATTCAAAATGTCAATTGGATCGTGCCTCATGTTGAATAACCACTTTTTAAACCCTCACAGTGACCAAAATGGCCATTTTTACAGAGTTTTGCTTACTCAAAAGCTTCAATTTTGACCCGTTTCAGGCACAGAAATGAATTTAAACACACTTATTTTAGTTGAAAAAGTCATACTTCACATCCAACAATCATTTAGAGTCAAAAGATTAAATGTTAAAATTTCATCATTATAGACCATTTTGGGAACGTTCGACATGTCCGGAGTCATCGTTTTTCATCCGAAAATCGATTTTTTGGACTGTACCAAAAATGATTCAAAATGTCAATTGGATCATGCCTCATGTTGAATAACCACTTTTTAAACCCTCACAGTGACCAAAATGGCCATTTTTACAGAGTTTTGCTTACTCAAAAGCTTCAATTTTGACCCGTTTCAGGCACAGAAATGACTTTAAACACACTTATTTTAGTTGAAAAAGTCATACTTCACATCCAACAATCATTTAGAGTCAAAAGATTAAATGTTAAAATTTCATCATTATAGACCATTTTGGGAACGTTCGACATGTCCGGAGTCATCGTTTTTCATCCGAAAATCGATTTTTTGGACTGTACCAAAAATGATTCAAAATGTCAATTGGATCATGCCTCATGTTGAATAACCACTTTTTAAACCCTCACAGTGACCAAAATTGCCATTTTTACAGAGTTTTGCTTACTCAAAAGCTTCAATTTTGACCCGTTTCAGGCACAGAAATCACTTTAAACACACTTGTTTTAGTTGAAAAAGTCATAATTCACATCCAACAGTCATTTAGAGTCAAAAGATTAAATGTTAAAATTTCATCATTATAGACCATTTTGGGAACGTTCGACATGTCCGAAGTCATCGTTTTTCATCCGAAAATCGATTTTTTGGACTGTACCAAAAATGATTCAAAATGTCAATTGGATCATGCCTCATGTTGAATAACCACTTTTTAAACCCTCACAGTGACCAAAATGGCCATTTTTACAGAGTTTTGCTTACTCAAAAGCTTCAATTTTGACCCGTTTCAGGCACAGAAATGACTTTAAACACACTTATTTTAGTTGAAAAAGTCATACTTCACATCCAACAGTCATTTAGAGTCAAAAGATTAAATGTTAAAATTTCATCATTATAGACCATTTTGGGAACGTTCGACATGTCCGGAGTCATCGTTTTTCATCCGAAAATCGATTTTTTGGACTGTACCAAAAATGATTCAAAATGTCAATTGGATCATGCCTCATGTTGAATAACCACTTTTTAAACCCTCACAGTGACCAAAATTGCCATTTTTACAGAGTTTTGCTTACTCAAAAGCTTCCATTTTGACCCGTTTCAGGCACAGAAATGACTTTAAACACACTTATTTTAGTTGAAAAAGTCATAATTCACATCCAACAGTCATTTAGAGTCAAAAGATTAAATGTTAAAATTTCATCATTATAGACCATTTTGGGAACGTTCGACATGTCCGGAGTCATCGTTTTTCATCTGAAAATCGATTTTTTGGACTGTACCAAAAATGATTCAGAATGTCAATTGGATCGTGCCTCATGTTGAATAACCACTTTTGAAACCCTCACAGTGACCAAAATTGCCATTTTTACAGAGTTTTGCTTACTCAAAAGCTTCAATTTTGACCCGTTTCAGGCACAGAAATGACTTTAAACACACTTATTTTAGTTGAAAAAGTCATACTTCACATCCAACAGTCATTTAGAGTCAAAAGATTAAATGTTAAAATTTCATCATTATAGCCATTTTGGGAACGTTCGACATGTCCGGAGTCATCATTTTTCATCCGAAAATCGATTTTTTGGACTGTACCAAAAATGATTCAAAATGTCAATTGGATCGTGCCTCATGTTGAATAACCACTTTTTAAACCCTCACAGTGACCAAAATGGCCATTTTTACAAAGTTTTGCTTACTCAAAAGCTTCAATTTTGACCCGTTTCAGTCACAGAAATGACTTTAAACACACTTATTTTAGTTGAAAAAGTCATAATTCACATCCAACAGTCATTTAGAGTCAAAAGATTAAATGTTAAAATTTCATCATTATAGACCATTTTGGGAACGTTCGACATTTCCGGAGTCATCGTTTTTCATCCGAAAATCGATTTTTTGGACTGTACCAAAAATGATTCAAAATGTCAATTGGATCATGCCTCATGTTGAATAACCACTTTTTAAACCCTCACAGTGACCAAAATGGCCATTTTTACAGAGTTTTGCTTACTCAAAAGCTTCAATTTTGACCCGTTTCAGGCACAGAAATGACTTTAAACACACTTATTTTAGTTGAAAAAGTCATAATTCACATCCAACAGTCATTTAGAGTCAAAAGATTAAATGTTAAAATTTCATCATTATAGACCATTTTGGGAACGTTCGACATGTCCGGAGTCATCGTTTTTCATCCGAAAATCGATTTTTTGGACTGTACCAAAAATGATTCAAAATGTCAATTGGATCATGCCTCATGTTGAATAACCACTTTTTAAACCCTCACAGTGACCAAAATTGCTATTTTTACAGAGTTTTGATTACTCAAAAGCTTCAATTTTGACCCGTTTCAGTCACAAAAATTACTTTAAACACACTTATTTTAGTTGAAAAAGTCATAATTCACATCCAACAGTCATTTAGAGTCAAAAGATTCAATGTTAAAATTTCATCATTATAGACCATTTTGGGAACGTTCGACATGTCCGGAGTCATCGTTTTTCATCCGAAAATTGATTTTTTGGAATGTACCAAAAAATGATTCAAAATGTCAATTGGATCGTGCCTCATGTTGAATAACCACTTTTTAAACCCTCACAGTGACCAAAATTGCCATTTTTACAGAGTTTTGCTTACTCAAAAGCTTCAATTTTGACCCGTTTCAGTCACAGAAATGACTTTAAACACACTTATTTTAGTTGAAAAAGTCATACTTCACATCCAACAGTCATTTAGAGTCAAAAGATTAAATGTTAAAATTTCATCATTATAGACCATTTTGGGAACGTTCGACATGTCAGGAGTCATCATTTTTCATCCGAAAATCGATTTTTTGGACGGTACCAAAAATGATTCAAAATGTCAATTGGATCGTGCCTCATGTTGAATAACCACTTTTTAAACCCTCACAGTGACCAAAATGGCCATTTTTACAAAGTTTTGCTTACTCAAAAGCTTCAATTTTGACCCGTTTCAGTCACAGAAATGACTTTAAACACACTTATTTTAGTTGAAAAAGTCATAATTCACATCCAACAGTCATTTAGAGTCAAAAGATTAAATGTTAAAATTTCATCATTATAGACCATTTTGGGAACGTTCGACATGTCCGGAGTCATCGTTTTTCATCCGAAAATCGATTTTTTGGACTGTACCAAAAATGATTCAAAATGTCAATTGGATCATGCCTCATGTTGAATAACCACATTTAAACCCTCACAGTGACCAAAATTGCCATTTTTACAGAGTTTTGCTTACTCAAAAGATTCAATTTTGACCCGTTTCAGGCACAGAAATGACTTTAAACACACTTATTTTAGTTGAAAAAGTCATAATTCACATCCAACAGTCATTTAGAGTCAAAAGATTAAATGTTAAAATTTCATCATTATAGACCATTTTGGGAACGTTCGACATTTCCGGAGTCATCGTTTTTCATCCGAAAATCGATTTTTTGGACTGTACCAAAAATGATTCAAAATGTCAATTGGATCATGCCTCATGTTGAATAACCACTTTTTAAACCCTCACAGTGACCAAAATTGCCATTTTTACAGAGTTTTGCTTACTCAAAAGCTTCAATTTTGACCCGTTTCAGGCACAGAAATGACTTTAACCACACTTGTTTTAGTTGAAAAAGTCATAATTCACATCTAACAGTCATTTAGAGTCAAAAGATTAAATGTTAAAATTTCATCATTATAGACCATTTTGGGAACGTTCGACATGTCCGGAGTCATCGTTTTTCATCCGAAAATTGATTTTTTGGACTGTACCAAAAATGATTCAAAATGTCAATTGGATCGTGCCTCATGTTGAATAACCACTTTTTAAACCCTCACAGTGACCAAAATGGCCATTTTTACAGAGTTTTGCTTACTCAAAAGCTTCAATTTTGACCCGTTTCAGGCACAGAAATGACTTTAAACACACTTATTTTAGTTGAAAAAGTCATACTTCACATCCAACAGTCATTTAGAGTCAAAAGATTAAATGTTAAAATTTCATCATTATAGACCATTTTGGGAACGTTCGACATGTCCGGAGTCATCGTTTTTCATCCGAAAATCGATTTTTTGGACTGTACCAAAAATGATTCAAAATGTCAATTGGATCATGCCTCATGTTGAATAACCACTTTTTAAACCCTCACAGTGACCAAAATTGCCATTTTTACAGAGTTTTGCTTACTTAAAAGCTTCCATTTTGACCCGTTTCAGGCACAGAAATGACTTTAAACACACTTATTTTAGTTGAAAAAGTCATAATTCACATCCAACAGTCATTTAGAGTCAAAAGATTAAATGTTAAAATTTCATCATTATAGACCATTTTGGGAACGTTCGACATGTCCGGAGTCATCGTTTTTCATCCGAAAATTGATTTTTTGGACTGTACCAAAAATGATTCAAAATGTCAATTGGATCGTGCCTCATGTTGAATAACCACTTTTTAAACCCTCACAGTGACCAAAATGGCCATTTTTACAGAGTTTTGCTTACTCAAAAGCTTCAATTTTGACCCGTTTCAGGCACAGAAATGACTTTAAACACACTTATTTTAGTTGAAAAAGTCATACTTCACATCCAACAGTCATTTAGAGTCAAAAGATTAAATGTTAAAATTTCATCATTATAGACCATTTTGGGAACGTTCGACATGTCCGGAGTCATCGTTTTTCATCCGAAAATCGATTTTTTGGACTGTACCAAAAATGATTCAAAATGTCAATTGGATCATGCCTCATGTTGAATAACCACTTTTTAAACCCTCACAGTGACCAAAATGGCCATTTTTACAGAGTTTTGCTTACTCAAAAGCTTCAATTTTGACCCGTTTCAGGCACAGAAATGACTTTAAACACACTTATTTTAGTTGAAAAAGTCATAATTCACATCCAACAGTCATTTAGAGTCAAAAGATTAAATGTTAAAATTTCATCATTATAGACCATTTTGGGAACGTTCGACATGTCCGGAGTCATCGTTTTTCATCCGAAAATCGATTTTTTGGACTGTACCAAAAATGATTCAAAATGTCAATTGGATCATGCCTCATGTTGAATAACCACTTTTTAAACCCTCACAGTGACCAAAATTGCCATTTTTACAGAGTTTTGCTTACTCAAAAGCTTCAATTTTGACCCGTTTCAGGCACAGAAATCACTCTAAACACACTTGTTTTAGTTGAAAAAGTCATAATTCACATCCAACAGTCATTTAGAGTCAAAAGATTAAATGTTAAAATTTCATCATTATAGACCATTTTGGGAACGTTCGACATGTCCGAAGTCATCGTTTTTCATCCGAAAATCGATTTTTTGGACTGTACCAAAAATGATTCAAAATGTCAATTGGATCATGCCTCATGTTGAATAACCACTTTTTAAACCCTCACAGTGACCAAAATGGCCATTTTTACAGAGTTTTGCTTACTCAAAAGCTTCAATTTTGACCCGTTTCAGGCACAGAAATGACTTTAAACACACTTATTTTAGTTGAAAAAGTCATACTTCACATCCAACAGTCATTTAGAGTCAAAAGATTAAATGTTAAAATTTCATCATTATAGACCATTTTGGGAACGTTCGACATGTCCGGAGTCATCGTTTTTCATCCGAAAATCGATTTTTTGGACTGTACCAAAAATGATTCAAAATGTCAATTGGATCATGCCTCATGTTGAATAACCACTTTTGAAACCCTCACAGTGACCAAAATTGCCATTTTTACAGAGTTTTGCTTACTCAAAAGCTTCAATTTTGACCCGTTTCAGGCACAGAAATGACTTTAAACACACTTATTTTAGTTGAAAAAGTCATACTTCACATCCAACAGTCATTTAGAGTCAAAAGATTAAATGTTAAAATTTCATCATTATAGACCATTTTGGGAACGTTCGACATGTCCGGAGTCATCATTTTTCATCCGAAAATCGATTTTTTGGACTGTACCAAAAATGATTCAAAATGTCAATTGGATCGTGCCTCATGTTGAATAACCACTTTTTAAACCCTCACAGTGACCAAAATGGCCATTTTTACAAAGTTTTGCTTACTCAAAAGCTTCAATTTTGACCCGTTTCAGGCACAGAAATGACTTTAAACACACTTATTTTAGTTGAAAAAGTCATACTTCACATCCAACAGTCATTTAGAGTCAAAAGATTAAATGTTAAAATTTCATCATTATAGACCATTTTGGGAACGTTCGACATGTCCGGAGTCATCGTTTTTCATCCGAAAATCGATTTTTTGGACTGTACCAAAAATGATTCAAAATGTCAATTGGATCATGCCTCATTTTGAATAACCACTTTTTAAACCCTCACAGTGACCAAAATTGCCATTTTTACAGAGTTTTGCTTACTCAAAAGCTTCCATTTTGACCCGTTTCAGGCACAGAAATGACTTTAAACACACTTATTTTAGTTGAAAAAGTCATAATTCACATCCAACAGTCATTTAGAGTCAAAAGATTAAATGTTAAAATTTCATCATTATAGACCATTTTGGGAACGTTCGACATGTCCGGAGTCATCGTTTTTCATCCGAAAATTGATTTTTTGGACTGTACCAAAAATGATTCAAAATGTCAATTGGATCGTGCCTCATGTTGAATAACCACTTTTTAAACCCTCACAGTGACCAAAATGGCCATTTTTACAGAGTTTTGCTTACTCAAAAGCTTCAATTTTGACCCGTTTCAGGCACAGAAATGACTTTAAACACACTTATTTTAGTTGAAAAAGTCATACTTCACATCCAACAGTCATTTAGAGTCAAAAGATTAAATGTTAAAATTTCATCATTATAGACCATTTTGGGAACGTTCGACATGTCCGGAGTCATCGTTTTTCATCCGAAAATCGATTTTTTGGACTGTACCAAAAATGATTCAAAATGTCAATTGGATCATGCCTCATGTTGAATAACCACTTTTTAAACCCTCACAGTGACCAAAATGGCCATTTTTACAGAGTTTTGCTTACTCAAAAGCTTCAATTTTGACCCGTTTCAGGCACAGAAATGACTTTAAACACACTTATTTTAGTTGAAAAAGTCATAATTCACATCCAACAGTCATTTAGAGTCAAAAGATTAAATGTTAAAATTTCATCATTATAGACCATTTTGGGAACGTTCGACATGTCCGGAGTCATCGTTTTTCATCCGAAAATCGATTTTTTGGACTGTACCAAAAATGATTCAAAATGTCAATTGGATCATGCCTCATGTTGAATAACCACTTTTTAAACCCTCACAGTGACCAAAATTGCCATTTTTACAGAGTTTTGCTTACTCAAAAGCTTCAATTTTGACCCGTTTCAGGCACAGAAATCACTTTAAACACACTTGTTTTAGTTGAAAAAGTCATAATTCACATCCAACAGTCATTTAGAGTCAAAAGATTAAATGTTAAAATTTCATCATTATAGACCATTTTGGGAACGTTCGACATGTCCGAAGTCATCGTTTTTCATCCGAAAATCGATTTTTTGGACTGTACCAAAAATGATTCAAAATGTCAATTGGATCATGCCTCATGTTGAATAACCACTTTTTAAACCCTCACAGTGACCAAAATGGCCATTTTTACAGAGTTTTGCTTACTCAAAAGCTTCAATTTTGACCCGTTTCAGGCACAGAAATGACTTTAAACACACTTATTTTAGTTGAAAAAGTCATACTTCACATCCAACAGTCATTTAGAGTCAAAAGATTAAATGTTAAAATTTCATCATTATAGACCATTTTGGGAACGTTCGACATGTCCGGAGTCATCGTTTTTCATCCGAAAATCGATTTTTTGGACTGTACCAAAAATGATTCAAAATGTCAATTGGATCATGCCTCATGTTGAATAACCACTTTTGAAACCCTCACAGTGACCAAAATTGCCATTTTTACAGAGTTTTGCTTACTCAAAAGCTTCAATTTTGACCCGTTTCAGGCACAGAAATGACTTTAAACACACTTATTTTAGTTGAAAAAGTCATACTTCACATCCAACAGTCATTTAGAGTCAAAAGATTAAATGTTAAAATTTCATCATTATAGACCATTTTGGGAACGTTCGACATGTCCGGAGTCATCATTTTTCATCCGAAAATCGATTTTTTGGACTGTACCAAAAATGATTCAAAATGTCAATTGGATCGTGCCTCATGTTGAATAACCACTTTTTAAACCCTCACAGTGACCAAAATGGCCATTTTTACAAAGTTTTGCTTACTCAAAAGCTTCAATTTTGACCCGTTTCAGTCACAGAAATGACTTTAAACACACTTATTTTAGTTGAAAAAGTCATAATTCACATCCAACAGTCATTTAGAGTCAAAAGATTAAATGTTAAAATTTCATCATTATAGACCATTTTGGGAATGTTCGACATTTCCGGAGTCATCGTTTTTCATCCGAAAATCGATTTTTTGGACTGTACCAAAAATGATTCAAAATGTCAATTGGATCGTGCCTCATGTTGAATAACCACTTTTTAAACCCTCACAGTGACCAAAATGGCCATTTTTACAGAGTTTTGCTTACTCAAAAGCTTCAATTTTGACCCGTTTCAGGCACAGAAATGACTTTAAACACACTTATTTTAGTTGAAAAAGTCATACTTCACATCCAACAATCATTTAGAGTCAAAAGATTAAATGTTAAAATTTCATCATTATAGACCATTTTGGGAACGTTCGACATGTCCGGAGTCATCGTTTTTCATCCGAAAATCGATTTTTTGGACTGTACCAAAAATGATTCAAAATGTCAATTGGATCATGCCTCATGTTGAATAACCACTTTTTAAACCCTCACAGTGACCAAAATGGCCATTTTTACAGAGTTTTGCTTACTCAAAAGCTTCAATTTTGACCCGTTTCAGGCACAGAAATGACTTTAAACACACTTATTTTAGTTGAAAAAGTCATACTTCACATCCAACAATCATTTAGAGTCAAAAGATTAAATGTTAAAATTTCATCATTATAGACCATTTTGGGAACGTTCGACATGTCCGGAGTCATCGTTTTTCATCCGAAAATCGATTTTTTGGACTGTACCAAAAATGATTCAAAATGTCAATTGGATCATGCCTCATGTTGAATAACCACTTTTTAAACCCTCACAGTGACCAAAATTGCCATTTTTACAGAGTTTTGCTTACTCAAAAGCTTCAATTTTGACCCGTTTCAGGCACAGAAATCACTTTAAACACACTTGTTTTAGTTGAAAAAGTCATAATTCACATCCAACAGTCATTTAGAGTCAAAAGATTAAATGTTAAAATTTCATCATTATAGACCATTTTGGGAACGTTCGACATGTCCGAAGTCATCGTTTTTCATCCGAAAATCGATTTTTTGGACTGTACCAAAAATGTTTCAAAATGTCAATTGGATCATGCCTCATGTTGAATAACCACTTTTTAAACCCTCACAGTGACCAAAATGGCCATTTTTACAGAGTTTTCCTTACTCAAAAGCTTCAATTTTGACCCGTTTCAGGCACAGAAATGACTTTAAACACACTTATTTTAGTTGAAAAAGTCATACTTCACATCCAACAGTCATTTAGAGTCAAAAGATTAAATGTTAAAATTTCATCATTATAGACCATTTTGGGAACGTTCGACATGTCCGGAGTCATCGTTTTTCATCCGAAAATCGATTTTTTGGACTGTACCAAAAATGATTCAAAATGTCAATTGGATCATGCCTCATGTTGAATAACCACTTTTTAAACCCTCACAGTGACCAAAATTGCCATTTTTACAGAGTTTTGCTTACTCAAAAGCTTCCATTTTGACCCGTTTCAGGCACAGAAATGACTTTAAACACACTTATTTTAGTTGAAAAAGTCATAATTCACATCCAACAGTCATTTAGAGTCAAAAGATTAAATGTTAAAATTTCATCATTATAGACCATTTTGGGAACGTTCGACATGTCCGGAGTCATCGTTTTTCATCTGAAAATCGATTTTTTGGACTGTACCAAAAATGATTCAGAATGTCAATTGGATCGTGCCTCATGTTGAATAACCACTTTTGAAACCCTCACAGTGACCAAAATTGCCATTTTTACAGAATTTTGCTTACTCAAAAGCTTCAATTTTGACCCGTTTCAGGCACAGAAATGACTTTAAACACACTTATTTTAGTTGAAAAAGTCATACTTCACATCCAACAGTCATTTAGAGTCAAAAGATTAAATGTTAAAATTTCATCATTATAGCCATTTTGGGAACGTTCGACATGTCCGGAGTCATCATTTTTCATCCGAAAATCGATTTTTTGGACTGTACCAAAAATGATTCAAAATGTCAATTGGATCGTGCCTCATGTTGAATAACCACTTTTTAAACCCTCACAGTGACCAAAATGGCCATTTTTACAAAGTTTTGCTTACTCAAAAGCTTCAATTTTGACCCGTTTCAGTCACAGAAATGACTTTAAACACACTTATTTTAGTTGAAAAAGTCATAATTCACATCCAACAGTCATTTAGAGTCAAAAGATTAAATGTTAAAATTTCATCATTATAGACCATTTTGGGAACGTTCGACATTTCCGGAGTCATCGTTTTTCATCCGAAAATCGATTTTTTGGACTGTACCAAAAATGATTCAAAATGTCAATTGGATCATGCCTCATGTTGAATAACCACTTTTTAAACCCTCACAGTGACCAAAATGGCCATTTTTACAGAGTTTTGCTTACTCAAAAGCTTCAATTTTGACCCGTTTCAGGCACAGAAATGACTTTAAACACACTTATTTTAGTTGAAAAAGTCATAATTCACATCCAACAGTCATTTAGAGTCAAAAGATTAAATGTTAAAATTTCATCATTATAGACCATTTTGGGAACGTTCGACATGTCCGGAGTCATCGTTTTTCATCCGAAAATCGATTTTTTGGACTGTACCAAAAATGATTCAAAATGTCAATTGGATCATGCCTCATGTTGAATAACCACTTTTTAAACCCTCACAGTGACCAAAATTGCTATTTTTACAGAGTTTTGATTACTCAAAAGCTTCAATTTTGACCCGTTTCAGTCACAAAAATTACTTTAAACACACTTATTTTAGTTGAAAAAGTCATAATTCACATCCAACAGTCATTTAGAGTCAAAAGATTAAATGTTAAAATTTCATCATTATAGACAATTTTGGGAACGTTCGACATGTCCGGAGTCATCGTTTTTCATCCGAAAATTGATTTTTTGGAATGTACCAAAAAATGATTCAAAATGTCAATTGGATCGTGCCTCATGTTGAATAACCACTTTTTAAACCCTCACAGTGACCAAAATTGCCATTTTTACAGAGTTTTGCTTACTCAAAAGCTTCAATTTTGACCCGTTTCAGTCACAGAAATGACTTTAAACACACTTATTTTAGTTGAAAAAGTCATACTTCACATCCAACAGTCATTTAGAGTCAAAAGATTAAATGTTAAAATTTCATCATTATAGACCATTTTGGGAACGTTCGACATGTCAGGAGTCATCATTTTTCATCCGAAAATCGATTTTTTGGACGGTACCAAAAATGATTCAAAATGTCAATTGGATCGTGCCTCATGTTGAATAACCACTTTTTAAACCCTCACAGTGACCAAAATGGCCATTTTTACAAAGTTTTGCTTACTCAAAAGCTTCAATTTTGACCCGTTTCAGTCACAGAAATGACTTTAAACACACTTATTTTAGTTGAAAAAGTCATAATTCACATCCAACAGTCATTTAGAGTCAAAAGATTAAATGTTAAAATTTCATCATTATAGACCATTTTGGGAACGTTCGACATGTCCGGAGTCATCGTTTTTCATCCGAAAATCGATTTTTTGGACTGTACCAAAAATGATTCAAAATGTCAATTGGATCATGCCTCATGTTGAATAACCACATTTAAACCCTCACAGTGACCAAAATTGCCATTTTTACAGAGTTTTGCTTACTCAAAAGATTCAATTTTGACCCGTTTCAGGCACAGAAATGACTTTAAACACACTTATTTTAGTTGAAAAAGTCATAATTCACATCCAACAGTCATTTAGAGTCAAAAGATTAAATGTTAAAATTTCATCATTATAGACCATTTTGGGAACGTTCGACATGTCCGGAGTCATCGTTTTTCATCCGAAAATCGATTTTTTGGACTGTACCAAAAATGATTCAAAATGTCAATTGGATCATGCCTCATGTTGAATAACCACTTTTTAAACCCTCACAGTGACCAAAATTGCCATTTTTACAGAGTTTTGATTACTCAAAAGCTTCAATTTTGACCTGTTTCAGTCACAAAAATTACTTTAAACACACTTATTTTAGTTGAAAAAGTCATAATTAACATCCAACAGTCATTTAGAGTCAAAAGATTAAATGTTAAAATTTCATCATTATAGACCATTTTGGGAACGTTCGACATGTCCGGAGTCATGGTTTTTCATCCGAAAATCGATTTTTTGGACTGTACCAAAAATGATTCAAAATGTCAATTGGATCATGCCTCATGTTGAATAACCACTTTTTAAACCCTCACAGTGACCAAAATGGCCATTTTTACAGAGGTTTGCTTACTCAAAAGCTTCAATTTTGACCCGTTTCAGTCACAGAAATGACTTTAAACACACTTATTTTAGTTGAAAAAGTCATAATTCACATCCAACAGTCATTTAGAGTCAAAAGATTAAATGTTAAAATTTCATCATTATAGACCATTTTGGGAACGTTCGACATTTCCGGAGTCATCGTTTTTCATCCGAAAATCGATTTTTTGGACTGTACCAAAAATGATTCAAAATGTCAATTGGATCATGCCTCATGTTGAAAAACCACTTTTTAAACCCTCACAGTGACCAAAATTGCCATTTTTACAGAGTTTTGCTTACTCAAAAGCTTCAATTTTGACCCGTTTCAGGCACAGAAATGACTTTAACCACACTTGTTTTAGTTGAAAAAGTCATAA
Organism: Lissotriton vulgaris; assembly: GCF_964263255.1. Lineage (NCBI taxonomy): Eukaryota > Metazoa > Chordata > Amphibia > Caudata > Salamandridae > Lissotriton > Lissotriton vulgaris. Next base: position 315,565 of record NW_028255683.1, read on the forward strand.
TTCACATCTAACAGTCATTTAGAGTCAAAAGATTAAATGTTAAAATTTCATCATTATAGACCATTTTGGGAACGTTCGACATGTCCGGAGTCATCGTTTTTCATCCGAAAATTGATTTTTTGGACTGTACCAAAAATGATTCAAAATGTCAATTGGATCGTGCCTCATGTTGAATAACCACTTTTTAAACCCTCAAAGTGACCAAAATGGCCATTTTTACAGAGTTTTGCTTACTCAAAAGCTTCAATTTTGACCCGTTTCAGGCACAGAAATGACTTTAAACACACTTATTTTAGTTGAAAAAGTCATACTTCACATCCAACAGTCATTTAGAGTCAAAAGATTAAATGTTAAAATTTCATCATTATAGACCATTTTGGGAACGTTCGACATGTCCGGAGTCATCGTTTTTCATCCGAAAATCGATTTTTTGGACTGTACCAAAAATGATTCAAAATGTCAATTGGATCATGCCTCATGTTGAATAACCACTTTTTAAACCCTCACAGTGACCAAAATTGCCATTTTTACAGAGTTTTGCTTACTCAAAAGCTTCCATTTTGACCCGTTTCAGGCACAGAAATGACTTTAAACACACTTATTTTAGTTGAAAAAGTCATAATTCACATCCAACAGTCATTTAGAGTCAAAAGATTAAATGTTAAAATTTCATCATTATAGACCATTTTGGGAACGTTCGACATGTCCGGAGTCATCGTTTTTCATCCGAAAATTGATTTTTTGGACTGTACCAAAAATGATTCAAAATGTCAATTGGATCGTGCCTCATGTTGAATAACCACTTTTTAAACCCTCACAGTGACCAAAATGGCCATTTTTACAGAGTTTTGCTTACTCAAAAGCTTCAATTTTGACCCGTTTCAGGCACAGAAATGACTTTAAACACACTTATTTTAGTTGAAAAAGTCATACTTCACATCCAACAGTCATTTAGAGTCAAAAGATTAAATGTTAAAATTTCATCATTATAGACCATTTTGGGAACGTTCGACATGTCCGGAGTCATCGTTTTTCATCCGAAAATCGATTTTTTGGACTGTACCAAAAATGATTCAAAATGTCAATTGGATCATGCCTCATGTTGAATAACCACTTTTTAAACCCTCACAGTGACCAAAATGGCCATTTTTACAGAGTTTTGCTTACTCAAAAGCTTCAATTTTGACCCGTTTCAGGCACAGAAATGACTTTAAACACACTTATTTTAGTTGAAAAAGTCATAATTCACATCCAACAGTCATTTAGAGTCAAAAGATTAAATGTTAAAATTTCATCATTATAGACCATTTTGGGAACGTTCGACATGTCCGGAGTCATCGTTTTTCATCCGAAAATCGATTTTTTGGACTGTACCAAAAATGATTCAAAATGTCAATTGGATCATGCCTCATGTTGAATAACCACTTTTTAAACCCTCACAGTGACCAAAATTGCCATTTTTACAGAGTTTTGCTTACTCAAAAGCTTCAATTTTGACCCGTTTCAGGCACAGAAATCACTTTAAACACACTTGTTTTAGTTGAAAAAGTCATAATTCACATCCAACAGTCATTTAGAGTCAAAAGATTAAATGTTAAAATTTCATCATTATAGACCATTTTGGGAACGTTCGACATGTCCGAAGTCATCGTTTTTCATCCGAAAATCGATTTTTTGGACTGTACCAAAAATGATTCAAAATGTCAATTGGATCATGCCTCATGTTGAATAACCACTTTTTAAACCCTCACAGTGACCAAAATGGCCATTTTTACAGAGTTTTGCTTACTCAAAAGCTTCAATTTTGACCCGTTTCAGGCACAGAAATGACTTTAAACACACTTATTTTAGTTGAAAAAGTCATACTTCACATCCAACAGTCATTTAGAGTCAAAAGATTAAATGTTAAAATTTCATCATTATAGACCATTTTGGGAACGTTCGACATGTCCGGAGTCATCGTTTTTCATCCGAAAATCGATTTTTTGGACTGTACCAAAAATGATTCAAAATGTCAATTGGATCATGCCTCATGTTGAATAACCACTTTTGAAACCCTCACAGTGACCAAAATTGCCATTTTTACAGAGTTTTGCTTACTCAAAAGCTTCAATTTTGACCCGTTTCAGGCACAGAAATGACTTTAAACACACTTATTTTAGTTGAAAAAGTCATACTTCACATCCAACAGTCATTTAGAGTCAAAAGATTAAATGTTAAAATTTCATCATTATAGACCATTTTGGGAACGTTCGACATGTCCGGAGTCATCATTTTTCATCCGAAAATCGATTTTTTGGACTGTACCAAAAATGATTCAAAATGTCAATTGGATCGTGCCTCATGTTGAATAACCACTTTTTAAACCCTCACAGTGACCAAAATGGCCATTTTTACAAAGTTTTGCTTACTCAAAAGCTTCAATTTTGACCCGTTTCAGTCACAGAAATGACTTTAAACACACTTATTTTAGTTGAAAAAGTCATAATTCACATCCAACAGTCATTTAGAGTCAAAAGATTAAATGTTAAAATTTCATCATTATAGACCATTTTGGGAACGTTCGACATTTCCGGAGTCATCGTTTTTCATCCGAAAATCGATTTTTTGGACTGTACCAAAAATGATTCAAAATGTCAATTGGATCATGCCTCATGTTGAAAAACCACTTTTTAAACCCTCACAGTGACCAAAATTGCCATTTTTACAGAGTTTTGCTTACTCAAAAGCTTCAATTTTGACCCGTTTCAGGCACAGAAATGACTTTAACCACACTTGTTTTAGTTGAAAAAGTCATAATTCACATCTAACAGTCATTTAGAGTCAAAAGATTAAATGTTAAAATTTCATCATTATAGACCATTTTGGGAACGTTCGACATGTCCGGAGTCATCGTTTTTCATCCGAAAATTGATTTTTTGGACTGTACCAAAAATGATTCAAAATGTCAATTGGATCGTGCCTCATGTTGAATAACCACTTTTTAAACCCTCACAGTGACCAAAATGGCCATTTTTACAGAGTTTTGCTTACTCAAAAGCTTCAATTTTGACCCGTTTCAGGCACAGAAATGACTTTAAACACACTTATTTTAGTTGAAAAAGTCATACTTCACATCCAACAGTCATTTAGAGTCAAAAGATTAAATGTTAAAATTTCATCATTATAGACCATTTTGGGAACGTTCGACATGTCCGGAGTCATCGTTTTTCATCCGAAAATCGATTTTTTGGACTGTACCAAAAATGATTCAAAATGTCAATTGGATCATGCCTCATGTTGAATAACCACTTTTTAAACCCTCACAGTGACCAAAATTGCCATTTTTACAGAGTTTTGCTTACTCAAAAGCTTCCATTTTGACCCGTTTCAGGCACAGAAATGACTTTAAACACACTTATTTTAGTTGAAAAAGTCATAATTCACATCCAACAGTCATTTAGAGTCAAAAGATTAAATGTTAAAATTTCATCATTATAGACCATTTTGGGAACGTTCGACATGTCCGGAGTCATCGTTTTTCATCCGAAAATTGATTTTTTGGACTGTACCAAAAATGATTCAAAATGTCAATTGGATCGTGCCTCATGTTGAATAACCACTTTTTAAACCCTCACAGTGACCAAAATGGCCATTTTTACAGAGTTTTGCTTACTCAAAAGCTTCAATTTTGACCCGTTTCAGGCACAGAAATGACTTTAAACACACTTATTTTAGTTGAAAAAGTCATACTTCACATCCAACAATCATTTAGAGTCAAAAGATTAAATGTTAAAATTTCATCATTATAGACCATTTTGGGAACGTTCGACATGTCCGGAGTCATCGTTTTTCATCCGAAAATCGATTTTTTGGACTGTACCAAAAATGATTCAAAATGTCAATTGGATCATACCTCATGTTGAATAACCACTTTTTAAACCCTCACAGTGACCAAAATGGCCATTTTTACAGAGTTTTGCTTACTCAAAAGCTTCAATTTTGACCCGTTTCAGGCACAGAAATGACTTTAAACACACTTATTTTAGTTGAAAAAGTCATAATTCACATCCAACAGTCATTTAGAGTCAAAAGATTAAATGTTAAAATTTCATCATTATAGACCATTTTGGGAACGTTCGACATGTCCGGAGTCATCGTTTTTCATCCGAAAATCGATTTTTTGGACTGTACCAAAAATGATTCAAAATGTCAATTGGATCATGCCTCATGTTGAATAACCACTTTTTAAACCCTCACAGTGACCAAAATTGCCATTTTTACAGAGTTTTGCTTCCTCAAAAGCTTCAATTTTGACCCGTTTCAGGCACAGAAATCACTTTAAACACACTTGTTTTAGTTGAAAAAGTCATAATTCACATCCAACAGTCATTTAGAGTCAAAAGATTAAATGTTAAAATTTCATCATTATAGACCATTTTGGGAACGTTCGACATGTCCGAAGTCATCGTTTTTCATCCGAAAATCGAATTTTTGGACTGTACCAAAAATGATTCAAAATGTCAATTGGATCATGCCTCATGTTGAATAACCACTTTTTAAACCCTCACAGTGACCAAAATGGCCATTTTTACAGAGTTTTGCTTACTCAAAAGCTTCAATTTTGACCCGTTTCAGGCACAGAAATGACTTTAAACACACTTATTTTAGTTGAAAAAGTCATACTTCACATCCAACAGTCATTTAGAGTCAAAAGATTAAATGTTAAAATTTCATCATTATAGACCATTTTGGGAACGTTCGACATGTACGGAGTCATCGTTTTTCATCCGAAAATCGATTTTTTGGACTGTACCAAAAATGATTCAAAATGTCAATTGGATCATGCCTCATGTTGAATAACCACTTTTTAAACCCTCACAGTGACCAAAATTGCCATTTTTACAGAGTTTTGCTTACTCAAAAGCTTCCATTTTGACCCGTTTCAGGCACAGAAATTACTTTAAACACACTTATTTTAGTTGAAAAAGTCATAATTCACATCCAACAGTCATTTAGAGTCAAAAGATTAAATGTTAAAATTTCATCATTATAGACCATTTTGGGAACATTCGACATGTCCGGAGTCATCGTTTTTCATCTGAAAATCGATTTTTTGGACTGTACCAAAAATGATTCAGAATGTCAATTGGATCGTGCCTCATGTTGAATAACCACTTTTGAAACCCTCACAGTGACCAAAATTGCCATTTTTACAGAGTTTTGCTTACTCAAAAGCTTCAATTTTGACCCGTTTCAGGCACAGAAATGACTTTAAACACACTTATTTTAGTTGAAAAAGTCATACTTCACATCCAACAGTCATTTAGAGTCAAAAGATTAAATGTTAAAATTTCATCATTATAGACCATTTTGGGAACGTTCGACATGTCCGGAGTCATCATTTTTCATCCGAAAATCGATTTTTTGGACTGTACCAAAAATGATTCAAAATGTCAATTGGATCGTGCCTCATGTTGAATAACCACTTTTTAAACCCTCACAGTGACCAAAATGGCCATTTTTACAAAGTTTTGCTTACTCAAAAGCTTCAATTTTGACCCGTTTCAGTCACAGAAATGACTTTAAACACACTTATTTTAGTTGAAAAAGTCATAATTCACATCCAACAGTCATTTAGAGTCAAAAGATTAAATGTTAAAATTTCATCATTATAGACCATTTTGGGAACGTTCGACATTTCCGGAGTCATCGTTTTTCATCCGAAAATCGATTTTTTGGACTGTACCAAAAATGATTCAAAATGTCAATTGGATCATGCCTCATGTTGAATAACCACTTTTTAAACCCTCACAGTGACCAAAATGGCCATTTTTACAGAGTTTTGCTTACTCAAAAGCTTCAATTTTGACCCGTTTCAGGCACAGAAATGACTTTAAACACACTTATTTTAGTTGAAAAAGTCATAATTCACATCCAACAGTCATTTAGAGTCAAAAGATTAAATGTTAAAATTTCATCATTATAGACCATTTTGGGAACGTTCGACATGTCCGGAGTCATCGTTTTTCATCCGAAAATCGATTTTTTGGACTGTACCAAAAATGATTCAAAATGTCAATTGGATCATGCCTCATGTTGAATAACCACTTTTTAAACCCTCACAGTGACCAAAATTGCTATTTTTACAGAGTTTTGATTACTCAAAAGCTTCAATTTTGACCCGTTTCAGTCACAAAAATTACTTTAAACACACTTATTTTAGTTGAAAAAGTCATAATTCACATCCAACAGTCATTTAGAGTCAAAAGATTAAATGTTAAAATTTCATCATTATAGACCATTTTGGGAACGTTCGACATGTCCGGAGTCATCGTTTTTCATCCGAAAATCGATTTTTTGGACTGTACCAAAAATGATTCAAAATGTCAATTGGATCATGCCTCATGTTGAATAACCACTTTTTAAACCCTCACAGTGACCAAAATTGCTATTTTTACAGAGTTTTGATTACTCAAAAGCTTCAATTTTGACCCGTTTCAGTCACAAAAATTACTTTAAACACACTTATTTTAGTTGAAAAAGTCATAATTCACATCCAACAGTCATTTAGAGTCAAAAGATTAAATGTTAAAATTTCATCATTATAGACCATTTTGGGAACGTTCGACATGTCCGGAGTCATCGTTTTTCATCCGAAAATTGATTTTTTGGAATGTACCAAAAAATGATTCAAAATGTCAATTGGATCGTGCCTCATGTTGAATAACCACTTTTTAAACCCTCACAGTGACCAAAATTGCCATTTTTACAGAGTTTTGCTTACTCAAAAGCTTCAATTTTGACCCGTTTCAGTCACAGAAATGACTTTAAACACACTTATTTTAGTTGAAAAAGTCATACTTCACATCCAACAGTCATTTAGAGTCAAAAGATTAAATGTTAAAATTTCATCATTATAGACCATTTTGGGAACGTTCGACATGTCAGGAGTCATCATTTTTCATCCGAAAATCGATTTTTTGGACGGTACCAAAAATGATTCAAAATGTCAATTGGATCGTGCCTCATGTTGAATAACCACTTTTTAAACCCTCACAGTGACCAAAATGGCCATTTTTACAAAGTTTTGCTTACTCAAAAGCTTCAATTTTGACCCGTTTCAGTCACAGAAATGACTTTAAACACACTTATTTTAGTTGAAAAAGTCATAATTCACATCCAACAGTCATTTAGAGTCAAAAGATTAAATGTTAAAATTTCATCATTATAGACCATTTTGGGAACGTTCGACATGTCCGGAGTCATCGTTTTTCATCCGAAAATCGATTTTTTGGACTGTACCAAAAATGATTCAAAATGTCAATTGGATCATGCCTCATGTTGAATAACCACATTTAAACCCTCACAGTGACCAAAATTGCCATTTTTACAGAGTTTTGCTTACTCAAAAGATTCAATTTTGACCCGTTTCAGGCACAGAAATGACTTTAAACACACTTATTTTAGTTGAAAAAGTCATAATTCACATCCAACAGTCATTTAGAGTCAAAAGATTAAATGTTAAAATTTCATCATTATAGACCATTTTGGGAACGTTCGACATGTCCGGAGTCATCGTTTTTCATCCGAAAATCGATTTTTTGGACTGTACCAAAAATGATTCAAAATGTCAATTGGATCATGCCTCATGTTGAATAACCACTTTTTAAACCCTCACAGTGACCAAAATTGCCATTTTTACAGAGTTTTGATTACTCAAAAGCTTCAATTTTGACCTGTTTCAGTCACAAAAATTACTTTAAACACACTTATTTTAGTTGAAAAAGTCATAATTAACATCCAACAGTCATTTAGAGTCAAAAGATTAAATGTTAAAATTTCATCATTATAGACCATTTTGGGAACGTTCGACATGTCCGGAGTCATGGTTTTTCATCCGAAAATCGATTTTTTGGACTGTACCAAAAATGATTCAAAATGTCAATTGGATCATGCCTCATGTTGAATAACCACTTTTTAAACCCTCACAGTGACCAAAATGGCCATTTTTACAGAGTTTTGCTTACTCAAAAGCTTCAATTTTGACCCGTTTCAGTCACAGAAATGACTTTAAACACACTTATTTTAGTTGAAAAAGTCATAATTCACATCCAACAGTCATTTAGAGTCAAAAGATTAAATGTTAAAATTTCATCATTATAGACCATTTTGGGAACGTTCGACATTTCCGGAGTCATCGTTTTTCATCCGAAAATCGATTTTTTGGACTGTACCAAAAATGATTCAAAATGTCAATTGGATCATGCCTCATGTTGAAAAACCACTTTTTAAACCCTCACAGTGACCAAAATTGCCATTTTTACAGAGTTTTTGCTTACTCAAAAGCTTCAATTTTGACCCGTTTCAGGCACAGAAATGACTTTAACCACACTTGTTTTAGTTGAAAAAGTCATAATTCACATCTAACAGTCATTTAGAGTCAAAAGATTAAATGTTAAAATTTCATCATTATAGACCATTTTGGGAACGTTCGACATGTCCGGAGTCATCGTTTTTCATCCGAAAATTGATTTTTTGGACTGTACCAAAAATGATTCAAAATGTCAATTGGATCGTGCCTCATGTTGAATAACCACTTTTTAAACCCTCACAGTGACCAAAATGGCCATTTTTACAGAGTTTTGCTTACTCAAAAGCTTCAATTTTGACCCGTTTCAGGCACAGAAATGACTTTAAACACACTTATTTTAGTTGAAAAAGTCATACTTCACATCCAACAGTCATTTAGAGTCAAAAGATTAAATGTTAAAATTTCATCATTATAGACCATTTTGGGAACGTTCGACATGTCCGGAGTCATCGTTTTTCATCCGAAAATTGATTTTTTGGACTGTACCAAAAATGATTCAAAATGTCAATTGGATCGTGCCTCATGTTGAATAACCACTTTTTAAACCCTCACAGTGACCAAAATGGCCATTTTTACAGAGTTTTGCTTACTCAAAAGCTTCAATTTTGACCCGTTTCAGGCACAGAAATGACTTTAAACACACTTATTTTAGTTGAAAAAGTCATACTTCACATCCAACAGTCATTTAGAGTCAAAAGATTAAATGTTAAAATTTCATCATTATAGACCATTTTGGGAACGTTCGACATGTCCGGAGTCATCGTTTTTCATCCGAAAATCGATTTTTTTGGACTGTACCAAAAATGATTCAAAATGTCAATTGGATCATGCCTCATGTTGAATAACCACTTTTTAAACCCTCACAGTGACCAAAATGGCCATTTTTACAGAGTTTTGCTTACTCAAAAGCTTCAATTTTGACCCGTTTCAGGCACAGAAATGACTTTAAACACACTTATTTTAGTTGAAAAAGTCATAATTCACATCCAACAGTCATTTAGAGTCAAAAGATTAAATGTTAAAATTTCATCATTATAGACCATTTTGGGAACGTTCGACATGTCCGGAGTCATCGTTTTTCATCCGAAAATCGATTTTGTGGACTGTACCAAAAATGATTCAAAATGTCAATTGGATCATGCCTCATGTTGAATAACCACTTTTTAAACCCTCACAGTGACCAAAATTGCCATTTTTACAGAGTTTTGCTTACTCAAAAGCTTCAATTTTGACCCGTTTCAGGCACAGAAATCACTTTAAACACACTTGTTTTAGTTGAAAAAGTCATAATTCACATCCAACAGTCATTTAGAGTCAAAAGATTAAATGTTAAAATTTCATCATTATAGACCATTTTGGGAACGTTCGACATGTCCGAAGTCATCGTTTTTCATCCGAAAATTGATTTTTTGGACTGTACCAAAAATGATTCAAAATGTCAATTGGATCGTGCCTCATGTTGAATAACCACTTTTTAAACCCTCACAGTGACCAAAATGGCCATTTTTACAGAGTTTTGCTTACTCAAAAGCTTCAATTTTGACCCGTTTCAGGCACAGAAATGACTTTAAACACACTTATTTTAGTTGAAAAAGTCATACTTCACATCCAACAGTCATTTAGAGTCAAAAGATTAAATGTTAAAATTTCATCATTATAGACCATTTTGGGAACGTTCGACATGTCCGGAGTCATCGTTTTTCATCCGAAAATCGATTTTTTGGACTGTACCAAAAATGATTCAAAATGTCAATTGGATCATGCCTCATGTTGAATAACCACTTTTTAAACCCTCACAGTGACCAAAATTGCCATTTTTACAGAGTTTTGCTTACTCAAAAGCTTCCATTTTGACCCGTTTCAGGCACAGAAATGACTTTAAACACACTTATTTTAGTTGAAAAAGTCATAATTCACATCCAACAGTCATTTAGAGTCAAAAGATTAAATGTTAAAATTTCATCATTATAGACCATTTTGGGAACGTTCGACATGTCCGGAGTCATCGTTTTTCATCCGAAAATTGATTTTTTGGACTGTACCAAAAATGATTCAAAATGTCAATTGGATCGTGCCTCATGTTGAATAACCACTTTTTAAACCCTCACAGTGACCAAAATGGCCATTTTTACAGAGTTTTGCTTACTCAAAAGCTTCAATTTTGACCCGTTTCAGGCACAGAAATGACTTTAAACACACTTATTTTAGTTGAAAAAGTCATACTTCACATCCAACAATCATTTAGAGTCAAAAGATTAAATGTTAAAATTTCATCATTATAGACCATTTTGGGAACGTTCGACATGTCCGGAGTCATCGTTTTTCATCCGAAAATCGATTTTTTGGACTGTACCAAAAATGATTCAAAATGTCAATTGGATCATACCTCATGTTGAATAACCACTTTTTAAACCCTCACAGTGACCAAAATGGCCATTTTTACAGAGTTTTGCTTACTCAAAAGCTTCAATTTTGACCCGTTTCAGGCACAGAAATGACTTTAAACACACTTATTTTAGTTGAAAAAGTCATAATTCACATCCAACAGTCATTTAGAGTCAAAAGATTAAATGTTAAAATTTCATCTTATAGACCATTTTGGGAACGTTCGACATGTCCGGAGTCATCGTTTTTCATCCGAAAATCGATTTTTTGGACTGTACCAAAAATGATTCAAAATGTCAATTGGATCATGCCTCATGTTGAATAACCACTTTTTAAACCCTCACAGTGACCAAAATTGCCATTTTTACAGAGTTTTGCTTCCTCAAAAGCTTCAATTTTGACCCGTTTCAGGCACAGAAATCACTTTAAACACACTTGTTTTAGTTGAAAAAGTCATAATTCACATCCAACAGTCATTTAGAGTCAAAAGATTAAATGTTAAAATTTCATCATTATAGACCATTTTGGGAACGTTCGACATGTCCGAAGTCATCGTTTTTCATCCGAAAATCGAATTTTTGGACTGTACCAAAAATGATTCAAAATGTCAATTGGATCATGCCTCATGTTGAATAACCACTTTTTAAACCCTCACAGTGACCAAAATGGCCATTTTTACAGAGTTTTGCTTACTCAAAAGCTTCAATTTTGACCCGTTTCAGGCACAGAAATGACTTTAAACACACTTATTTTAGTTGAAAAAGTCATACTTCACATCCAACAGTCATTTAGAGTCAAAAGATTAAATGTTAAAATTTCATCATTATAGACCATTTTGGGAACGTTCGACATGTACGGAGTCATCGTTTTTCATCCGAAAATCGATTTTTTGGACTGTACCAAAAATGATTCAAAATGTCAATTGGATCATGCCTCATGTTGAATAACCACTTTTTAAACCCTCACAGTGACCAAAATTGCCATTTTTACAGAGTTTTGCTTACTCAAAAGCTTCCATTTTGACCCGTTTCAGGCACAGAAATGACTTTAAACACACTTATTTTAGTTGAAAAAGTCATAATTCACATCCAACAGTCATTTAGAGTCAAAAGATTAAATGTTAAAATTTCATCATTATAGACCATTTTGGGAACGTTCGACATGTCCGGAGTCATCGTTTTTCATCTGAAAATCGATTTTTTGGACTGTACCAAAAATGATTCAGAATGTCAATTGGATCGTGCCTCATGTTGAATAACCACTTTTGAAACCCTCACAGTGACCAAAATTGCCATTTTTACAGAGTTTTGCTTACTCAAAAGCTTCAATTTTGACCCGTTTCAGGCACAGAAATGACTTTAAACACACTTATTTTAGTTGAAAAAGTCATACTTCACATCCAACAGTCATTTAGAGTCAAAAGATTAAATGTTAAAATTTCATCATTATAGACCATTTTGGGAACGTTCGACATGTCCGGAGTCATCATTTTTCATCCGAAAATCGATTTTTTGGACTGTACCAAAAATGATTCAAAATGTCAATTGGATCGTGCCTCATGTTGAATAACCACTTTTTAAACCCTCACAGTGACCAAAATGGCCATTTTTACAAAGTTTTGCTTACTCAAAAGCTTCAATTTTGACCCGTTTCAGTCACAGAAATGACTTTAAACACACTTATTTTAGTTGAAAAAGTCATAATTCACATCCAACAGTCATTTAGAGTCAAAAGATTAAATGTTAAAATTTCATCATTATAGACCATTTTGGGAACGTTCGACATTTCCGGAGTCATCGTTTTTCATCCGAAAATCGATTTTTTGGACTGTACCAAAAATGATTCAAAATGTCAATTGGATCATGCCTCATGTTGAATAACCACTTTTTAAACCCTCACAGTGACCAAAATGGCCATTTTTACAGAGTTTTGCTTACTCAAAAGCTTCAATTTTGACCCGTTTCAGGCACAGAAATGACTTTAAACACACTTATTTTAGTTGAAAAAGTCATAATTCACATCCAACAGTCATTTAGAGTCAAAAGATTAAATGTTAAAATTTCATCATTATAGACCATTTTGGGAACGTTCGACATGTCCGGAGTCATCGTTTTTCATCCGAAAATCGATTTTTTGGACTGTACCAAAAATGATTCAAAATGTCAATTGGATCATGCCTCATGTTGAATAACCACTTTTTAAACCCTCACAGTGACCAAAATTGCTATTTTTACAGAGTTTTGATTACTCAAAAGCTTCAATTTTGACCCGTTTCAGTCACAAAAATTACTTTAAACACACTTATTTTAGTTGAAAAAGTCATAATTCACATCCAACAGTCATTTAGAGTCAAAAGATTAAATGTTAAAATTTCATCATTATAGACCATTTTGGGAACGTTCGACATGTCCGGAGTCATCGTTTTTCATCCGAAAATCGATTTTTTGGACTGTACCAAAAATGATTCAAAATGTCAATTGGATCATGCCTCATGTTGAATAACCACTTTTTAAACCCTCACAGTGACCAAAATTGCTATTTTTACAGAGTTTTGATTACTCAAAAGCTTCAATTTTGACCCGTTTCAGTCACAAAAATTACTTTAAACACACTTATTTTAGTTGAAAAAGTCATAATTCACATCCAACAGTCATTTAGAGTCAAAAGATTAAATGTTAAAATTTCATCATTATAGACCATTTTGGGAACGTTCGACATGTCAGGAGTCATCATTTTTCATCCGAAAATCGATTTTTTGGACGGTACCAAAAATGATTCAAAATGTCAATTGGATCGTGCCTCATGTTGAATAACCACTTTTTAAACCCTCACAGTGACCAAAATGGCCATTTTTACAAAGTTTTGCTTACTCAAAAGCTTCAATTTTGACCCGTTTCAGTCACAGAAATGACTTTAAACACACTTATTTTAGTTGAAAAAGTCATAATTCACATCCAACAGTCATTTAGAGTCAAAAGATTAAATGTTAAAATTTCATCATTATAGACCATTTTGGGAACGTTCGACATGTCCGGAGTCATCGTTTTTCATCCGAAAATCGATTTTTTGGACTGTACCAAAAATGATTCAAAATGTCAATTGGATCATGCCTCATGTTGAATAACCACATTTAAACCCTCACAGTGACCAAAATTGCCATTTTTACAGAGTTTTGCTTACTCAAAAGATTCAATTTTGACCCGTTTCAGGCACAGAAATGACTTTAAACACACTTATTTTAGTTGAAAAAGTCATAATTCACATCCAACAGTCATTTAGAGTCAAAAGATTAAATGTTAAAATTTCATCATTATAGACCATTTTGGGAACGTTCGACATGTCCGGAGTCATCGTTTTTCATCCGAAAATCGATTTTTTGGACTGTACCAAAAATGATTCAAAATGTCAATTGGATCATGCCTCATGTTGAATAACCACTTTTTAAACCCTCACAGTGACCAAAATTGCCATTTTTACAGAGTTTTGATTACTCAAAAGCTTCAATTTTGACCTGTTTCAGTCACAAAAATTACTTTAAACACACTTATTTTAGTTGAAAAAGTCATAATTAACATCCAACAGTCATTTAGAGTCAAAAGATTAAATGTTAAAATGTCATCATTATAGACCATTTTGGGAACGTTCGACATGTCCGGAGTCATGGTTTTTCATCCGAAAATCGATTTTTTGGACTGTACCAAAAATGATTCAAAATGTCAATTGGATCATGCCTCATGTTGAATAACCACTTTTTAAACCCTCACAGTGACCAAAATGGCCATTTTTACAGAGTTTTGCTTACTCAAAAGCTTCAATTTTGACCCGTTTCAGTCACAGAAATGACTTTAAACACACTTATTTTAGTTGAAAAAGTCATAATTCACATCCAACAGTCATTTAGAGTCAAAAGATTAAATGTTAAAATTTCATCATTATAGACCATTTTGGGAACGTTCGACATTTCCGGAGTCATCGTTTTTCATCCGAAAATCGATTTTTTGGACTGTACCAAAAATGATTCAAAATGTCAATTGGATCATGCCTCATGTTGAAAAACCACTTTTTAAACCCTCACAGTGACCAAAATTGCCATTTTTACAGAGTTTTGCTTACTCAAAAGCTTCAATTTTGACCCGTTTCAGGCACAGAAATGACTTTAACCACACTTGTTTTAGTTGAAAAAGTCATAATTCACATCTAACAGTCATTTAGAGTCAAAAGATTAAATGTTAAAATTTCATCATTATAGACCATTTTGGGAACGTTCGACATGTCCGGAGTCATCGTTTTTCATCCGAAAATTGATTTTTTGGACTGTACCAAAAATGATTCAAAATGTCAATTGGATCGTGCCTCATGTTGAATAACCACTTTTTAAACCCTCACAGTGACCAAAATGGCCATTTTTACAGAGTTTTGCTTACTCAAAAGCTTCAATTTTGACCCGTTTCAGGCACAGAAATGACTTTAAACACACTTATTTTAGTTGAAAAAGTCATACTTCACATCCAACAGTCATTTAGAGTCAAAAGATTAAATGTTAAAATTTCATCATTATAGACCATTTTGGGAACGTTCGACATGTCCGGAGTCATCGTTTTTCATCCGAAAATCGATTTTTTGGACTGTACCAAAAATGATTCAAAATGTCAATTGGATCATGCCTCATGTTGAATAACCACTTTTTAAACCCTCACAGTGACCAAAATTGCCATTTTTACAGAGTTTTGCTTACTCAAAAGCTTCCATTTTGACCCGTTTCAGGCACAGAAATGACTTTAAACACACTTATTTTAGTTGAAAAAGTCATAATTCACATCCAACAGTCATTTAGAGTCAAAAGATTAAATGTTAAAATTTCATCATTATAGACCATTTTGGGAACGTTCGACATGTCCGGAGTCATCGTTTTTCATCCGAAAATTGATTTTTTGGACTGTACCAAAAATGATTCAAAATGTCAATTGGATCGTGCCTCATGTTGAATAACCACTTTTTAAACCCTCACAGTGACCAAAATGGCCATTTTTACAGAGTTTTGCTTACTCAAAAGCTTCAATTTTGACCCGTTTCAGGCACAGAAATGACTTTAAACACACTTATTTTAGTTGAAAAAGTCATACTTCACATCCAACAGTCATTTAGAGTCAAAAGATTAAATGTTAAAATTTCATCATTATAGACCATTTTGGGAACGTTCGACATGTCCGGAGTCATCGTTTTTCATCCGAAAATCGATTTTTTGGACTGTACCAAAAATGATTCAAAATGTCAATTGGATCATGCCTCATGTTGAATAACCACTTTTTACACCCTCACAGTGACCAAAATGGCCATTTTTACAGAGTTTTGCTTACTCAAAAGCTTCAATTTTGACCCGTTTCAGGCACAGAAATGACTTTAAACACACTTATTTTAGTTGAAAAAGTCATAATTCACATCCAACAGTCATTTAGAGTCAAAAGATTAAATGTTAAAATTTCATCATTATAGACCATTTTGGGAACGTTCGACATGTCCGGAGTCATCGTTTTTCATCCGAAAATCGATTTTTTGGACTGTACCAAAAATGATTCAAAATGTCAATTGGATCATGCCTCATGTTGAATAACCACTTTTTAAACCCTCACAGTGACCAAAATTGCCATTTTTACAGAGTTTTGCTTACTCAAAAGCTTCAATTTTGACCCGTTTCAGGCACAGAAATCACTTTAAACACACTTGTTTTAGTTGAAAAAGTCATAATTCACATCCAACAGTCATTTAGAGTCAAAAGATTAAATGTTAAAATTTCATCATTATAGACCATTTTGGGAACGTTCGACATGTCCGAAGTCATCGTTTTTCATCCGAAAATCGATTTTTTGGACTGTACCAAAAATGATTCAAAATGTCAATTGGATCATGCCTCATGTTGAATAACCACTTTTTAAACCCTCACAGTGACCAAAATGGCCATTTTTACAGAGTTTTGCTTACTCAAAAGCTTCAATTTTGACCCGTTTCAGGCACAGAAATGACTTTAAACACACTTATTTTAGTTGAAAAAGTCATACTTCACATCCAACAGTCATTTAGAGTCAAAAGATTAAATGTTAAAATTTCATCATTATAGACCATTTTGGGAACGTTCGACATGTCCGGAGTCATCGTTTTTCATCCGAAAATCGATTTTTTGGACTGTACCAAAAATGATTCAAAATGTCAATTGGATCATGCCTCATGTTGAATAACCACTTTTGAAACCCTCACAGTGACCAAAATTGCCATTTTTACAGAGTTTTGCTTACTCAAAAGCTTCAATTTTGACCCGTTTCAGGCACAGAAATGACTTTAAACACACTTATTTTAGTTGAAAAAGTCATACTTCACATCCAACAGTCATTTAGAGTCAAAAGATTAAATGTTAAAATTTCATCATTATAGACCATTTTGGGAACGTTCGACATGTCCGGAGTCATCATTTTTCATCCGAAAATCGATTTTTTGGACTGTACCAAAAATGATTCAAAATGTCAATTGGATCGTGCCTCATGTTGAATAACCACTTTTTAAACCCTCACAGTGACCAAAATGGCCATTTTTACAAAGTTTTGCTTACTCAAAAGCTTCAATTTTGACCCGTTTCAGTCACAGAAATGACTTTAAACACACTTATTTTAGTTGAAAAAGTCATAATTCACATCCAACAGTCATTTAGAGTCAAAAGATTAAATGTTAAAATTTCATCATTATAGACCATTTTGGGAACGTTCGACATTTCCGGAGTCATCGTTTTTCATCCGAAAATCGATTTTTTGGACTGTACCAAAAATGATTCAAAATGTCAATTGGATCATGCCTCATGTTGAAAAACCACTTTTTAAACCCTCACAGTGACCAAAATTGCCATTTTTACAGAGTTTTGCTTACTCAAAAGCTTCAATTTTGACCCGTTTCAGGCACAGAAATGACTTTAACCACACTTGTTTTAGTTGAAAAAGTCATAATTCACATCTAACAGTCATTTAGAGTCAAAAGATTAAATGTTAAAATTTCATCATTATAGACCATTTTGGGAACGTTCGACATGTCCGGAGTCATCGTTTTTCATCCGAAAATTGATTTTTTGGACTGTACCAAAAATGATTCAAAATGTCAATTGGATCGTGCCTCATGTTGAATAACCACTTTTTAAACCCTCACAGTGACCAAAATGGCCATTTTTACAGAGTTTTGCTTACTCAAAAGCTTCAATTTTGACCCGTTTCAGGCACAGAAATGACTTTAAACACACTTATTTTAGTTGAAAAAGTCATACTTCACATCCAACAGTCATTTAGAGTCAAAAGATTAAATGTTAAAATTTCATCATTATAGACCATTTTGGGAACGTTCGACATGTCCGGAGTCATCGTTTTTCATCCGAAAATCGATTTTTTGGACTGTACCAAAAATGATTCAAAATGTCAATTGGATCATGCCTCATGTTGAATAACCACTTTTTAAACCCTCACAGTGACCAAAATTGCCATTTTTACAGAGTTTTGCTTACTCAAAAGCTTCCATTTTGACCCGTTTCAGGCACAGAAATGACTTTAAACACACTTATTTTAGTTGAAAAAGTCATAATTCACATCCAACAGTCATTTAGAGTCAAAAGATTAAATGTTAAAATTTCATCATTATAGACCATTTTGGGAACGTTCGACATGTCCGGAGTCATCGTTTTTCATCCGAAAATTGATTTTTTGGACTGTACCAAAAATGATTCAAAATGTCAATTGGATCGTGCCTCATGTTGAATAACCACTTTTTAAACCCTCACAGTGACCAAAATGGCTATTTTTACAGAGTTTTGCTTACTCAAAAGCTTCAATTTTGACCCGTTTCAGGCACAGAAATGACTTTAAACACACTTATTTTAGTTGAAAAAGTCATACTTCACATCCAACAATCATTTAGAGTCAAAAGATTAAATGTTAAAATTTCATCATTATAGACCATTTTGGGAACGTTCGACATGTCCGGAGTCATCGTTTTTCATCCGAAAATCGATTTTTTGGACTGTACCAAAAATGATTCAAAATGTCAATTGGATCATGCCTCATGTTGAATAACCACTTTTTAAACCCTCACAGTGACCAAAATGGCCATTTTTACAGAGTTTTGCTTACTCAAAAGCTTCAATTTTGACCCGTTTCAGGCACAGAAATGACTTTAAACACACTTATTTTAGTTGAAAAAGTCATAATTCACATCCAACAGTCATTTAGAGTCAAAAGATTAAATGTTAAAATTTCATCATTATAGACCATTTTGGGAACGTTCGACATGTCCGGAGTCATCGTTTTTCATCCGAAAATCGATTTTTTGGACTGTACCAAAAATGATTCAAAATGTCAATTGGATCATGCCTCATGTTGAATAACCACTTTTTAAACCCTCACAGTGACCAAAATTGCCATTTTTACAGAGTTTTGCTTCCTCAAAAGCTTCAATTTTGACCCGTTTCAGGCACAGAAATCACTTTAAACACACTTGTTTTAGTTGAAAAAGTCATAATTCACATCCAACAGTCATTTAGAGTCAAAAGATTAAATGTTAAAATTTCATCATTATAGACCATTTTGGGAACGTTCGACATGTCCGAAGTCATCGTTTTTCATCCGAAAATCGAATTTTTGGACTGTACCAAAAATGATTCAAAATGTCAATTGGATCATGCCTCATGTTGAATAACCACTTTTTAAACCCTCACAGTGACCAAAATGGCCATTTTTACAGAGTTTTGCTTACTCAAAAGCTTCAATTTTGACCCGTTTCAGGCACAGAAATGACTTTAAACACACTTATTTTAGTTGAAAAAGTCATACTTCACATCCAACAGTCATTTAGAGTCAAAAGATTAAATGTTAAAATTTCATCATTATAGACCATTTTGGGAACGTTCGACATGTCCGGAGTCATCGTTTTTCATCCGAAAATCGATTTTTTGGACTGTACCAAAAATGATTCAAAATGTCAATTGGATCATGCCTCATGTTGAATAACCACTTTTTAAACCCTCACAGTGACCAAAATTGCCATTTTTACAGAGTTTTGCTTACTCAAAAGCTTCCATTTTGACCCGTTTCAGGCACAGAAATGACTTTAAACACACTTATTTTAGTTGAAAAAGTCATAATTCACATCCAACAGTCATTTAGAGTCAAAAGATTAAATGTTAAAATTTCATCATTATAGACCATTTTGGGAACGTTCGACATGTCCGGAGTCATCGTTTTTCATCTGAAAATCGATTTTTTGGACTGTACCAAAAATGATTCAGAATGTCAATTGGATCGTGCCTCATGTTGAATAACCACTTTTGAAACCCTCACAGTGACCAAAATTGCCATTTTTACAGAGTTTTGCTTACTCAAAAGCTTCAATTTTGACCCGTTTCAGGCACAGAAATGACTTTAAACACACTTATTTTAGTTGAAAAAGTCATACTTCACATCCAACAGTCATTTAGAGTCAAAAGATTAAATGTTAAAATTTCATCATTATAGACCATTTTGGGAACGTTCGACATGTCCGGAGTCATCATTTTTCATCCGAAAATCGATTTTTTGGACTGTACCAAAAATGATTCAAAATGTCAATTGGATCGTGCCTCATGTTGAATAACCACTTTTTAAACCCTCACAGTGACCAAAATGGCCATTTTTACAAAGTTTTGCTTACTCAAAAGCTTCAATTTTGACCCGTTTCAGTCACAGAAATGACTTTAAACACACTTATTTTAGTTGAAAAAGTCATAATTCACATCCAACAGTCATTTAGAGTCAAAAGATTAAATGTTAAAATTTCATCATTATAGACCATTTTGGGAACGTTCGACATGTCCGGAGTCATCGTTTTTCATCCGAAAATCGATTTTTTGGACTGTACCAAAAATGATTCAAAATGTCAATTGGATCATGCCTCATGTTGAATAACCACTTTTTAAACCCTCACAGTGACCAAAATTGCCATTTTTACAGAGTTTTGATTACTCAAAAGCTTCAATTTTGACCTGTTTCAGTCACAAAAATTACTTTAAACACACTTATTTTAGTTGAAAAAGTCATAATTAACATCCAACAGTCATTTAGAGTCAAAAGATTAAATGTTAAAATTTCATCATTATAGACCATTTTGGGAACGTTCGACATGTCCGGAGTCATGGTTTTTCATCCGAAAATCGATTTTTTGGACTGTACCAAAAATGATTCAAAATGTCAATTGGATCATGCCTCATGTTGAATAACCACTTTTTAAACCCTCACAGTGACCAAAATTGCCATTTTTACAGAGTTTTGCTTACTCAAAAGCTTCCATTTTGACCCGTTTCAGGCACAGAAATGACTTTAAACACACTTATTTTAGTTGAAAAAGTCATAATTCACATCCAACAGTCATTTAGAGTCAAAAGATTAAATGTTAAAATTTCATCATTATAGACCATTTTGGGAACGTTCGACATGTCCGGAGTCATCGTTTTTCATCTGAAAATCGATTTTTTGGACTGTACCAAAAATGATTCAGAATGTCAATTGGATCGTGCCTCATGTTGAATAACCACTTTTGAAACCCTCACAGTGACCAAAATTGCCATTTTTACAGAGTTTTGCTTACTCAAAAGCTTCAATTTTGACCCGTTTCAGGCACAGAAATGACTTTAAACACACTTATTTTAGTTGAAAAAGTCATACTTCACATCCAACAGTCATTTAGAGTCAAAAGATTAAATGTTAAAATTTCATCATTATAGACCATTTTGGGAACGTTCGACATGTCCGGAGTCATCATTTTTCATCCGAAAATCGATTTTTTTGGACTGTACCAAAAATGATTCAAAATGTCAATTGGATCGTGCCTCATGTTGAATAACCACTTTTTAAACCCTCACAGTGACCAAAATGGCCATTTTTACAAAGTTTTGCTTACTCAAAAGCTTCAATTTTGACCTGTTTCAGTCACAGAAATGACTTTAAACACACTTATTTTAGTTGAAAAAGTCATAATTCACATCCAACAGTCATTTAGAGTCAAAAGATTAAATGTTAAAATTTCATCATTATAGACCATTTTGGGAACGTTCGACATGTCCGGAGTCATCGTTTTTCATCCGAAAATCGATTTTTTGGACTGTACCAAAAATGATTCAAAATGTCAATTGGATCATGCCTCATGTTGAATAACCACTTTTTAAACCCTCACAGTGACCAAAATTGCCATTTTTACAGAGTTTTGATTACTCAAAAGCTTCAATTTTGACCTGTTTCAGTCACAAAAATTACTTTAAACACACTTATTTTAGTTGAAAAAGTCATAATTAACATCCAACAGTCATTTAGAGTCAAAAGATTAAATGTTAAAATTTCATCATTATAGACCATTTTGGGAACGTTCGACATGTCCGGAGTCATGGTTTTTCATCCGAAAATCGATTTTTTGGACTGTACCAAAAATGATTCAAAATGTCAATTGGATCATGCCTCATGTTGAATAACCACTTTTTAAACCCTCACAGTGACCAAAATGGCCATTTTTACAGAGTTTTGCTTACTCAAAAGCTTCAATTTTGACCCGTTTCAGTCACAGAAATGACTTTAAACACACTTATTTTAGTTGAAAAAGTCATAATTCACATCCAACAGTCATTTAGAGTCAAAAGATTAAATGTTAAAATTTCATCATTATAGACCATTTTGGGAACGTTCGACATTTCCGGAGTCATCGTTTTTCATCCGAAAATCGATTTTTTGGACTGTACCAAAAATGATTCAAAATGTCAATTGGATCATGCCTCATGTTGAAAAACCACTTTTTAAACCCTCACAGTGACCAAAATTGCCATTTTTACAGAGTTTTGCTTACTCAAAAGCTTCAATTTTGACCCGTTTCAGGCACAGAAATGACTTTAACCACACTTGTTTTAGTTGAAAAAGTCATAATTCACATCTAACAGTCATTTAGAGTCAAAAGATTAAATGTTAAAATTTCATCATTATAGACCATTTTGGGAACGTTCGACATGTCCGGAGTCATCGTTTTTCATCCGAAAATTGATTTTTTGGACTGTACCAAAAATGATTCAAAATGTCAATTGGATCGTGCCTCATGTTGAATAACCACTTTTTAAACCCTCACAGTGACCAAAATGGCCATTTTTACAGAGTTTTGCTTACTCAAAAGCTTCAATTTTGACCCGTTTCAGGCACAGAAATGACTTTAAACACACTTATTTTAGTTGAAAAAGTCATACTTCACATCCAACAGTCATTTAGAGTCAAAAGATTAAATGTTAAAATTTCATCATTATAGACCATTTTGGGAACGTTCGACATGTCCGGAGTCATCGTTTTTCATCCGAAAATTGATTTTTTGGACTGTACCAAAAATGATTCAAAATGTCAATTGGATCATGCCTCATGTTGAATAACCACTTTTTAAACCCTCACAGTGACCAAAATTGCCATTTTTACAGAGTTTTGCTTACTCAAAAGCTTCCATTTTGACCCGTTTCAGGCACAGAAATGACTTTAAACACACTTATTTTAGTTGAAAAAGTCATAATTCACATCCAACAGTCATTTAGAGTCAAAAGATTAAATGTTAAAATTTCATCATTATAGACCATTTTGGGAACGTTCGACATGTCCGGAGTCATCGTTTTTCATCCGAAAATTGATTTTTTGGACTGTACCAAAAATGATTCAAAATGTCAATTGGATCGTGCCTCATGTTGAATAACCACTTTTTAAACCCTCACAGTGACCAAAATGGCCATTTTTACAGAGTTTTGCTTACTCAAAAGCTTCAATTTTGACCCGTTTCAGGCACAGAAATGACTTTAAACACACTTATTTTAGTTGAAAAAGTCATACTTCACATCCAACAGTCATTTAGAGTCAAAAGATTAAATGTTAAAATTTCATCATTATAGACCATTTTGGGAACGTTCGACATGTCCGGAGTCATCGTTTTTCATCCGAAAATCGATTTTTTGGACTGTACCAAAAATGATTCAAAATGTCAATTGGATCATGCCTCATGTTGAATAACCACTTTTTAAACCCTCACAGTGACCAAAATGGCCATTTTTACAGAGTTTTGCTTACTCAAAAGCTTCAATTTTGACCCGTTTCAGGCACAGAAATGACTTTAAACACACTTATTTTAGTTGAAAAAGTCATAATTCACATCCAACAGTCATTTAGAGTCAAAAGATTAAATGTTAAAATTTCATCATTATAGACCATTTTGGGAACGTTCGACATGTCCGGAGTCATCGTTTTTCATCCGAAAATCGATTTTTTGGACTGTACCAAAAATGATTCAAAATGTCAATTGGATCATGCCTCATGTTGAATAACCACTTTTTAAACCCTCACAGTGACCAAAATTGCCATTTTTACAGAGTTTTGCTTACTCAAAAGCTTCAATTTTGACCCGTTTCAGGCACAGAAATCACTTTAAACACACTTGTTTTAGTTGAAAAAGTCATAATTCACATCCAACAGTCATTTAGAGTCAAAAGATTAAATGTTAAAATTTCATCATTATAGACCATTTTGGGAACGTTCGACATGTCCGAAGTCATCGTTTTTCATCCGAAAATCGATTTTTTGGACTGTACCAAAAATGATTCAAAATGTCAATTGGATCATGCCTCATGTTGAATAACCACTTTTTAAACCCTCACAGTGACCAAAATGGCCATTTTTACAGAGTTTTGCTTACTCAAAAGCTTCAATTTTGACCCGTTTCAGGCACAGAAATGACTTTAAACACACTTATTTTAGTTGAAAAAGTCATACTTCACATCCAACAGTCATTTAGAGTCAAAAGATTAAATGTTAAAATTTCATCATTATAGACCATTTTGGGAACGTTCGACATGTCCGGAGTCATCGTTTTTCATCCGAAAATCGATTTTTTGGACTGTACCAAAAATGATTCAAAATGTCAATTGGATCATGCCTCATGTTGAATAACCACTTTTGAAACCCTCACAGTGACCAAAATTGCCATTTTTACAGAGTTTTGCTTACTCAAAAGCTTCAATTTTGACCCGTTTCAGGCACAGAAATGACTTTAAACACACTTATTTTAGTTGAAAAAGTCATACTTCACATCCAACAGTCATTTAGAGTCAAAAGATTAAATGTTAAAATTTCATCATTATAGACCATTTTGGGAACGTTCGACATGTCCGGAGTCATCATTTTTCATCCGAAAATCGATTTTTTGGACTGTACCAAAAATGATTCAAAATGTCAATTGGATCGTGCCTCATGTTGAATAACCACTTTTTAAACCCTCACAGTGACCAAAATGGCCATTTTTACAAAGTTTTGCTTACTCAAAAGCTTCAATTTTGACCCGTTTCAGTCACAGAAATGACTTTAAACACACTTATTTTAGTTGAAAAAGTCATAATTCACATCCAACAGTCATTTAGAGTCAAAAGATTAAATGTTAAAATTTCATCATTATAGACCATTTTGGGAACGTTCGACATTTCCGGAGTCATCGTTTTTCATCCGAAAATCGATTTTTTGGACTGTACCAAAAATGATTCAAAATGTCAATTGGATCATGCCTCATGTTGAAAAACCACTTTTTAAACCCTCACAGTGACCAAAATTGCCATTTTTACAGAGTTTTGCTTACTCAAAAGCTTCAATTTTGACCCGTTTCAGGCACAGAAATGACTTTAACCACACTTGTTTTAGTTGAAAAAGTCATAATTCACATCTAACAGTCATTTAGAGTCAAAAGATTAAATGTTAAAATTTCATCATTATAGACCATTTTGGGAACGTTCGACATGTCCGGAGTCATCGTTTTTCATCCGAAAATTGATTTTTTGGACTGTACCAAAAATGATTCAAAATGTCAATTGGATCGTGCCTCATGTTGAATAACCACTTTTTAAACCCTCACAGTGACCAAAATGGCCATTTTTACAGAGTTTTGCTTACTCAAAAGCTTCAATTTTGACCCGTTTCAGGCACAGAAATGACTTTAAACACACTTATTTTAGTTGAAAAAGTCATACTTCACATCCAACAGTCATTTAGAGTCAAAAGATTAAATGTTAAAATTTCATCATTATAGACCATTTTGGGAACGTTCGACATGTCCGGAGTCATCGTTTTTCATCCGAAAATCGATTTTTTGGACTGTACCAAAAATGATTCAAAATGTCAATTGGATCATGCCTCATGTTGAATAACCACTTTTTAAACCCTCACAGTGACCAAAATTGCCATTTTTACAGAGTTTTGCTTACTCAAAAGCTTCCATTTTGACCCGTTTCAGGCACAGAAATGACTTTAAACACACTTATTTTAGTTGAAAAAGTCATGATTCACATCCAACAGTCATTTAGAGTCAAAAGATTAAATGTTAAAATTTCATCATTATAGACCATTTTGGGAACGTTCGACATGTCCGGAGTCATCGTTTTTCATCCGAAAATTGATTTTTTGGACTGTACCAAAAATGATTCAAAATGTCAATTGGATCGTGCCTCATGTTGAATAACCACTTTTTAAACCCTCACAGTGACCAAAATGGCTATTTTTACAGAGTTTTGCTTACTCAAAAGCTTCAATTTTGACCCGTTTCAGGCACAGAAATGACTTTAAACACACTTATTTTAGTTGAAAAAGTCATACTTCACATCCAACAATCATTTAGAGTCAAAAGATTAAATGTTAAAATTTCATCATTATAGACCATTTTGGGAACGTTCGACATGTCCGGAGTCATCGTTTTTCATCCGAAAATCGATTTTTTGGACTGTACCAAAAATGATTCAAAATGTCAATTGGATCATGCCTCATGTTGAATAACCACTTTTTAAACCCTCACAGTGACCAAAATGGCCATTTTTACAGAGTTTTGCTTACTCAAAAGCTTCAATTTTGACCCGTTTCAGGCACAGAAATGACTTTAAACACACTTATTTTAGTTGAAAAAGTCATAATTCACATCCAACAGTCATTTAGAGTCAAAAGATTAAATGTTAAAATTTCATCATTATAGACCATTTTGGGAACGTTCGACATGTCCGGAGTCATCGTTTTTCATCCGAAAATCGATTTTTTGGACTGTACCAAAAATGATTCAAAATGTCAATTGGATCATGCCTCATGTTGAATAACCACTTTTTAAACCCTCACAGTGACCAAAATTGCCATTTTTACAGAGTTTTGCTTCCTCAAAAGCTTCAATTTTGACCCGTTTCAGGCACAGAAATCACTTTAAACACACTTGTTTTAGTTGAAAAAGTCATAATTCACATCCAACAGTCATTTAGAGTCAAAAGATTAAATGTTAAAATTTCATCATTATAGACCATTTTGGGAACGTTCGACATGTCCGAAGTCATCGTTTTTCATCCGAAAATCGAATTTTTGGACTGTACCAAAAATGATTCAAAATGTCAATTGGATCATGCCTCATGTTGAATAACCACTTTTTAAACCCTCACAGTGACCAAAATGGCCATTTTTACAGAGTTTTGCTTACTCAAAAGCTTCAATTTTGACCCGTTTCAGGCACAGAAATGACTTTAAACACACTTATTTTAGTTGAAAAAGTCATACTTCACATCCAACAGTCATTTAGAGTCAAAAGATTAAATGTTAAAATTTCATCATTATAGACCATTTTGGGAACGTTCGACATGTCCGGAGTCATCGTTTTTCATCCGAAAATCGATTTTTTGGACTGTACCAAAAATGATTCAAAATGTCAATTGGATCATGCCTCATGTTGAATAACCACTTTTTAAACCCTCACAGTGACCAAAATTGCCATTTTTACAGAGTTTTGCTTACTCAAAAGCTTCCATTTTGACCCGTTTCAGGCACAGAAATGACTTTAAACACACTTATTTTAGTTGAAAAAGTCATAATTCACATCCAACAGTCATTTAGAGTCAAAAGATTAAATGTTAAAATTTCATCATTATAGACCATTTTGGGAACGTTCGACATGTCCGGAGTCATCGTTTTTCATCTGAAAATCGATTTTTTGGACTGTACCAAAAATGATTCAGAATGTCAATTGGATCGTGCCTCATGTTGAATAACCACTTTTGAAACCCTCACAGTGACCAAAATTGCCATTTTTACAGAGTTTTGCTTACTCAAAAGCTTCAATTTTGACCCGTTTCAGGCACAGAAATGACTTTAAACACACTTATTTTAGTTGAAAAAGTCATACTTCACATCCAACAGTCATTTAGAGTCAAAAGATTAAATGTTAAAATTTCATCATTATAGACCATTTTGGGAACGTTCGACATGTCCGGAGTCATCATTTTTCATCCGAAAATCGATTTTTTGGACTGTACCAAAAATGATTCAAAATGTCAATTGGATCGTGCCTCATGTTGAATAACCACTTTTTAAACCCTCACAGTGACCAAAATGGCCATTTTTACAAAGTTTTGCTTACTCAAAAGCTTCAATTTTGACCCGTTTCAGTCACAGAAATGACTTTAAACACACTTATTTTAGTTGAAAAAGTCATAATTCACATCCAACAGTCATTTAGAGTCAAAAGATTAAATGTTAAAATTTCATCATTATAGACCATTTTGGGAACGTTCGACATTTCCGGAGTCATCGTTTTTCATCCGAAAATCGATTTTTTGGACTGTACCAAAAATGATTCAAAATGCCAATTGGATCATGCCTCATGTTGAATAACCACTTTTTAAACCCTCACAGTGACCAAAATGGCCATTTTTACAGAGTTTTGCTTACTCAAAAGCTTCAATTTTGACCCGTTTCAGGCACAGAAATGACTTTAAACACACTTATTTTAGTTGAAAAAGTCATAATTCACATCCAACAGTCATTTAGAGTCAAAAGATTAAATGTTAAAATTTCATCATTATAGACCATTTTGGGAACGTTCGACATGTCCGGAGTCATCGTTTTTCATCCGAAAATCGATTTTTTGGACTGTACCAAAAATGATTCAAAATGTCAATTGGATCATGCCTCATGTTGAATAACCACTTTTTAAACCCTCACAGTGACCAAAATTGCTATTTTTACAGAGTTTTGATTACTCAAAAGCTTCAATTTTGACCCGTTTCAGTCACAAAAATTACTTTAAACACACTTATTTTAGTTGAAAAAGTCATAATTCACATCCAACAGTCATTTAGAGTCAAAAGATTAAATGTTAAAATTTCATCATTATAGACCATTTTGGGAACGTTCGACATGTCCGGAGTCATCGTTTTTCATCCGAAAATTGATTTTTTGGAATGTACCAAAAAATGATTCAAAATGTCAATTGGATCGTGCCTCATGTTGAATAACCACTTTTTAAACCCTCACAGTGACCAAAATTGCCATTTTTACAGAGTTTTGCTTACTCAAAAGCTTCAATTGTGACCCGTTTCAGTCACAGAAATGACTTTAAACACACTTATTTTAGTTGAAAAAGTCATACTTCACATCCAACAGTCATTTAGAGTCAAAAGATTAAATGTTAAAATTTCATCATTATAGACCATTTTGGGAACGTTCGACATGTCAGGAGTCATCATTTTTCATCCGAAAATCGATTTTTTGGACGGTACCAAAAATGATTCAAAATGTCAATTGGATCGTGCCTCATGTTGAATAACCACTTTTTAAACCCTCACAGTGACCAAAATGGCCATTTTTACAAAGTTTTGCTTACTCAAAAGCTTCAATTTTGACCCGTTTCAGTCACAGAAATGACTTTAAACACACTTATTTTAGTTGAAAAAGTCATAATTCACATCCAACAGTCATTTAGAGTCAAAAGATTAAATGTTAAAATTTCATCATTATAGACCATTTTGGGAACGTTCGACATTTCCGGAGTCATCGTTTTTCATCCGAAAATCGATTTTTTGGACTGTACCAAAAATGATTCAAAATGTCAATTGGATCATGCCTCATGTTGAAAAACCACTTTTTAAACCCTCACAGTGACCAAAATTGCCATTTTTACAGAGTTTTGCTTACTCAAAAGCTTCAATTTTGACCCGTTTCAGGCACAGAAATGACTTTAACCACACTTGTTTTAGTTGAAAAAGTCATAATTCACATCTAACAGTCATTTAGAGTCAAAAGATTAAATGTTAAAATTTCATCATTATAGACCATTTTGGGAACGTTCGACATGTCCGGAGTCATCGTTTTTCATCCGAAAATTGATTTTTTGGACTGTACCAAAAATGATTCAAAATGTCAATTGGATCGTGCCTCATGTTGAATAACCACTTTTTAAACCCTCACAGTGACCAAAATGGCCATTTTTACAGAGTTTTGCTTACTCAAAAGCTTCAATTTTGACCCGTTTCAGGCACAGAAATGACTTTAAACACACTTATTTTAGTTGAAAAAGTCATACTTCACATCCAACAGTCATTTAGAGTCAAAAGATTAAATGTTAAAATTTTATCATTATAGACCATTTTGGGAACGTTCGACATGTCCGGAGTCATCGTTTTTCATCCGAAAATCGATTTTTTGGACTGTACCAAAAATGATTCAAAATGTCAATTGGATCATGCCTCATGTTGAATAACCACTTTTTAAACCCTCACAGTGACCAAAATTGCCATTTTTACAGAGTTTTGCTTACTCAAAAGCTTCCATTTTGACCCGTTTCAGGCACAGAAATGACTTTAAACACACTTATTTTAGTTGAAAAAGTCATAATTCACATCCAACAGTCATTTAGAGTCAAAAGATTAAATGTTAAAATTTCATCATTATAGACCATTTTGGGAACGTTCGACATGTCCGGAGTCATCGTTTTTCATCCGAAAATTGATTTTTTGGACTGTACCAAAAATGATTCAAAATGTCAATTGGATCGTGCCTCATGTTGAATAACCACTTTTTAAACCCTCACAGTGACCAAAATGGCTATTTTTACAGAGTTTTGCTTACTCAAAAGCTTCAATTTTGACCCGTTTCAGGCACAGAAATGACTTTAAACACACTTATTTTAGTTGAAAAAGTCATACTTCACATCCAACAATCATTTAGAGTCAAAAGATTAAATGTTAAAATTTCATCATTATAGACCATTTTGGGAACGTTCGACATGTCCGGAGTCATCGTTTTTCATCCGAAAATCGATTTTTTGGACTGTACCAAAAATGATTCAAAATGTCAATTGGATCATGCCTCATGTTGAATAACCACTTTTTAAACCCTCACAGTGACCAAAATGGCCATTTTTACAGAGTTTTGCTTACTCAAAAGCTTCAATTTTGACCCGTTTCAGGCACAGAAATGACTTTAAACACACTTATTTTAGTTGAAAAAGTCATAATTCACATCCAACAGTCATTTAGAGTCAAAAGATTAAATGTTAAAATTTCATCATTATAGACCATTTTGGGAACGTTCGACATGTCCGGAGTCATCGTTTTTCATCCGAAAATCGATTTTTTGGACTGTACCAAAAATGATTCAAAATGTCAATTGGATCATGCCTCATGTTGAATAACCACTTTTTAAACCCTCACAGTGACCAAAATTGCCCTTTTTACAGAGTTTTGCTTCCTCAAAAGCTTCAATTTTGACCCGTTTCAGGCACAGAAATCACTTTAAACACACTTGTTTTAGTTGAAAAAGTCATAATTCACATCCAACAGTCATTTAGAGTCAAAAGATTAAATGTTAAAATTTCATCATTATAGACCATTTTGGGAACGTTCGACATGTCCGAAGTCATCGTTTTTCATCCGAAAATCGAATTTTTGGACTGTACCAAAAATGATTCAAAATGTCAATTGGATCATGCCTCATGTTGAATAACCACTTTTTAAACCCTCACAGTGACCAAAATGGCCATTTTTACAGAGTTTTGCTTATTCAAAAGCTTCAATTTTGACCCGTTTCAGGCACAGAAATGACTTTAAACACACTTATTTTAGTTGAAAAAGTCATACTTCACATCCAACAGTCATTTAGAGTCAAAAGATTAAATGTTAAAATTTCATCATTATAGACCATTTTGGGAACGTTCGACATGTCCGGAGTCATCGTTTTTCATCCGAAAATCGATTTTTTGGACTGTACCAAAAATGATTCAAAATGTCAATTGGATCATGCCTCATGTTGAATAACCACTTTTTAAACCCTCACAGTGACCAAAATTGCCATTTTTACAGAGTTTTGCTTACTCAAAAGCTTCCATTTTGACCCGTTTCAGGCACAGAAATGACTTTAAACACACTTATTTTAGTTGAAAAAGTCATAATTCACATCCAACAGTCATTTAGAGTCAAAAGATTAAATGTTAAAATTTCATCATTATAGACCATTTTGGGAACGTTCGACATGTCCGGAGTCATCGTTTTTCATCTGAAAATCGATTTTTTGGACTGTACCAAAAATGATTCAGAATGTCAATTGGATCGTGCCTCATGTTGAATAACCACTTTTGAAACCCTCACAGTGACCAAAATTGCCATTTTTACAGAGTTTTGCTTACTCAAAAGCTTCAATTTTGACCCGTTTCAGGCACAGAAATGACTTTAAACACACTTATTTTAGTTGAAAAAGTCATACTTCACATCCAACAGTCATTTAGAGTCAAAAGATTAAATGTTAAAATTTCATCATTATAGACCATTTTGGGAACGTTCGACATGTCCGGAGTCATCATTTTTCATCCGAAAATCGATTTTTTGGACTGTACCAAAAATGATTCAAAATGTCAATTGGATCGTGCCTCATGTTGAATAACCACTTTTTAAACCCTCACAGTGACCAAAATGGCCATTTTTACAAAGTTTTGCTTACTCAAAAGCTTCAATTTTGACCCGTTTCAGTCACAGAAATGACTTTAAACACACTTATTTTAGTTGAAAAAGTCATAATTCACATCCAACAGTCATTTAGAGTCAAAAGATTAAATGTTAAAATTTCATCATTATAGACCATTTTGGGAACGTTCGACATTTCCGGAGTCATCGTTTTTCATCCGAAAATCGATTTTTTGGACTGTACCAAAAATGATTCAAAATGTCAATTGGATCATGCCTCATGTTGAATAACCACTTTTTAAACCCTCACAGTGACCAAAATGGCCATTTTTACAGAGTTTTGCTTACTCAAAAGCTTCAATTTTGACCCGTTTCAGGCACAGAAATGACTTTAAACACACTTATTTTAGTTGAAAAAGTCATAATTCACATCCAACAGTCATTTAGAGTCAAAAGATTAAATGTTAAAATTTCATCATTATAGACCATTTTGGGAACGTTCGACATGTCCGGAGTCATCGTTTTTCATCCGAAAATCGATTTTTTGGACTGTACCAAAAATGATTCAAAATGTCAATTGGATCATGCCTCATGTTGAATAACCACTTTTTAAACCCTCACAGTGACCAAAATTGCTATTTTTACAGAGTTTTGATTACTCAAAAGCTTCAATTTTGACCCGTTTCAGTCACAAAAATTACTTTAAACACACTTATTTTAGTTGAAAAAGTCATAATTCACATCCAACAGTCATTTAGAGTCAAAAGATTAAATGTTAAAATTTCATCATTATAGACCATTTTGGGAACGTTCGACATGTCCGGAGTCATCGTTTTTCATCCGAAAATTGATTTTTTGGAATGTACCAAAAAATGATTCAAAATGTCAATTGGATCGTGCCTCATGTTGAATAACCACTTTTTAAACCCTCACAGTGACCAAAATTGCCATTTTTACAGAGTTTTGCTTACTCAAAAGCTTCAATTGTGACCCGTTTCAGTCACAGAAATGACTTTAAACACACTTATTTTAGTTGAAAAAGTCATACTTCACATCCAACAGTCATTTAGAGTCAAAAGATTAAATGTTAAAATTTCATCATTATAGACCATTTTGGGAACGTTCGACATGTCAGGAGTCATCATTTTTCATCCGAAAATCGATTTTTTGGACGGTACCAAAAATGATTCAAAATGTCAATTGGATCGTGCCTCATGTTGAATAACCACTTTTTAAACCCTCACAGTGACCAAAATGGCCATTTTTACAAAGTTTTGCTTACTCAAAAGCTTCAATTTTGACCCGTTTCAGTCACAGAAATGACTTTAAACACACTTATTTTAGTTGAAAAAGTCATAATTCACATCCAACAGTCATTTAGAGTCAAAAGATTAAATGTTAAAATTTCATCATTATAGACCATTTTGGAAACGTTCGACATGTCCGGAGTCATCGTTTTTCATCCGAAAATCGATTTTTTGGACTGTACCAAAAATGATTCAAAATGTCAATTGGATCATGCCTCATGTTGAATAACCACATTTAAACCCTCACAGTGACCAAAATGGCCATTTTTACAGAGTTTTGCTTACTCAAAAGCTTCAATTTTGACCCGTTTCAGGCACAGAAATGACTTTAAACACACTTATTTTAGTTGAAAAAGTCATAATTCACATCCAACAGTCATTTAGAGTCAAAAGATTAAATGTTAAAATTTCATCATTATAGACCATTTTGGGAACGTTCGACATGTCCGGAGTCATCGTTTTTCATCCGAAAATCGATTTTTTGGACTGTACCAAAAATGATTCAAAATGTCAATTGGATCATGCCTCATGTTGAATAACCACTTTTTAAACCCTCACAGTGACCAAAATTGCCATTTTTACAGAGTTTTGATTACTCAAAAGCTTCAATTTTGACCTGTTTCAGTCACAAAAATTACTTTAAACACACTTATTTTAGTTGAAAAAGTCATAATTCACATCCAACAGTCATTTAGAGTCAAAAGATTAAATGTTAAAATTTCATCATTATAGACCATTT
The DNA here is from genome assembly GCF_964263255.1 of Lissotriton vulgaris. Classification (NCBI taxonomy): domain Eukaryota; kingdom Metazoa; phylum Chordata; class Amphibia; order Caudata; family Salamandridae; genus Lissotriton; species Lissotriton vulgaris. Next base: position 350,154 of record NW_028255683.1, read on the forward strand.
TGGGAACGTTCGACATGTCCGGAGTCATCGTTTTTCATCCGAAAATCGATTTTTTGGACTGTACCAAAAATGATTCAAAATGTCAGTTGGATCATGCCTCATGTTGAATAACCACTTTTTAAACCCTCACAGTGACCAAAATTGCCATTTTTACAGAGTTTTGCTTACTCAAAAGCTTCAATTTTGACCCGTTTCAGGCACAGAAATGACTTTAAACACACTTGTTTTAGTTGAAAAAGTCATAATTCACATCCAACAGTCATTTAGAGTCAAAAGATTAAATGTTAAAATTTCATCATTATAGACCATTTTGGGAACGTTCGACATGTCCGGAGTCATCGTTTTTCATCCGAAAATCTATTTTTTGGACTGTACCAAAAATGATTCAAAATGTCAATTGGATCATGCCTCATGTTGAATAACCACATTTAAACCCTCACAGTGACCAAAATTGCCATTTTTACAGAGTTTTGCTTACTCAAAAGCTTCAATTTTGACCCGTTTCAGGCACAGAAATGACTTTAAACACACTTATTTTAGTTGAAAAAGTCATAATTCACATCCAACAGTCATTTAGAGTCAAAAGATTAAATGTTAAAATTTCATCATTATAGACCATTTTGGGAACGTTCGACATGTCCGGAGTCATCGTTTTTCATCCGAAAATCGATTTTTTGGACTGTACCAAAAATGATTCAAAATGTCAATTGGATCATGCCTCATGTTGAATAACCACTTTTTAAACCCTCACAGTGACCAAAATTGCCATTTTTACAGAGTTTTGATTACTCAAAAGCTTCAATTTTGACCTGTTTCAGTCACAAAAATTACTTTAAACACACTTATTTTAGTTGAAAAAGTCATAATTAACATCCAACAGTCATTTAGAGTCAAAAGATTAAATGTTAAAATTTCATCATTATAGACCATTTTGGGAACGTTCGACATGTCCGGAGTCATGGTTTTTCATCCGAAAATCGATTTTTTGGACTGTACCAAAAATGATTCAAAATGTCAATTGGATCATGCCTCATGTTGAATAACCACTTTTTAAACCCTCACAGTGACCAAAATGGCCATTTTTACAGAGTTTTGCTTACTCAAAAGCTTCAATTTTGACCCGTTTCAGTCACAGAAATGACTTTAAACACACTTATTTTAGTTGAAAAAGTCATAATTCACATCCAACAGTCATTTAGAGTCAAAAGATTAAATGTTAAAATTTCATCATTATAGACCATTTTGGGAACGTTCGACATTTCCGGAGTCATCGTTTTTCATCCGAAAATCGATTTTTTGGACTGTACCAAAAATGATTCAAAATGTCAATTGGATCATGCCTCATGTTGAAAAACCACTTTTTAAACCCTCACAGTGACCAAAATTGCCATTTTTACAGAGTTTTGCTTACTCAAAAGCTTCAATTTTGACCCGTTTCAGGCACAGAAATGACTTTAACCACACTTGTTTTAGTTGAAAAAGTCATAATTCACATCTAACAGTCATTTAGAGTCAAAAGATTAAATGTTAAAATTTCATCATTATAGACCATTTTGGGAACGTTCGACATGTCCGGAGTCATCGTTTTTCATCCGAAAATTGATTTTTTGGACTGTACCAAAATGATTCAAAATGTCAATTGGATCGTGCCTCATGTTGAATAACCACTTTTTAAACCCTCACAGTGACCAAAATGGCCATTTTTACAGAGTTTTGCTTACTCAAAAGCTTCAATTTTGACCCGTTTCAGGCACAGAAATGACTTTAAACACACTTATTTTAGTTGAAAAAGTCATACTTCACATCCAACAGTCATTTAGAGTCAAAAGATTAAATGTTAAAATTTCATCATTATAGACCATTTTGGGAACGTTCGACATGTCCGGAGTCATCGTTTTTCATCCGAAAATCGATTTTTTGGACTGTACCAAAAATGATTCAAAATGTCAATTGGATCATGCCTCATGTTGAATAACCACTTTTTAAACCCTCACAGTGACCAAAATTGCCATTTTTACAGCGTTTTGCTTACTCAAAAGCTTCCATTTTGACCCGTTTCAGGCACAGAAATGACTTTAAACACACTTATTTTAGTTGAAAAAGTCATAATTCACATCCAACATTCATTTAGAGTCAAAAGATTAAATGTTAAAATTTCATCATTATAGACCATTTTGGGAACGTTCGACATGTCCGGAGTCATCGTTTTTCATCCGAAAATCGATTTTTTGGACTGTACCAAAAATGATACAAAATGTCAATTGGATCATGCCTCATGTTGAATAACCACTTTTTAAACCCTCACAGTGACCAAAATGGCCATTTTTACAGAGTTTTGCTTACTCAAAAGCTTCAATTTTGACCCGTTTCAGGCACAGAAATGACTTTAAACACACTTATTTTAGTTGAAAAAGTCATACTTCACATCCAACAGTCATTTAGAGTCAAAAGATTAAATGTTAAAATTTCATCATTATAGACCATTTTGGGAACGTTCGACATGTCCGGAGTCATCGTTTTTCATCCGAAAATCGATTTTTTGGACTGTACCAAAAATGATTCAAAATGTCAATTGGATCATGCCTCATGTTAAATAACCACTTTTTAAACCCTCACAGTGACCAAAATTGCCATTTTTACAGAGTTTTGCTTACTCAAAAGCTTCCATTTTGACCCGTTTCAGGCACAGAAATGACTTTAAACACACTTATTTTAGTTGAAAAAGTCATAATTCACATCCAACAGTCATTTAGAGTCAAAAGATTAAATGTTAAAATTTCATCATTATAGACCATTTTGGGAACGTTCGACATGTCCGGAGTCATCGTTTTTCATCCGAAAATTGATTTTTTGGACTGTACCAAAAATGATTCAAAATGTCAATTGGATCGTGCCTCATGTTGAATAACCACTTTTTAAACCCTCACAGTGACCAAAATGGCCATTTTTACAGAGTTTTGCTTACTCAAAAGCTTCAATTTTGACCCGTTTCAGGCACAGAAATGACTTTAAACACACTTATTTTAGTTGAAAAAGTCATACTTCACATCCAACAATCATTTAGAGTCAAAAGATTAAATGTTAAAATTTCATCATTATAGACCATTTTGGGAACGTTCGACATGTCCGGAGTCATCGTTTTTCATCCGAAAATCGATTTTTTGGACTGTACCAAAAATGATTCAAAATGTCAATTGGATCATGCCTCATGTTGAATAACCACTTTTTAAACCCTCACAGTGACCAAAATGGCCATTTTTACAGAGTTTTGCTTACTCAAAAGCTTCAATTTTGACCCGTTTCAGGCACAGAAATGACTTTAAACACACTTATTTTAGTTGAAAAAGTCATAATTCACATCCAACAGTCATTTAGAGTCAAAAGATTAAATGTTAAAATTTCATCATTATAGACCATTTTGGGAACGTTCGACATGTCCGGAGTCATCGTTTTTCATCCGAAAATCGATTTTTTGGACTGTACCAAAAATGATTCAAAATGTCAATTGGATCATGCCTCATGTTGAATAACCACTTTTTAAACCCTCACAGTGACCAAAATTGCCATTTTTACAGAGTTTTGCTTACTCAAAAGCTTCAATTTTGACCCGTTTCAGGCACAGAAATCACTTTAAACACACTTGTTTTAGTTGAAAAAGTCATAATTCACATCCAACAGTCATTTAGAGTCAAAAGATTAAATGTTAAAATTTCATCATTATAGACCATTTTGGGAACGTTCGACATGTCCGAAGTCATCGTTTTTCATCCGAAAATCAATTTTTTGGACTGTACCAAAAATGATTCAAAATGTCAATTGGATCATGCCTCATGTTGAATAACCACTTTTTAAACCCTCACAGTGACCAAAATGGCCATTTTTACAGAGTTTTGCTTACTCAAAAGCTTCAATTTTGACCCGTTTCAGGCACAGAAATGACTTTAAACACACTTATTTTAGTTGAAAAAGTCATACTTCACATCCAACAGTCATTTAGAGTCAAAAGATTAAATGTTAAAATTTCATCATTATAGACCATTTTGGGAACGTTCGACATGTCCGGAGTCATCGTTTTTCATCCGAAAATCGATTTTTTGGACTGTACCAAAAATGATTCAAAATGTCAATTGGATCATGCCTCATGTTGAATAACCACTTTTTAAACCCTCACAGTGACCAAAATTGCCATTTTTACAGAGTTTTGCTTACTCAAAAGCTTCCATTTTGACCCGTTTCAGGCACAGAAATGACTTTAAACACACTTATTTTAGTTGAAAAAGTCATAATTCACATCCAACAGTCATTTAGAGTCAAAAGATTAAATGTTAAAATTTCATCATTATAGACCATTTTGGGAACGTTCGACATGTCCGGAGTCATCGTTTTTCATCTGAAAATCGATTTTTTGGACTGTACCAAAAATGATTCAGAATGTCAATTGGATCGTGCCTCATGTTGAATAACCACTTTTGAAACCCTCACAGTGACCAAAATTGCCATTTTTACAGAGTTTTGCTTACTCAAAAGCTTCAATTTTGACCCGTTTCAGGCACAGAAATGACTTTAAACACACTTATTTTAGTTGAAAAAGTCATACTTCACATCCAACAGTCATTTAGAGTCAAAAGATTAAATGTTAAAATTTCATCATTATAGACCATTTTGGGAACGTTCGACATGTCCGGAGTCATCATTTTTCATCCGAAAATCGTTTTTTTGGACTGTACCAAAAATGATTCAAAATGTCAATTGGATCGTGCCTCATGTTGAATAACCACTTTTTAAACCCTCACAGTGACCAAAATGGCCATTTTTACAAAGTTTTGCTTACTCAAAAGCTTCAATTTTGACCCGTTTCAGTCACAGAAATGACTTTAAACACACTTATTTTAGTTGAAAAAGTCATAATTCACATCCAACAGTCATTTAGAGTCAAAAGATTAAATGTTAAAATTTCATCATTATAGACCATTTTGGGAACGTTCGACATTTCCGGAGTCATCGTTTTTCATCCGAAAATCGATTTTTTGGACTGTACCAAAAATGATTCAAAATGTCAATTGGATCGTGCCTCATGTTGAATAACCACTTTTTAAACCCTCACAGTGACCAAAATGGCCATTTTTACAGTTTTGCTTACTCAAAAGCTTCAATTTTGACCCGTTTCAGGCACAGAAATGACTTTAAACACACTTATTTTAGTTGAAAAAGTCATACTTCACATCCAACAGTCATTTAGAGTCAAAAGATTAAATGTTAAAATTTCATCATTATAGACCATTTTGGGAACGTTCGACATGTCCGGAGTCATCGTTTTTCATCCGAAAATCGATTTTTTGGACTGTACCAAAAATGATTCAAAATGTCAATTGGATCATGCCTCATGTTGAATAACCACTTTTTAAACCCTCACAGTGACCAAAATTGCCATTTTTACAGAGTTTTGCTTACTCCAAAAGCTTCCATTTTGACCCGTTTCAGGCACAGAAATGACTTTAAACACACTTATTTTAGTTGAAAAAGTCATAATTCACATCCAACAGTCATTTAGAGTCAAAAGATTAAATGTTAAAATTTCATCATTATAGACCATTTTGGGAACGTTCGACATGTCCGAGTCATCGTTTTTCATCCGAAAATTGATTTTTTGGACTGTACCAAAAATGATTCAAAATGTCAATTGGATCGTGCCTCATGTTGAATAACCACTTTTTAAACCCTCACAGTGACCAAAATGGCTATTTTTACAGAGTTTTGCTTACTCAAAAGCTTCAATTTTGACCCGTTTCAGGCACAGAAATGACTTTAAACACACTTATTTTAGTTGAAAAAGTCATACTTCACATCCAACAATCATTTAGAGTCAAAAGATTAAATGTTAAAATTTCATCATTATAGACCATTTTGGGAACGTTCGACATGTCCGGAGTCATCGTTTTTCATCCGAAAATCGATTTTTTGGACTGTACCAAAAATGATTCAAAATGTCAATTGGATCATGCCTCATGTTGAATAACCACTTTTTAAACCCTCACAGTGACCAAAATGGCCATTTTTACAGAGTTTTGCTTACTCAAAAGCTTCAATTTTGACCCGTTTCAGGCACAGAAATGACTTTAAACACACTTATTTTAGTTGAAAAAGTCATAATTCACATCCAACAGTCATTTAGAGTCAAAAGATTAAATGTTAAAATTTCATCATTATAGACCATTTTGGGAACGTTCGACATGTCCGGAGTCATCGTTTTTCATCCGAAAATCGATTTTTTGGACTGTACCAAAAATGATTCAAAATGTCAATTGGATCATGCCTCATGTTGAATAACCACTTTTTAAACCCTCACAGTGACCAAAATTGCCCTTTTTACAGAGTTTTGCTTCCTCAAAAGCTTCAATTTTGACCCGTTTCAGGCACAGAAATCACTTTAAACACACTTGTTTTAGTTGAAAAAGTCATAATTCACATCCAACAGTCATTTAGAGTCAAAAGATTAAATGTTAAAATTTCATCATTATAGACCATTTTGGGAACGTTCGACATGTCCGAAGTCATCGTTTTTCATCCGAAAATCGAATTTTTGGACTGTACCAAAAATGATTCAAAATGTCAATTGGATCATGCCTCATGTTGAATAACCACTTTTTAAACCCTCACAGTGACCAAAATGGCCATTTTTACAGAGTTTTGCTTACTCAAAAGCTTCAATTTTGACCCGTTTCAGGCACAGAAATGACTTTAAACACACTTATTTTAGTTGAAAAAGTCATACTTCACATCCAACAGTCATTTAGAGTCAAAAGATTAAATGTTAAAATTTCATCATTATAGACCATTTTGGGAACGTTCGACATGTCCGGAGTCATCGTTTTTCATCTGAAAATCGATTTTTTGGACTGTACCAAAAATGATTCAGAATGTCAATTGGATCGTGCCTCATGTTGAATAACCACTTTTGAAACCCTCACAGTGACCAAAATTGCCATTTTTACAGAGTTTTGCTTACTCAAAAGCTTCAATTTTGACCCGTTTCAGGCACAGAAATGACTTTAAACACACTTATTTTAGTTGAAAAAGTCATACTTCACATCCAACAGTCATTTAGAGTCAAAAGATTAAATGTTAAAATTTCATCATTATAGACCATTTTGGGAACGTTCGACATGTCCGGAGTCATCATTTTTCATCCGAAAATCGATTTTTTGGACTGTACCAAAAATGATTCAAAATGTCAATTGGATCGTGCCTCATGTTGAATAACCACTTTTTAAACCCTCACAGTGACCAAAATGGCCATTTTTACAAAGTTTTGCTTACTCAAAAGCTTCAATTTTGACCCGTTTCAGTCACAGAAATGACTTTAAACACACTTATTTTAGTTGAAAAAGTCATAATTCACATCCAACAGTCATTTAGAGTCAAAAGATTAAATGTTAAAATTTCATCATTATAGACCATTTTGGGAACGTTCGACATTTCCGGAGTCATCGTTTTTCATCCGAAAATCGATTTTTTGGACTGTACCAAAAATGATTCAAAATGTCAATTGGATCATGCCTCATGTTGAATAACCACTTTTTAAACCCTCACAGTGACCAAAATGGCCATTTTTACAGAGTTTTGCTTACTCAAAAGCTTCAATTTTGACCCGTTTCAGGCACAGAAATGACTTTAAACACACTTATTTTAGTTGAAAAAGTCATAATTCACATCCAACAGTCATTTAGAGTCAAAAGATTAAATGTTAAAATTTCATCATTATAGACCATTTTGGGAACGTTCGACATGTCCGGAGTCATCGTTTTTCATCCGAAAATCGATTTTTTGGACTGTACCAAAAATGATTCAAAATGTCAATTGGATCATGCCTCATGTTGAATAACCACTTTTTAAACCCTCACAGTGACCAAAATTGCTATTTTTACAGAGTTTTGATTACTCAAAAGCTTCAATTTTGACCCGTTTCAGTCACAAAAATTACTTTAAACACACTTATTTTAGTTGAAAAAGTCATAATTCACATCCAACAGTCATTTAGAGTCAAAAGATTAAATGTTAAAATTTCATCATTATAGACCATTTTGGGAACGTTCGACATGTCCGGAGTCATCGTTTTTCATCCGAAAATTGATTTTTTGGAATGTACCAAAAAATGATTCAAAATGTCAATTGGATCGTGCCTCATGTTGAATAACCACTTTTTAAACCCTCACAGTGACCAAAATTGCCATTTTTACAGAGTTTTGCTTACTCAAAAGCTTCAATTGTGACCCGTTTCAGTCACAGAAATGACTTTAAACACACTTATTTTAGTTGAAAAAGTCATACTTCACATCCAACAGTCATTTAGAGTCAAAAGATTAAATGTTAAAATTTCATCATTATAGACCATTTTGGGAACGTTCGACATGTCAGGAGTCATCATTTTTCATCCGAAAATCGATTTTTTGGACGGTACCAAAAATGATTCAAAATGTCAATTGGATCGTGCCTCATGTTGAATAACCACTTTTTAAACCCTCACAGTGACCAAAATGGCCATTTTTACAAAGTTTTGCTTACTCAAAAGCTTCAATTTTGACCCGTTTCAGTCACAGAAATGACTTTAAACACACTTATTTTAGTTGAAAAAGTCATAATTCACATCCAACAGTCATTTAGAGTCAAAAGATTAAATGTTAAAATTTCATCATTATAGACCATTTTGGAAACGTTCGACATGTCCGGAGTCATCGTTTTTCATCCGAAAATCGATTTTTTGGACTGTACCAAAAATGATTCAAAATGTCAATTGGATCATGCCTCATGTTGAATAACCACATTTAAACCCTCACAGTGACCAAAATGGCCATTTTTACAGAGTTTTGCTTACTCAAAAGCTTCAATTTTGACCCGTTTCAGGCACAGAAATGACTTTAAACACACTTATTTTAGTTGAAAAAGTCATAATTCACATCCAACAGTCATTTAGAGTCAAAAGATTAAATGTTAAAATTTCATCATTATAGACCATTTTGGGAACGTTCGACATGTCCGGAGTCATCGTTTTTCATCCGAAAATCGATTTTTTGGACTGTACCAAAAATGATTCAAAATGTCAATTGGATCATGCCTCATGTTGAATAACCACTTTTTAAACCCTCACAGTGACCAAAATTGCCATTTTTACAGAGTTTTGATTACTCAAAAGCTTCAATTTTGACCTGTTTCAGTCACAAAAATTACTTTAAACACACTTATTTTAGTTGAAAAAGTCATAATTCACATCCAACAGTCATTTAGAGTCAAAAGATTAAATGTTAAAATTTCATCATTATAGACCATTTTGGGAACGTTCGACATGTCCGGAGTCATCGTTTTTCATCCGAAAATCGATTTTTTGGACTGTACCAAAAATGATTCAAAATGTCAGTTGGATCATGCCTCATGTTGAATAACCACTTTTTAAACCCTCACAGTGACCAAAATTGCCATTTTTACAGAGTTTTGCTTACTCAAAAGCTTCAATTTTGACCCGTTTCAGGCACAGAAATGACTTTAAACACACTTGTTTTAGTTGAAAAAGTCATAATTCACATCCAACAGTCATTTAGAGTCAAAAGATTAAATGTTAAAATTTCATCATTATAGACCATTTTGGGAACGTTCGACATGTCCGGAGTCATCGTTTTTCATCCGAAAATCTATTTTTTGGACTGTACCAAAAATGATTCAAAATGTCAATTGGATCATGCCTCATGTTGAATAACCACATTTAAACCCTCACAGTGACCAAAATTGCCATTTTTACAGAGTTTTGCTTACTCAAAAGCTTCAATTTTGACCCGTTTCAGGCACAGAAATGACTTTAAACACACTTATTTTAGTTGAAAAAGTCATAATTCACATCCAACAGTCATTTAGAGTCAAAAGATTAAATGTTAAAATTTCATCATTATAGACCATTTTGGGAACGTTCGACATGTCCGGAGTCATCGTTTTTCATCCGAAAATCGATTTTTTGGACTGTACCAAAAATGATTCAAAATGTCAATTGGATCATGCCTCATGTTGAATAACCACTTTTTAAACCCTCACAGTGACCAAAATTGCCATTTTTACAGAGTTTTGATTACTCAAAAGCTTCAATTTTGACCTGTTTCAGTCACAAAAATTACTTTAAACACACTTATTTTAGTTGAAAAAGTCATAATTAACATCCAACAGTCATTTAGAGTCAAAAGATTAAATGTTAAAATTTCATCATTATAGACCATTTTGGGAACGTTCGACATGTCCGGAGTCATGGTTTTTCATCCGAAAATCGATTTTTTGGACTGTACCAAAAATTATTCAAAATGTCAATTGGATCATGCCTCATGTTGAATAACCACTTTTTAAACCCTCACAGTGACCAAAATGGCCATTTTTACAGAGTTTTGCTTACTCAAAAGCTTCAATTTTGACCCGTTTCAGTCACAGAAATGACTTTAAACACACTTATTTTAGTTGAAAAAGTCATAATTCACATCCAACAGTCATTTAGAGTCAAAAGATTAAATGTTAAAATTTCATCATTATAGACCATTTTGGGAACGTTCGACATTTCCGGAGTCATCGTTTTTCATCCGAAAATCGATTTTTTGGACTGTACCAAAAATGATTCAAAATGTCAATTGGATCATGCCTCATGTTGAAAAACCACTTTTTAAACCCTCACAGTGACCAAAATTGCCATTTTTACAGAGTTTTGCTTACTCAAAAGCTTCAATTTTGACCCGTTTCAGGCACAGAAATGACTTTAACCACACTTGTTTTAGTTGAAAAAGTCATAATTCACATCTAACAGTCATTTAGAGTCAAAAGATTAAATGTTAAAATTTCATCATTATAGACCATTTTGGGAACGTTCGACATGTCCGGAGTCATCGTTTTTCATCCGAAAATTGATTTTTTGGACTGTACCAAAATGATTCAAAATGTCAATTGGATCGTGCCTCATGTTGAATAACCACTTTTTAAACCCTCACAGTGACCAAAATGGCCATTTTTACAGAGTTTTGCTTACTCAAAAGCTTCAATTTTGACCCGTTTCAGGCACAGAAATGACTTTAAACACACTTATTTTAGTTGAAAAAGTCATACTTCACATCCAACAGTCATTTAGAGTCAAAAGATTAAATGTTAAAATTTCATCATTATAGACCATTTTGGGAACGTTCGACATGTCCGGAGTCATCGTTTTTCATCCGAAAATCGATTTTTTGGACTGTACCAAAAATGATTCAAAATGTCAATTGGATCATGCCTCATGTTGAATAACCACTTTTTAAACCCTCACAGTGACCAAAATTGCCATTTTTACAGCGTTTTGCTTACTCAAAAGCTTCCATTTTGACCCGTTTCAGGCACAGAAATGACTTTAAACACACTTATTTTAGTTGAAAAAGTCATAATTCACATCCAACATTCATTTAGAGTCAAAAGATTAAATGTTAAAATTTCATCATTATAGACCATTTTGGGAACGTTCGACATGTCCGGAGTCATCGTTTTTCATCCGAAAATCGATTTTTTGGACTGTACCAAAAATGATACAAAATGTCAATTGGATCATGCCTCATGTTGAATAACCACTTTTTAAACCCTCACAGTGACCAAAATTGCCATTTTTACAGAGTTTTGCTTACTCAAAAGCTTCAATTTTGACCCGTTTCAGGCACAGAAATGACTTTAAACACACTTATTTTAGTTGAAAAAGTCATACTTCACATCCAACAGTCATTTAGAGTCAAAAGATTAAATGTTAAAATTTCATCATTATAGACCATTTTGGGAACGTTCGACATGTCCGGAGTCATCGTTTTTCATCCGAAAATTGATTTTTTGGACTGTACCAAAAATGATTCAAAATGTCAATTGGATCGTGCCTCATGTTGAATAACCACTTTTTAAACCCTCACAGTGACCAAAATGGCCATTTTTACAGAGTTTTGCTTACTCAAAAGCTTCAATTTTGACCCGTTTCAGGCACAGAAATGACTTTAAACACACTTATTTTAGTTGAAAAAGTCATACTTCACATCCAACAGTCATTTAGAGTCAAAAGATTAAATGTTAAAATTTCATCATTATAGACCATTTTGGGAACGTTCGACATGTCCGGAGTCATCGTTTTTCATCCGAAAATCGATTTTTTGGACTGTACCAAAAATGATTCAAAATGTCAATTGGATCATGCCTCATGTTGAATAACCACTTTTTAAACCCTCACAGTGACCAAAATGGCCATTTTTACAGAGTTTTGCTTACTCAAAAGCTTCAATTTTGACCCGTTTCAGGCACAGAAATGAAAACACACTTATTTTAGTTGAAAAAGTCATAATTCACATCCAAACAGTCATTTAGAGTCAAAAGATTAAATGTTAAAATTTCATCATTATAGACCATTTTGGGAACGTTCGACATGTCCGGAGTCATCGTTTTTCATCCGAAAATCGATTTTTTGGACTGTACCAAAAATGATTCAAAATGTCAATTGGATCATGCCTCATGTTGAATAACCACTTTTTAAACCCTCACAGTGACCAAAATTGCCATTTTTACAGAGTTTTGCTTACTCAAAAGCTTCAATTTTGACCCGTTTCAGGCACAGAAATCACTTTAAACACACTTGTTTTAGTTGAAAAAGTCATAATTCACATCCAACAGTCATTTAGAGTCAAAAGATTAAATGTTAAAATTTCATCATTATAGACCATTTTGGGAACGTTCGACATGTCCGAAGTCATCGTTTTTCATCCGAAAATCGATTTTTTGGACTGTACCAAAAATGATTCAAAATGTCAATTGGATCATGCCTCATGTTGAATAACCACTTTTTAAACCCTCACAGTGACCAAAATGGCCATTTTTTACAGAGTTTTGCTTACTCAAAAGCTTCAATTTTTGACCCGTTTTCAGGCACAGAAATGACTTTAAACACACTTATTTTAGTTGAAAAAGTCATACTTCACATCCAACAGTCATTTAGAGTCAAAAGATTAAATGTTAAAATTTCATCATTATAGACCATTTTGGGAACGTTCGACATGTCCGGAGTCATCGTTTTTCATCCGAAAATCGATTTTTTGGACTGTACCAAAAATGATTCAAAATGTCAATTGGATCATGCCTCATGTTGAATAACCACTTTTGAAACCCTCACAGTGACCAAAATTGCCATTTTTACAGAGTTTTGCTTACTCAAAAACTTCAATTTTGACCCGTTTCAGTCACAGAAATGACTTTAAACACACTTATTTTAGTTGAAAAAGTCATAATTCACATCCAACAGTCATTTAGAGTCAAAAGATTAAATGTTAAAATTTCATCATTATAGACCATTTTGGGAACGTTCGACATTTCCGGAGTCATCGTTTTTCATCCGAAAATCGATTTTTTGGACTGTACCAAAAATGATTCAAAATGTCAATTGGATCATGCCTCATGTTGAAAAACCACTTTTTAAACCCTCACAGTGACCAAAATTGCCATTTTTACAGAGTTTTGCTTACTCCAAAGCTTCAATTTTGACCGGTTTCAGGCACAGAAATGACTTTAACCACACTTGTTTTAGTTGAAAAAGTCATAATTCACATCTAACAGTCATTTAGAGTCAAAAGATTAAATGTTAAAATTTCATCATTATAGACCATTTTGGGAACGTTCGACATGTCCGGAGTCATCGTTTTTCATCCGAAAATTGATTTTTTGGACTGTACCAAAAATGATTCAAAATGTCAATTGGATCGTGCCTCATGTTGAATAACCACTTTTTAAACCCTCACAGTGACCAAAATGGCCATTTTTACAGAGTTTTGCTTACTCAAAAGCTTCAATTTTGACCCGTTTCAGGCACAGAAATGACTTTAAACACACTTATTTTAGTTGAAAAAGTCATACTTCACATCCAACAGTCATTTAGAGTCAAAAGATTAAATGTTAAAATTTCATCATTATAGACCATTTTGGGAACGTTCGACATGTCCGGAGTCATCGTTTTTCATCCGAAAATCGATTTTTTGGACTGTACCAAAAATGATTCAAAATGTCAATTGGATCATGCCTCATGTTAAATAACCACTTTTTAAACCCTCACAGTGACCAAAATTGCCATTTTTACAGAGTTTTGCTTACTCAAAAGCTTCCATTTTGACCCGTTTCAGGCACAGAAATGACTTTAAACACACTTATTTTAGTTGAAAAAGTCATAATTCACATCCAACAGTCATTTAGAGTCAAAAGATTAAATGTTAAAATTTCATCATTATAGACCATTTTGGGAACGTTCGACATGTCCGGAGTCATCGTTTTTCATCCGAAAATTGATTTTTTGGACTGTACCAAAAATGATTCAAAATGTCAATTGGATCGTGCCTCATGTTGAATAACCACTTTTTAAACCCTCACAGTGACCAAAATGGCCATTTTTACAGAGTTTTGCTTACTCAAAAGCTTCAATTTTGACCCGTTTCAGGCACAGAAATGACTTTAAACACACTTATTTTAGTTGAAAAAGTCATACTTCACATCCAACAATCATTTAGAGTCAAAAGATTAAATGTTAAAATTTCATCATTATAGACCATTTTGGGAACGTTCGACATGTCCGGAGTCATCGTTTTTCATCCGAAAATCGATTTTTTGGACTGTACCAAAAATGATTCAAAATGTCAATTGGATCATGCCTCATGTTGAATAACCACTTTTTAAACCCTCACAGTGACCAAAATGGCCATTTTTACAGAGTTTTGCTTACTCAAAAGCTTCAATTTTGACCCGTTTCAGGCACAGAAATGACTTTAAACACACTTATTTTAGTTGAAAAAAGTCATAATTCACATCCAACAGTCATTTAGAGTCAAAAGATTAAATGTTAAAATTTCATCATTATAGACCATTTTGGGAACGTTCGACATGTCCGGAGTCATCGTTTTTCATCCGAAAATCGATTTTTTGGACTGTACCAAAAATGATTCAAAATGTCAATTGGATCATGCCTCATGTTGGAATAACCACTTTTTAAACCCTCACAGTGACCAAAATTGCCATTTTTACAGAGTTTTGCTTACTCAAAAGCTTCAATTTTGACCCGTTTCAGGCACAGAAATCACTTTAAACACACTTGTTTTAGTTGAAAAAGTCATAATTCACATCCAACAGTCATTTAGAGTCAAAAGATTAAATGTTAAAATTTCATCATTATAGACCATTTTGGGAACGTTCGACATGTCCGAAGTCATCGTTTTTCATCCGAAAATCAATTTTTTGGACTGTACCAAAAATGATTCAAAATGTCAATTGGATCATGCCTCATGTTGAATAACCACTTTTTAAACCCTCACAGTGACCAAAATGGCCATTTTTACAGAGTTTTGCTTACTCAAAAGCTTCAATTTTGACCCGTTTCAGGCACAGAAATGACTTTAAACACACTTATTTTAGTTGAAAAAGTCATACTTCACATCCAACAGTCATTTAGAGTCAAAAGATTAAATGTTAAAATTTCATCATTATAGACCATTTTGGGAACGTTCGACATGTCCGGAGTCATCGTTTTTCATCCGAAAATCGATTTTTTGGACTGTACCAAAAATGATTCAAAATGTCAATTGGATCATGCCTCATGTTGAATAACCACTTTTTAAACCCTCACAGTGACCAAAATTGCCATTTTTACAGAGTTTTGCTTACTCAAAAGCTTCCATTTTGACCCGTTTCAGGCACAGAAATGACTTTAAACACACTTATTTTAGTTGAAAAAGTCATAATTCACATCCAACAGTCATTTAGAGTCAAAAGATTAAATGTTAAAATTTCATCATTATAGACCATTTTGGGAACGTTCGACATGTCCGGAGTCATCGTTTTTCATCTGAAAATCGATTTTTTGGACTGTACCAAAAATGATTCAGAATGTCAATTGGATCGTGCCTCATGTTGAATAACCACTTTTGAAACCCTCACAGTGACCAAAATTGCCATTTTTACAGAGTTTTGCTTACTCAAAAGCTTCAATTTTGACCCGTTTCAGGCACAGAAATGACTTTAAACACACTTATTTTAGTTGAAAAAGTCATACTTCACATCCAACAGTCATTTAGAGTCAAAAGATTAAATGTTAAAATTTCATCATTATAGACCATTTTGGGAACGTTCGACATGTCCGGAGTCATCATTTTTCATCCGAAAATCGTTTTTTTGGACTGTACCAAAAATGATTCAAAATGTCAATTGGATCGTGCCTCATGTTGAATAACCACTTTTTAAACCCTCACAGTGACCAAAATGGCCATTTTTACAAAGTTTTGCTTACTCAAAAGCTTCAATTTTGACCCGTTTCAGTCACAGAAATGACTTTAAACACACTTATTTTAGTTGAAAAAGTCATAATTCACATCCAACAGTCATTTAGAGTCAAAAGATTAAATGTTAAAATTTCATCATTATAGACCATTTTGGGAACGTTCGACATTTCCGGAGTCATCGTTTTTCATCCGAAAATCGATTTTTTGGACTGTACCAAAAATGATTCAAAATGTCAATTGGATCATGCCTCATGTTGAATAACCACTTTTTAAACCCTCACAGTGACCAAAATGGCCATTTTTACAGAGTTTTGCTTACTCAAAAGCTTCAATTTTGACCCGTTTCAGGCACAGAAATGACTTTAAACACACTTATTTTAGTTGAAAAAGTCATAATTCACATCCAACAGTCATTTAGAGTCAAAAGATTAAATGTTAAAATTTCATCATTATAGACCATTTTGGGAACGTTCGACATGTCCGGAGTCATCGTTTTTCATCCGAAAATCGATTTTTTGGACTGTACCAAAAATGATTCAAAATGTCAATTGGATCATGCCTCATGTTGAATAACCACTTTTTAAACCCTCACAGTGACCAAAATTGCTATTTTTACAGAGTTTTGATTACTCAAAAGCTTCAATTTTGACCCGTTTAAGTCACAAAAATTACTTTAAACACACTTATTTTAGTTGAAAAAGTCATAATTCACATCCAACAGTCATTTAGAGTCAAAAGATTAAATGTTAAAATTTCATCATTATAGACCATTTTGGGAACGTTCGACATGTCCGGAGTCATCGTTTTTCATCCGAAAATTGATTTTTTGGAATGTACCAAAAATGATTCAAAATGTCAATTGGATCGTGCCTCATGTTGAATAACCACTTTTTAAACCCTCACAGTGACCAAAATTGCCATTTTTACAGAGTTTTGCTTACTCAAAAGCTTCAATTTTGACCCGTTTCAGTCACAGAAATGACTTTAAACACACTTATTTTAGTTGAAAAAGTCATACTTCACATCCAACAGTCATTTAGAGTCAAAAGATTAAATGTTAAAATTTCATCATTATAGACCATTTTGGGAACGTTCGACATGTCAGGAGTCATCATTTTTCATCCGAAAATCGATTTTTTGGACGGTACCAAAAATGATTCAAAATGTCAATTGGATCGTGCCTCATGTTGAATAACCACTTTTTAAACCCTCACAGTGACCAAAATGGCCATTTTTACAAAGTTTTGCTTACTCAAAAGCTTCAATTTTGACCCGTTTCAGTCACAGAAATGACTTTAAACACACTTATTTTAGTTGAAAAAGTCATAATTCACATCCAACAGTCATTTAGAGTCAAAAGATTAAATGTTAAAATTTCATCATTATAGACCATTTTGGGAACGTTCGACATGTCCGGAGTCATCGTTTTTCATCCGAAAATCGATTTTTTGGACTGTACCAAAAATGATTCAAAATGTCAATTGGATCATGCCTCATGTTGAATAACCACATTTAAACCCTCACAGTGACCAAAATTGCCATTTTTACAGAGTTTTGCTTACTCAAAAGATTCAATTTTGACCCGTTTCAGGCACAGAAATGACTTTAAACACACTTATTTTAGTTGAAAAAGTCATAATTCACATCCAACAGTCATTTAGAGTCAAAAGATTAAATGTTAAAATTTCATCATTATAGACCATTTTGGGAACGTTCGACATGTCCGGAGTCATCGTTTTTCATCCGAAAATCGATTTTTTGGACTGTACCAAAAATGATTCAAAATGTCAGTTGGATCATGCCTCATGTTGAATAACCACTTTTTAAACCCTCACAGTGACCAAAATTGCCATTTTTACAGAGTTTTGCTTACTCAAAAGCTTCAATTTTGACCCGTTTCAGGCACAGAAATGACTTTAAACACACTTGTTTTAGTTGAAAAAGTCATAATTCACATCCAACAGTCATTTAGAGTCAAAAGATTAAATGTTAAAATTTCATCATTATAGACCATTTTGGGAACGTTCGACATGTCCGGAGTCATCGTTTTTCATCCGAAAATCTATTTTTTGGACTGTACCAAAAATGATTCAAAATGTCAATTGGATCATGCCTCATGTTGAATAACCACATTTAAACCCTCACAGTGACCAAAATTGCCATTTTTACAGAGTTTTGCTTACTCAAAAGCTTCAATTTTGACCCGTTTCAGGCACAGAAATGACTTTAAACACACTTATTTTAGTTGAAAAAGTCATAATTCACATCCAACAGTCATTTAGAGTCAAAAGATTAAATGTTAAAATTTCATCATTATAGACCATTTTGGGAACGTTCGACATGTCCGGAGTCATCGTTTTTCATCCGAAAATCGATTTTTTGGACTGTACCAAAAATGATTCAAAATGTCAATTGGATCATGCCTCATGTTGAATAACCACTTTTTAAACCCTCACAGTGACCAAAATTGCCATTTTTACAGAGTTTTGATTACTCAAAAGCTTCAATTTTGACCTGTTTCAGTCACAAAAATTACTTTAAACACACTTATTTTAGTTGAAAAAGTCATAATTAACATCCAACAGTCATTTAGAGTCAAAAGATTAAATGTTAAAATTTCATCATTATAGACCATTTTGGGAACGTTCGACATGTCCGGAGTCATTGTTTTTCATCCGAAAATTGATTTTTTGGACTGTACCAAAAATGATTCAAAATGTCAATTGGATCGTGCCTCATGTTGAATAACCACTTTTTAAACCCTCACAGTGACCAAAATGGCCATTTTTACAGAGTTTTGCTTACTCAAAAGCTTCAATTTTGACCCGTTTCAGTCACAGAAATGACTTTAAACACACTTATTTTAGTTGAAAAAGTCATAATTCACATCCAACAGTCATTTAGAGTCAAAAGATTAAATGTTAAAATTTCATCATTATAGACCATTTTGGGAACGTTCGACATGTCCGGAGTCATCGTTTTTCATCCGAAAATCGATTTTTTGGACTGTACCAAAAATGATTCAAAATGTCAATTGGATCATGCCTCATGTTGAATAACCACTTTTTAAACCCTCACAGTGACCAAAATTGCCATTTTTACAGAGTTTTGCTTACTCAAAAGCTTCAATTTTGACCCGTTTCAGGCACAGAAATGACTTTAAGTAATTTTTGTGACTGAAACAGGTCAAAATTGAAGCTTTTGAGTAATCAAAACTCTGTAAAAATGGCAATTTTGGTCACTGTGAGGGTTGAAAAAGTCATAATTCACATCCAACAGTCATTTAGAGTCAAAAGATTAAATGTTAAAATTTCATCATTATAGACCATTTTGGGAACGTTCGACATGTCCGGAGTCATCGTTTTTCATCCGAAAATTGATTTTTTGGACTGTACCAAAAATGATTCAAAATGTCAATTGGATCGTGCCTCATGTTGAATAACCACTTTTTAAACCCTCACAGTGACCAAAATTGCCATTTTTACAGAGTTTTGCTTACTCAAAAGCTTCCATTTTGACCCGTTTCAGGCACAGAAAGGACTTTAAACACACTTATTTTAGTTGAAAAAGTCATAATTCACATCCAACAGTCATTTAGAGTCAAAAGATTAAATGTTAAAATTTCATCATTATAGACCATTTTGGGAACGTTCGACATGTCCGGAGTCATCGTTTTTCATCCGAAAATTGATTTTTTGGACTGTACCAAAAATGATTCAAAATGTCAATTGGGTCGTGCCTCATGTTGAATAACCACTTTTTAAACCCTCACAGTGACCAAAATGGCCATTTTTACAGAGTTTTGCTTACTCAAAAGCTTCAATTTTGACCCGTTTCAGGCACAGAAATGACTTTAAACACACTTATTTTAGTTGAAAAAGTCATAATTCACATCCAACAGTCATTTAGAGTCAAAAGATTAAATGTTAAAATTTCATCATTATAGACCATTTTGGGAACGTTCGACATGTCCGGAGTCATCGTTTTTCATCCGAAAATCGATTTTTTGGACTGTACCAAAAATGATTCAAAATGTCAATTGGATCATGCCTCATGTTGAATAACCACTTTTTAAACCCTCACAGTGACCAAAATGGCCATTTTTACAGAGGTTTGCTTACTCAAAAGCTTCAATTTTGACCCGTTTCAGTCACAGAAATGGCTTTAAACACACTTATTTTAGTTGAAAATGTCATAATTCACATCCAACAGTCATTTAGAGTCAAAAGATTAAATGTTAAAATTTCATCATTATAGACCATTTTGGGAACGTTCGACATGTCCGGAGTCATCGTTTTTCATCCGAAAATCGATTTTTTGGACTGTACCAAAAATGATTCAAAATGTCAATTGGATCATGCCTCATGTTGAATAACCACTTTTTAAACCCTCACAGTGACCAAAATTGCCATTTTTACAGAGTTTTGCTTACTCAAAAGCTTCAATTTTGACCCGTTTCAGGCACAGAAATGACTTTAAACACACTTATTTTAGTTGAAAAAGTCATAATTCACATCCAACAGTCATTTAGAGTCAAAAGATTAAATGTTAAAATTTCATCATTATAGACCATTTTGGGAACGTTCGACATGTCCGGAGTCATTGTTTTTCATCCGAAAATTGATTTTTTGGACTGTACCAAAAATGATTCAAAATGTCAATTGGATCGTGCCTCATGTTGAATAACCACTTTTTAAACCCTCACAGTGACCAAAATGGCCATTTTTACAGAGTTTTGCTTACTCAAAAGCTTCAATTTTGACCCGTTTCAGTCACAGAAATGACTTTAAACACACTTATTTTAGTTGAAAAAGTCATAATTCACATCCAACAGTCATTTAGAGTCAAAAGATTAAATGTTAAAATTTCATCATTATAGACCATTTTGGGAACGTTCGACATTTCCGGAGTCATCGTTTTTCATCCGAAAATCGATTTTTTGGACTGTACCAAAAATGATTCAAAATGTCAATTGGATCATGCCTCATGTTGAAAAACCACTTTTTAAACCCTCACAGTGACCAAAATTGCCATTTTTACAGAGTTTTGCTTACTCAAAAGCTTCAATTTTGACCCGTTTCAGGCACAGAAATGACTTTAACCACACTTGTTTTAGTTGAAAAAGTCATAATTCACATCTAACAGTCATTTAGAGTCAAAAGATTAAATGTTAAAATTTCATCATTATAGACCATTTTGGGAACGTTCGACATGTCCGGAGTCATCGTTTTTCATCCGAAAATTGATTTTTTGGACTGTACCAAAAATGATTCAAAATGTCAATTGGATCGTGCCTCATGTTGAATAACCACTTTTTAAACCCTCACAGTGACCAAAATGGCCATTTTTACAGAGTTTTGCTTACTCAAAAGCTTCAATTTTGACCCGTTTCAGGCACAGAAATGACTTTAAACACACTTATTTTAGTTGAAAAAGTCATAATTCACATCCAACAGTCATTTAGAGTCAAAAGATTAAATGTTAAAATTTCATCATTATAGACCATTTTGGGAACGTTCGACATGTCCGGAGTCATCGTTTTTCATCTGAAAATCGATTTTTTGGACTGTACCAAAAATGATTCAGAATGTCAATTGGATCGTGCCTCATGTTGAATAACCACTTTTGAAACCCTCACAGTGACCAAAATTGCCATTTTTACAGAGTTTTGCTTACTCAAAAGCTTCAATTTTGACCCGTTTCAGGCACAGAAATGACTTTAAACACACTTGTTTTAGTTGAAAAAGTCATAATTCACATCCAACAGTCATTTAGAGTCAAAAGATTAAATGTTAAAATTTCATCATTATAGACCATTTTGGGAACGTTCGACATGTCCGGAGTCATCGTTTTTCATCCGAAAATCTATTTTTTGGACTGTACCAAAAATGATTCAAAATGTCAATTGGATCATGCCTCATGTTGAATAACCACATTTAAACCCTCACAGTGACCAAAATTGCCATTTTTACAGAGTTTTGCTTACTCAAAAGCTTCAATTTTGACCCGTTTCAGGCACAGAAATGACTTTAAACACACTTATTTTAGTTGAAAAAGTCATAA
The DNA here is from genome assembly GCF_964263255.1 of Lissotriton vulgaris. Classification (NCBI taxonomy): domain Eukaryota; kingdom Metazoa; phylum Chordata; class Amphibia; order Caudata; family Salamandridae; genus Lissotriton; species Lissotriton vulgaris. Next base: position 372,545 of record NW_028255683.1, read on the forward strand.
TTCACATCCAACAGTCATTTAGAGTCAAAAGATTAAATGTTAAAATTTCATCATTATAGACCATTTTGGGAACGTTCGACATGTCCGGAGTCATCGTTTTTCATCCGAAAATCGATTTTTTGGACTGTACCAAAAATGATTCAAAATGTCAATTGGATCATGCCTCATGTTGAATAACCACTTTTTAAACCCTCACAGTGACCAAAATTGCCATTTTTACAGAGTTTTGATTACTCAAAAGCTTCAATTTTGACCTGTTTCAGTCACAAAAATTACTTTAAACACACTTATTTTAGTTGAAAAAGTCATAATTAACATCCAACAGTCATTTAGAGTCAAAAGATTAAATGTTAAAATTTCATCATTATAGACCATTTTGGGAACGTTCGACATGTCCGGAGTCATGGTTTTTCATCCGAAAATCGATTTTTTGGACTGTACCAAAAATGATTCAAAATGTCAATTGGATCATGCCTCATGTTGAATAACCACTTTTTAAACCCTCACAGTGACCAAAATGGCCATTTTTACAGAGTTTTGCTTACTCAAAAGCTTCAATTTTGACCCGTTTCAGTCACAGAAATGACTTTAAACACACTTATTTTAGTTGAAGAAGTCATAATTCACATCCAACAGTCATTTAGAGTCAAAAGATTAAATGTTAAAATTTCATCATTATAGACCATTTTGGGAACGTTCGACATTTCCGGAGTCATCGTTTTTCATCCGAAAATCGATTTTTTGGACTGTACCAAAAATGATTCAAAATGTCAATTGGATCATGCCTCATGTTGAAAAACCACTTTTTAAACCCTCACAGTGACCAAAATTGCCATTTTTACAGAGTTTTGCTTACTCAAAAGCTTCAATTTTGACCCGTTTCAGGCACAGAAATGACTTTAACCACACTTGTTTTAGTTGAAAAAGTCATAATTCACATCTAACAGTCATTTAGAGTCAAAAGATTAAATGTTAAAATTTCATCATTATAGACCATTTTGGGAACGTTCGACATGTCCGGAGTCATCGTTTTTCATCCGAAAATTGATTTTTTGGACTGTACCAAAATGATTCAAAATGTCAATTGGATCGTGCCTCATGTTGAATAACCACTTTTTAAACCCTCACAGTGACCAAAATGGCCATTTTTACAGAGTTTTGCTTACTCAAAAGCTTCAATTTTGACCCTTTTCAGGCACAGAAATGACTTTAAACACACTTATTTTAGTTGAAAAAGTCATACTTCACATCCAACAGTCATTTAGAGTCAAAAGATTAAATGTTAAAATTTCATCATTATAGACCATTTTGGGAACGTTCGACATGTCCGGAGTCATCGTTTTTCATCCGAAAATCGATTTTTTGGACTGTACCAAAAATGATTCAAAATGTCAATTGGATCATGCCTCATGTTGAATAACCACTTTTTAAACCCTCACAGTGACCAAAATTGCCATTTTTACAGCGTTTTGCTTACTCAAAAGCTTCCATTTTGACCCGTTTCAGGCACAGAAATGACTTTAAACACACTTATTTTAGTTGAAAAAGTCATAATTCACATCCAACATTCATTTAGAGTCAAAAGATTAAATGTTAAAATTTCATCATTATAGACCATTTTGGGAACGTTCGACATGTCCGGAGTCATCGTTTTTCATCCGAAAATCGATTTTTTGGACTGTACCAAAAATGATACAAAATGTCAATTGGATCATGCCTCATGTTGAATAACCACTTTTTAAACCCTCACAGTGACCAAAATTGCCATTTTTACAGAGTTTTGCTTACTCAAAAGCTTCAATTTTGACCCGTTTCAGGCACAGAAATGACTTTAAACACACTTATTTTAGTTGAAAAAGTCATACTTCACATCCAACAGTCATTTAGAGTCAAAAGATTAAATGTTAAAATTTCATCATTATAGACCATTTTGGGAACGTTCGACATGTCCGGAGTCATCGTTTTTCATCCGAAAATTGATTTTTTGGACTGTACCAAAAATGATTCAAAATGTCAATTGGATCGTGCCTCATGTTGAATAACCACTTTTTAAACCCTCACAGTGACCAAAATGGCCATTTTTACAGAGTTTTGCTTACTCAAAAGCTTCAATTTTGACCCGTTTCAGGCACAGAAATGACTTTAAACACACTTATTTTAGTTGAAAAAGTCATACTTCACATCCAACAGTCATTTAGAGTCAAAAGATTAAATGTTAAAATTTCATCATTATAGACCATTTTGGGAACGTTCGACATGTCCGGAGTCATCGTTTTTCATCCGAAAATCGATTTTTTGGACTGTACCAAAAATGATTCAAAATGTCAATTGGATCATGCCTCATGTTGAATAACCACTTTTTAAACCCTCACAGTGACCAAAATGGCCATTTTTACAGAGTTTTGCTTACTCAAAAGCTTCAATTTTGACCCGTTTCAGGCACAGAAATGACTTTAAACACACTTATTTTAGTTGAAAAAGTCATAATTCACATCCAACAGTCATTTAGAGTCAAAAGATTAAATGTTAAAATTTCATCATTATAGACCATTTTGGGAACGTTCGACATGTCCGGAGTCATCGTTTTTCATCCGAAAATCGATTTTTTGGACTGTACCAAAAATGATTCAAAATGTCAATTGGATCATGCCTCATGTTGAATAACCACTTTTTAAACCCTCACAGTGACCAAAATTGCCATTTTTACAGAGTTTTGCTTACTCAAAAGCTTCAATTTTGACCCGTTTCAGGCACAGAAATCACTTTAAACACACTTGTTTTAGTTGAAAAAGTCATAATTCACATCCAACAGTCATTTAGAGTCAAAAGATTAAATGTTAAAATTTAATCATTATAGACCATTTTGGGAACGTTCGACATGTCCGAAGTCATCGTTTTTCATCCGAAAATCGATTTTTTGGACTGTACCAAAAATGATTCAAAATGTCAATTGGATCATGCCTCATGTTGAATAACCACTTTTTAAACCCTCACAGTGACCAAAATGGCCATTTTTACAGAGTTTTGCTTACTCAAAAGCTTCAATTTTGACCCGTTTCAGGCACAGAAATGACTTTAAACACACTTATTTTAGTTGAAAAAGTCATACTTCACATCCAACAGTCATTTAGAGTCAAAAGATTAAATGTTAAAATTTCATCATTATAGACCATTTTGGGAACGTTCGACATGTCCGGAGTCATCGTTTTTCATCCGAAAATCGATTTTTTGGACTGTACCAAAAATGATTCAAAATGTCAATTGGATCATGCCTCATGTTGAATAACCACTTTTGAAACCCTCACAGTGACCAAAATTGCCATTTTTACAGAGTTTTGCTTACTCAAAAACTTCAATTTTGACCCGTTTCAGTCACAGAAATGACTTTAAACACACTTATTTTAGTTGAAAAAGTCATAATTCACATCCAACAGTCATTTAGAGTCAAAAGATTAAATGTTAAAATTTCATCATTATAGACCATTTTGGGAACGTTCGACATTTCCGGAGTCATCGTTTTTCATCCGAAAATCGATTTTTTGGACTGTACCAAAAATGATTCAAAATGTCAATTGGATCATGCCTCATGTTGAAAAACCACTTTTTAAACCCTCACAGTGACCAAAATTGCCATTTTTACAGAGTTTTGCTTACTCCAAAGCTTCAATTTTGACCGGTTTCAGGCACAGAAATGACTTTAACCACACTTGTTTTAGTTGAAAAAGTCATAATTCACATCTAACAGTCATTTAGAGTCAAAAGATTAAATGTTAAAATTTCATCATTATAGACCATTTTGGGAACGTTCGACATGTCCGGAGTCATCGTTTTTCATCCGAAAATTGATTTTTTGGACTGTACCAAAAATGATTCAAAATGTCAATTGGATCGTGCCTCATGTTGAATAACCACTTTTTAAACCCTCACAGTGACCAAAATGGCCATTTTTACAGAGTTTTGCTTACTCAAAAGCTTCAATTTTGACCCGTTTCAGGCACAGAAATGACTTTAAACACACTTATTTTAGTTGAAAAAGTCATACTTCACATCCAACAGTCATTTAGAGTCAAAAGATTAAATGTTAAAATTTCATCATTATAGACCATTTTGGGAACGTTCGACATGTCCGGAGTCATCGTTTTTCATCCGAAAATCGATTTTTTGGACTGTACCAAAAATGATTCAAAATGTCAATTGGATCATGCCTCATGTTAAATAACCACTTTTTAAACCCTCACAGTGACCAAAATTGCCATTTTTACAGAGTTTTGCTTACTCAAAAGCTTCCATTTTGACCCGTTTCAGGCACAGAAATGACTTTAAACACACTTATTTTAGTTGAAAAAGTCATAATTCACATCCAACAGTCATTTAGAGTCAAAAGATTAAATGTTAAAATTTCATCATTATAGACCATTTTGGGAACGTTCGACATGTCCGGAGTCATCGTTTTTCATCCGAAAATTGATTTTTTGGACTGTACCAAAAATGATTCAAAATGTCAATTGGATCGTGCCTCATGTTGAATAACCACTTTTTAAACCCTCACAGTGACCAAAATGGCCATTTTTACAGAGTTTTGCTTACTCAAAAGCTTCAATTTTGACCCGTTTCAGGCACAGAAATGACTTTAAACACACTTATTTTAGTTGAAAAAGTCATACTTCACATCCAACAATCATTTAGAGTCAAAAGATTAAATGTTAAAATTTCATCATTATAGACCATTTTGGGAACGTTCGACATGTCCGGAGTCATCGTTTTTCATCCGAAAATCGATTTTTTGGACTGTACCAAAAATGATTCAAAATGTCAATTGGATCATGCCTCATGTTGAATAACCACTTTTTAAACCCTCACAGTGACCAAAATGGCCATTTTTACAGAGTTTTGCTTACTCAAAAGCTTCAATTTTGACCCGTTTCAGGCACAGAAATGACTTTAAACACACTTATTTTAGTTGAAAAAGTCATAATTCACATCCAACAGTCATTTAGAGTCAAAAGATTAAATGTTAAAATTTCATCATTATAGACCATTTTGGGAACGTTCGACATGTCCGGAGTCATCGTTTTTCATCCGAAAATCGATTTTTTGGACTGTACCAAAAATGATTCAAAATGTCAATTGGATCATGCCTCATGTTGAATAACCACTTTTTAAACCCTCACAGTGACCAAAATTGCCATTTTTACAGAGTTTTGCTTACTCAAAAGCTTCAATTTTGACCCGTTTCAGGCACAGAAATCACTTTAAACACACTTGTTTTAGTTGAAAAAGTCATAATTCACATCCAACAGTCATTTAGAGTCAAAAGATTAAATGTTAAAATTTCATCATTATAGACCATTTTGGGAACGTTCGACATGTCCGAAGTCATCGTTTTTCATCCGAAAATCAATTTTTTGGACTGTACCAAAAATGATTCAAAATGTCAATTGGATCATGCCTCATGTTGAATAACCACTTTTTAAACCCTCACAGTGACCAAAATGGCCATTTTTACAGAGTTTTGCTTACTCAAAAGCTTCAATTTTGACCCGTTTCAGGCACAGAAATGACTTTAAACACACTTATTTTAGTTGAAAAAGTCATACTTCACATCCAACAGTCATTTAGAGTCAAAAGATTAAATGTTAAAATTTCATCATTATAGACCATTTTGGGAACGTTCGACATGTCCGGAGTCATCGTTTTTCATCCGAAAATCGATTTTTTGGACTGTACCAAAAATGATTCAAAATGTCAATTGGATCATGCCTCATGTTGAATAACCACTTTTTAAACCCTCACAGTGACCAAAATTGCCATTTTTACAGAGTTTTGCTTACTCAAAAGCTTCCATTTTGACCCGTTTCAGGCACAGAAATGACTTTAAACACACTTATTTTAGTTGAAAAAGTCATAATTCACATCCAACAGTCATTTAGAGTCAAAAGATTAAATGTTAAAATTTCATCATTATAGACCATTTTGGGAACGTTCGACATGTCCGGAGTCATCGTTTTTCATCTGAAAATCGATTTTTTGGACTGTACCAAAAATGATTCAGAATGTCAATTGGATCGTGCCTCATGTTGAATAACCACTTTTGAAACCCTCACAGTGACCAAAATTGCCATTTTTACAGAGTTTTGCTTACTCAAAAGCTTCAATTTTGACCCGTTTCAGGCACAGAAATGACTTTAAACACACTTATTTTAGTTGAAAAAGTCATACTTCACATCCAACAGTCATTTAGAGTCAAAAGATTAAATGTTAAAATTTCATCATTATAGACCATTTTGGGAACGTTCGACATGTCCGGAGTCATCATTTTTCATCCGAAAATCGTTTTTTTGGACTGTACCAAAAATGATTCAAAATGTCAATTGGATCGTGCCTCATGTTGAATAACCACTTTTTAAACCCTCACAGTGACCAAAATGGCCATTTTTACAAAGTTTTGCTTACTCAAAAGCTTCAATTTTGACCCGTTTCAGTCACAGAAATGACTTTAAACACACTTATTTTAGTTGAAAAAGTCATAATTCACATCCAACAGTCATTTAGAGTCAAAAGATTAAATGTTAAAATTTCATCATTATAGACCATTTTGGGAACGTTCGACATTTCCGGAGTCATCGTTTTTCATCCGAAAATCGATTTTTTGGACTGTACCAAAAATGATTCAAAATGTCAATTGGATCATGCCTCATGTTGAATAACCACTTTTTAAACCCTCACAGTGACCAAAATGGCCATTTTTACAGAGTTTTGCTTACTCAAAAGCTTCAATTTTGACCCGTTTCAGGCACAGAAATGACTTTAAACACACTTATTTTAGTTGAAAAAGTCATAATTCACATCCAACAGTCATTTAGAGTCAAAAGATTAAATGTTAAAATTTCATCATTATAGACCATTTTGGGAACGTTCGACATGTCCGGAGTCATCGTTTTTCATCCGAAAATCGATTTTTTGGACTGTACCAAAAATGATTCAAAATGTCAATTGGATCATGCCTCATGTTGAATAACCACTTTTTAAACCCTCACAGTGACCAAAATTGCTATTTTTACAGAGTTTTGATTACTCAAAAGCTTCAATTTTGACCCGTTTCAGTCACAAAAATTACTTTAAACACACTTATTTTAGTTGAAAAAGTCATAATTCACATCCAACAGTCATTTAGAGTCAAAAGATTAAATGTTAAAATTTCATCATTATAGACCATTTTGGGAACGTTCGACATGTCCGGAGTCATCGTTTTTCATCCGAAAATTGATTTTTTGGAATGTACCAAAAATGATTCAAAATGTCAATTGGATCGTGCCTCATGTTGAATAACCACTTTTTAAACCCTCACAGTGACCAAAATTGCCATTTTTACAGAGTTTTGCTTACTCAAAAGCTTCAATTTTGACCCGTTTCAGTCACAGAAATGACTTTAAACACACTTATTTTAGTTGAAAAAGTCATACTTCACATCCAACAGTCATTTAGAGTCAAAAGATTAAATGTTAAAATTTCATCATTATAGACCATTTTGGGAACGTTCGACATGTCAGGAGTCATCATTTTTCATCCGAAAATCGATTTTTTTGGACGGTACCAAAAATGATTCAAAATGTCAATTGGATCGTGCCTCATGTTGAATAACCACTTTTTAAACCCTCACAGTGACCAAAATGGCCATTTTTACAAAGTTTTGCTTACTCAAAAGCTTCAATTTTGACCCGTTTCAGTCACAGAAATGACTTTAAACACACTTATTTTAGTTGAAAAAGTCATAATTCACATCCAACAGTCATTTAGAGTCAAAAGATTAAATGTTAAAATTTCATCATTATAGACCATTTTGGGAACGTTCGACATGTCCGGAGTCATCGTTTTTCATCCGAAAATCGATTTTTTGGACTGTACCAAAAATGATTCAAAATGTCAATTGGATCATGCCTCATGTTGAATAACCACATTTAAACCCTCACAGTGACCAAAATTGCCATTTTTACAGAGTTTTGCTTACTCAAAAGATTCAATTTTGACCCGTTTCAGGCACAGAAATGACTTTAAACACACTTATTTTAGTTGAAAAAGTCATAATTCACATCCAACAGTCATTTAGAGTCAAAAGATTAAATGTTAAAATTTCATCATTATAGACCATTTTGGGAACGTTCGACATGTCCGGAGTCATCGTTTTTCATCCGAAAATCGATTTTTTGGACTGTACCAAAAATGATTCAAAATGTCAGTTGGATCATGCCTCATGTTGAATAACCACTTTTTAAACCCTCACAGTGACCAAAATTGCCATTTTTACAGAGTTTTGCTTACTCAAAAGCTTCAATTTTGACCCGTTTCAGGCACAGAAATGACTTTAAACACACTTGTTTTAGTTGAAAAAGTCATAATTCACATCCAACAGTCATTTAGAGTCAAAAGATTAAATGTTAAAATTTCATCATTATAGACCATTTTGGGAACGTTCGACATGTCCGGAGTCATCGTTTTTCATCCGAAAATCTATTTTTTGGACTGTACCAAAAATGATTCAAAATGTCAATTGGATCATGCCTCATGTTGAATAACCACATTTAAACCCTCACAGTGACCAAAATTGCCATTTTTACAGAGTTTTGCTTACTCAAAAGCTTCAATTTTGACCCGTTTCAGGCACAGAAATGACTTTAAACACACTTATTTTAGTTGAAAAAGTCATAATTCACATCCAACAGTCATTTAGAGTCAAAAGATTAAATGTTAAAATTTCATCATTATAGACCATTTTGGGAACGTTCGACATGTCCGGAGTCATCGTTTTTCATCCGAAAATCGATTTTTTGGACTGTACCAAAAATGATTCAAAATGTCAATTGGATCATGCCTCATGTTGAATAACCACTTTTTAAACCCTCACAGTGACCAAAATTGCCATTTTTACAGAGTTTTGATTACTCAAAAGCTTCAATTTTGACCTGTTTCAGTCACAAAAATTACTTTAAACACACTTATTTTAGTTGAAAAAGTCATAATTAACATCCAACAGTCATTTAGAGTCAAAAGATTAAATGTTAAAATTTCATCATTATAGACCATTTTGGGAACGTTCGACATGTCCGGAGTCATTGTTTTTCATCCGAAAATTGATTTTTTGGACTGTACCAAAAATGATTCAAAATGTCAATTGGATCGTGCCTCATGTTGAATAACCACTTTTTAAACCCTCACAGTGACCAAAATGGCCATTTTTACAGAGTTTTGCTTACTCAAAAGCTTCAATTTTGACCCGTTTCAGTCACAGAAATGACTTTAAACACACTTATTTTAGTTGAAAAAGTCATAATTCACATCCAACAGTCATTTAGAGTCAAAAGATTAAATGTTAAAATTTCATCATTATAGACCATTTTGGGAACGTTCGACATGTCCGGAGTCATCGTTTTTCATCCGAAAATCGATTTTTTGGACTGTACCAAAAATGATTCAAAATGTCAATTGGATCATGCCTCATGTTGAATAACCACTTTTTAAACCCTCACAGTGACCAAAATTGCCATTTTTACAGAGTTTTGCTTACTCAAAAGCTTCAATTTTGACCCGTTTCAGGCACAGAAATGACTTTAAGTAATTTTTGTGACTGAAACAGGTCAAAATTGAAGCTTTTGAGTAATCAAAACTCTGTAAAAATGGCAATTTTGGTCACTGTGAGGGTTGAAAAAGTCATAATTCACATCCAACAGTCATTTAGAGTCAAAAGATTAAATGTTAAAATTTCATCATTATAGACCATTTTGGGAACGTTCGACATGTCCGGAGTCATCGTTTTTCATCCGAAAATTGATTTTTTGGACTGTACCAAAAATGATTCAAAATGTCAATTGGATCGTGCCTCATGTTGAATAACCACTTTTTAAACCCTCACAGTGACCAAAATTGCCATTTTTACAGAGTTTTGCTTACTCAAAAGCTTCCATTTTGACCCGTTTCAGGCACAGAAAGGACTTTAAACACACTTATTTTAGTTGAAAAAGTCATAATTCACATCCAACAGTCATTTAGAGTCAAAAGATTAAATGTTAAAATTTCATCATTATAGACCATTTTGGGAACGTTCGACATGTCCGGAGTCATCGTTTTTCATCCGAAAATTGATTTTTTGGACTGTACCAAAAATGATTCAAAATGTCAATTGGGTCGTGCCTCATGTTGAATAACCACTTTTTAAACCCTCACAGTGACCAAAATGGCCATTTTTACAGAGTTTTGCTTACTCAAAAGCTTCAATTTTGACCCGTTTCAGGCACAGAAATGACTTTAAACACACTTATTTTAGTTGAAAAAGTCATAATTCACATCCAACAGTCATTTAGAGTCAAAAGATTAAATGTTAAAATTTCATCATTATAGACCATTTTGGGAACGT